>NW_020173215.1:28565-155906 GCF_003031525.2 Neophocaena asiaeorientalis asiaeorientalis | reverse complement strand
TTCAGTGGGTTGTGTAGGCTTCCTGGTGGAGGGGACTAGTGCCTGTGTTGTGCTGGATGAGGCTGGATCTTGTCTCTCTAGTGGGCAGGTTCACGTCTGGTGGTGTGTTTTGGGGTGTCTGTGGCCTTATTATGATTTTAGGCAGCCTCTCTGCTAATGGGTGGGGTTGTGTTCCTGTTTTGCTAGTTGTTTGGCATAGGTTGTCCAGCACTGTTGCTTGATGGTCATTGAGTGAAGTTGGGTGCTGGTGCTAAGATGGAGGTCTCTGGGAGATTTTCACCGTTTGATATTATGTGGAGCTGGGAGGTCTCTTGTTGACCAGTGTCCTGAAGTTGGCTCTTCTACCTCAGAGGCAGAGCCCTGACTCCTGGCTGGAGCAACAAGAGCCTTTCATCCACACGGCTCAGAATAAAAGGGAGAAAAAGTAGAGAGAATTAGTAGAAGTATGAAGAAAGAAAGGAAGAAACAAAGAAGGAAAGGAGGGAAGGAAGGAAGGAAGAAAGAAAGCAAAGAAGGAAAGAAGGCAAGAAGAAAGAAAGGAGGGAGGGAGGGAGGAAGTAAGGAAGGAGGGAAGGAAGGAAAAAAGACAGAAAGAAAGAAGATACAGTAAAATAAAATAAAGTATAATAAAGTTATTGAATTAAAAAATAATTAGGAAAAAGAAAGGGACGGATAGAACCTTAGGACAAATGTTGGAAGCAAAGCTATACAGACGAAATCTTACACAGAAGCATACACATACACCCTCACAAAAAGAGGTAAAGGGGAAAAAAATCATAAATCTTGCTCTCAGAGACCACCTCCTCAATTTGGAATGATTCGTTGTGTAAAGGAGGGAGGGAGGGAGGGAGGGAAGGAAGGAAGAAAGGAAGGAAGGAAAGGGAAAGAAAGAAAGAAAGAAGGTAAAGTATAATAAAATTATTAAAATTAATTATTAAGAAAAGAATTTTTAAAAAAACCATGGACGGATGGAACCCTAGGACAAATGGTGGAAGCAAAGCTATACAGACAAGATCTCACACAGAAGCATACACATACACATTCACAAAAAGAGGAAAAGGAAAGAATCATAGATCTTGCTCTCGAAGTCCACCTCCTAAATGTGGGATGATTCGTTGTCTATTCAGGTATTCCACAGATGCAGGGCACATCAAGTTGATTGTGGAGCTTTAATCCGCTGCTTCTGAGGCTGCTGGGAGAGATTTCCCTTTCTCTTCTTTGTTCTCACAGCTCCTGGGGCTCAGCTTTGGATTTGGCCCGCCTCTGCATGTAGGTCGCCTGAGGGCGTCTGTTCCCGCTCAGACAGGACGGGGTTAAAGGAGCCGCTGCTTCGGGGGTCTCTGGCTCACTCAGGCCGGGGGGAGGGAGGGGCACGCAGTGCGGGGCGGGCCTGCGGCGGCAGAGGCCGGCGTGACGTTGCACCAGCCTGAGGCGCGCCGTGCGTTCTCCCGGGGAAGTTGTCCCTGGATCCCGGGAACCTGGCAGTGGCGGGCTGCAGAGGCTCCGTGGAAGAGGGGTGTGGATAGTGACCTGTGCTCACACACAGACCCCTTGGTGGCGGCAGCAGCAGCCTTAGCGTCTCCCGCCAGTCCCTGGGGTCCGTGCTTTTAGCCGCGGCTCGCGCCCGTCTCTAAATCACGTGATTTAATTCAGCCCTTTCCCACACTAGGTTTAGTGATTTGTGTTTGTGCTATAGGGTAACGCAGGTATGGGGTCACAGCCTATTCTGTAGGAAACTTTTACTGTTAGGGAGCACGCAGTGAAGTGGCGAGGACCCTGAGTGAAGGTGGGGTGGGAAGCGTCAGGACAGACAGCTAATGCAGCCTCTGAGGAGCAGGGCCCTCTGGATCATTGGTGCTCACGTTTTGGCCTCAACACTCCATATCATCTCAAAAATAATTGAGGACCCTGGGAAGCTTTCGTTTGTGTGGGTTGTGTCTGTAGCTATTTACTATATTAGAAATTAAAGCTGAGAACATTTAACAATATTTATTAATTTGTTACAAATAATAAGAAACCCATTACATGTTAACATAAACAACATATTTTTATAGAAAGTAGCTACATTTTTCTAATCAGAAATAATATTGTGAGACGGGAGACATTGTTTTACATTTCTGAAACTCTCTTTAATGTCTGGTTCAAGAGGAGACAGGTCCTCATGTCTGTTTCTTCATTCATCCTGCTGCAACATGTTCTTTTGATTGCTGAATTAGAAGAAAATCTGGCCTCACATAGGTATGCAGTTAGAAGAGGAGAGTTCTTAACCAGCCTTTGTAAATAATTCTGGATATTATTTGTTACTACAGTAAAATTCAAAAAGTGGTCTTTTTTTTTTTTTTTTAAAGGCTTGTGTTGTGGAACTTAAAATCATCTCCGTGAACTTCTCTTATTCTGTCGCATTAAAATCCATTGGTGTGTCTTGCACTTTGAATGATCTTTTACCCATGCGTGATTCTGTAACATGTTGCACAAATCACTTGGAAAATATTGGCTCACTGAGTTACGTGGATCCTCCACATGTGTTAGTGTCGTCACCGATCTCATTAGGCAAGTCTTAAGTATTCGGAAGCCTTCAAGCACATGGTAGCATGTACAGATTTTCCAAAATTCTAAATTTTGCTTTGACTGCTCTAATTCTTATGTGTGGTAAGAAACACTTCCCTCCCTCCCTCCCTTCCTTCATTCCTTCTTTCTTTTGAAATGACAGGCTTCTTTTATTTTCAAAAAACAAATGTTTACCAGATACCAAATCTGAATAACCATATTTTATATGTCAGTCATTTTGTTTCAAGTAAAAATGGTGTTCCATGAGAAAAAGCTGTTAGGTGAGCTCATGACTCAATCACACAAGTGCTTTTCCTTGAGACAACTTTAATATATCAATATGCATTACAAGTACTTATTTCCCATTTTATAACTAAGAATATTAAAATATCTTACTCAGAGTTCGGGTTTAATAAAATTAATAATTTTTACTTCATCAGGGACATTCTGTTTATGAAACCAGCATGTATTTCTGTTATGAGTGTGTGTCTGTGAAGATGCAGTGATGACTAGTACCATCAGATGCCACTGTCTTGATCTGCACCGAGGCCCAGCAGTTTTACCCACTGTTACTTGTGTACCATTAGTGCAAAATCAACACAGTGAAAAAGGAAAATAGCATAATACTATTATTGTGAAAGTAGTTTTGACCATGAAGACCTCGAGAAAGAATTTTGGGGATCCCCAGGAGTGCACAGACCATATTTGGGGAAATAATGCTCTAGAAGGACCACCTAGCCAATGATAAATGCCTAGGAAAATAGGAGCGTGTGTGTGTGTGTGTGTGTGTGTGTGTGTGTGTGTGTGTTTTGGGGTCAGGTGAGGTAGAAGTTGCAGAGAAGAATGTGTTGCCTGTGCAGGTAAGGATCCAGCTGACAGAGGCCATCCTATTTAACTGACACCATTTCTCTCATTTGATTGCTCAGACTGGTTTGGTTCTAACTGTCACTCTGTCTTTTGAGATAAATTCTTAAGCTGCTGCTGCTACTTCTACTGCTACTGCTACTGAAACATGTTAATGTCCATTGTCATTGCCTTTGCTGGAATCTGGATTTTAAAAGGGCTGGCGATGAGTAGGAGGTGTGCCAATGGTGCACTTTTATAGGTACCGTTTGCTGTTGGGTTGATATGTTATGTTTATGATTGTAAACAGAAAACCATTTAAAGCTTTCCAACTTTGGGCATATTTATAGGTATACTGCGGACCTTACCTCTCAAATTTGCCTGCAGATAGAACCTTTCTAAAAGGTTATCCTACCAGTAAGCTATTTCCTGCTATGTGAAATCCTTTAGTTGGGGTTTGGAGGAATCTGAGTGATAGTGACATTGCACAACTTTCCCCACCTAGAGAGTTGTCCTGCTCAGTAGAAGCGGGTCCCAGTGTGTCTCCTCCTCTACCTTCCTCTGCCATGGGAGTCTGCTTCGGGTAATGGAAAGGGCAGCACTTCAGAAACAACTAATTTGAATTCGAATCCTGACCTCTGCCACTTACTAGCTGTGCAGTTTTGAGCAAACTACTTAACCTCTCTGAATCCACTTTACCTCATAAGTCCTTTGTGGAGAATAAATTGAATCGTGTCTACTACTTAGTGCTGCTGGTTCATAGTATTAATAGATGGTCAGTTAATTGTCATAAGTATAATCTCTGAAAGTCTTCTGTAATATTCCCACTGAAGACTACTTTTCCAAAATTAAATGAATCATTGAATTGTATTCATTAACATTGGGTGGCAAGGCTTTATTGAATGATGTAGTTTCTTATATTATCTCTTCCTCCTTTTCTTTGGTTTTTCTTTCTTACAGGACATCATACTGAGAATTTTATGTTCAATATCTTTCCTTTTCTTTCTTTCAACTTTATCAAGATCTTAAATTGTTGAATATGCTGGAACTTTAATAATTTATAAACATAATCTGGATTAACTCTTGATAAGGAACTAAGTTAACATCATGATGTCTGGCATAATCATGGAATTTTCTTAGCATATTACCTTTGGAAAAATGCACTGTAGAGGGGTATGTTCCTGATTAACTAAGCCTTTCTTTTTAATAAGTATTTAATAAAGGGGAACTCAGTTGGAAAAATTATTTTTGGTGGTATTTTAAAATCTGAACTATTGTATGCCTCACTTTCTTTATTGAAATTAAACCCTAATGACTTCCAGAATAATCTTTCACAAATTAATTGACCATATGACATGAAAACTTGTCCTTGGCTTTTAAAATTATTACTACCTTCTTTATTAGACATAAACCCTAAGTATGCTTGATTACTAAGTCCAAAAAGGCAGTAAGGTTTGTTTAAAAAATATTGTCCTGTTTCTTGAAGAACTGTTTATAAGTAGCAAAAAATTAGAGATTGAGCTGCATATCCAACATTCAGGAGATTGGTTATATAAATTATGGTATATCTATAAATTGGGATATTGTATAGACAATAAAAATGATTGTATAAATATAAACATGAAAAGAAATGAGAATGATACGTTTCAAAATAAAATAGTATATTTTTGAAAGGATAAAACATTGTTATATTAAGGCCTTAAAGGTTAAATACTAAATTAGTAACTGGTTATTTCTGTGTGTTGTGAATATGGATAGTTTGAATTTTCTTCATGATTTTCTGTTTTCTAATTTTTCTATAATAATTTTCTTGTACAATAAAAATATTTAAAGTATATTAATCTTATATTATGATTACGCAGCGTAACTGTTACTGTCAGAACCTTCCTGCTAAATTACTTAGGTGTGACATGTCTTTGCATCTTACTGTCAAATGGGCCAGCAAGAAGAAGTACGTAGAAAAATATATGTTGAAGAGAGAGAAATGAGAATAAGAAAGCAAGTATGGTAATATTAAACCCAAGTGAGGGTATATAGTGTTCATTGCACTATTTTTCTAATTTTTCTTCATGTTTGAAAATTTTCATAATTAAAAGTGGGAGTGTATTATTTCAATAAGAACAATGGAATGGACACAGATGCCAACCAAGTGCAGCTGAGATCTGTCTCCTGAACATCCAGCTTCATAGCTCACGTCTTGTGTACATCTCCCTCAGAGCCGAGTTCTTTCAGCAGGGAAGACTATATTCTTTAAACAAAACAGACTTTCGTTGTTTTGGTTTTTGCTTACAGTTATACTGTTCAGAGAGAACTCAGATTCTTTTGAAGAAGCAGAGTATCGTTACTTCATGCTTAGCCATCTTGAAAAAGGAATTCCATGAAATTTGCAATTCTCATGGATTATTCAGAAGTTTTCTTTGAAATACTTTGGAAAGCATATGTATTATTTTATAAAAGAAGGTGTAAAGAATTGATGAGGCTCACCCAGTCAAGCTATTTTCCTACTTAAAACTTTTCAGTGGTTTCCCCTTACCTTGTGCAAATGAACATCCCTTGCACTTGACATCCCAGGCTCCTTTACTGGGCTTCTTTCACTCCCCTCCAGTCTCCAATTAAATGTTACTTTCTCCCTGATGTGTTACCTGCCCATCGCTTCACTCCCCTCTTATTAGGTTGGCATGCTCTATGGTGTACTTCTCTCCACACAGCACCCTTCAGATGCTGGCACTTCTTCAGTAGTTTGTAGATTCTTGCTTCCTTAGAGCTGTGCCCATATCTGATCCTATTCAGAGCACTACCGGGCATAGAGAAAGAACTGAGTGAATGTTTCTTGAATAAGTAAAAGTATCTACAAGTAGATTGCAGTACCTGTAGGATAGTGGGAAGGATACTGGCTTCATAGTGAGAAGTCCCAGATCTGAATCCAAATTTAATTGACAATAGAACCATTTTTTCATATAATACCCACAAGAGTTTGTGGAATTCACTTCGAGAAATGTTAGCATCAAAGAATAAAATTGCTAAACTCCTCAATCTATCAGCTGGGCCTACTCACAATGTAGTAAGCTTTTGCTTTTCTTTCCATTCTTTGTGACTCCTTTTAGCTTGGAATTGCCTAGTTTTTTAAATTGTCATTAGAAAAAACAGAGAGGAATACTAGCCCTGACAAATTGCCCATGCATTTTGTTTGATGAATCAATTCTATAGGAACTAGAATGATTACAAACAATTGTGTGGTATATTATAGTCTCTTGCACTATGTAGCCTCTCATCTACTAGAGATTTTGAGGGTTCCCATTGTTTGGTATATATGAATGTCTCTTCTCAGTTATGATTTATCTGTTCCTTCACTAGATTCTAAGCTGAAGGGCAGGGCAGATCTGGCTCAGGTTTTTAATCAAGTTAATCGAAGGAGGGAACCTTTCTCAAATATTTTCTTAGTTAATCCTTTCATAGTCAGTGTGATGGGTTTCCAATATCATTCTCATTTTCTAGGTGAAGAAGCTGAGATTCAGAGAAGCGAATGACCTATCCAAAGTAATAAGATCCAAATCTTTTTACTTCAAATTCTGTTTTATTTTTGTGTTCTCTTCTTTTTTTTTTTTTGCTACACGGTTACATAGCTGCTACACAGTTGTTATTAGTACCACAAAAATTTTATAACTTTTCCAGTATAAAAGATGAGTGAAATTCTGAAAGTATTATATTATTTCTGTAGTATGAAAATTTTATGCTTTAGAGACAAATGAAAGGTGTTTTGGTGTTTTGATTTTTTTTTTTTAAGCTGCATTTACTTGGTCATTTACTTCTGACTCATTTTAATAGTGGGCAGTAATACACAGAAAATGATGATTAAGTTTAGTTTCACCAGATTCTTTTTTTTTTTTTTAATTGACTTTGTTTTTAGGGAAGTTTTAGGTTCACGGCAAAATTGAGAGGAAGGTACAGAGTTTTCCCCATCTGCTTCCTCCCCCTATGCATGTGTAATTTCCCCTACTATCAATATTCCTAACCAGACTGGTATGTTTGCTATAATTGATGAACCTACATTGACACATTATAATCACCCAAAGTCCATAGTTTACCTTACGGTTCAGTGTTGGTGTTGCACATTCTGTGGGTTTGGACAAATGTGTAATGACATGTATCCACCATTATTATATCATCCAGAGTATTTCCACTGCTTTAAAAATCCACTTCGCTTTGTGTGTTCATCTCACAATTCTCAACCCCTGGCAACCACTGATCTTTTTACTTTCTGCATGATTTTTTGTTTTCTAGAATGTCATATGGTTGGACAGATTACTTCTTTTATTTCTGAAAAATGATTATTAATTGATAGTTGAGCCTTTCAGTGAGGTGGATGTACATTTGAATACACTGCGATGTGATGAGATTTTTATAGAGGTAATAAATAGTCTTTTCATCATTTTCCCATTATGTTGAAGGAGTCAGTTTCACTTTGTTTTTATGGTATTCAAACTGTACATCAATATCTGGGGAAGTCAGTTTTCTTTTTGTGACATCAAATAACACTAAGCTGTATGAAGAAGAAATATGATTTCAGTTTATGTTTCTTTCTTCCAGTTTGCCATTTGGTATCTCTCATCATGTCCTATTGCTTTGTGTAGTGTTAAACGCACTTTTTTCTTTTCTTCGTGTTAACTTTCTTACAGCAGGCTTTATTT
Source organism: Neophocaena asiaeorientalis asiaeorientalis (assembly GCF_003031525.2). NCBI lineage: Eukaryota > Metazoa > Chordata > Mammalia > Artiodactyla > Phocoenidae > Neophocaena > Neophocaena asiaeorientalis. Next base: position 147,828 of record NW_020173215.1, on the reverse strand, counting down.
TATTGGCTCATGGCTGTGGTCATTCTGTAAGGCATGATCACTTAGCTGTTGGATTACTACCCATTTTTTAGTGCTGGAAGGGATCTTCCTATTTATGTCTCTGTTGTCTTTTTTTGTTAATAGTGTTTAAAAACTATATTTTTAAAATCTCTCCAATTCTTTCATCTTTCGATTGATTTTTTTCCTTTACTACTTTAAATAACCAACCAGTTGTATCCTTGGTTCACCCTCTTTCTTCTTTGTCTACTGCTTCTCTGTCTTCTATTCCCATTGTTGCCATATCGTACTGCTAAGGGTGCAGTATGGCAAAACTCTGGTTTTCCATTAACATTGAAAATATTATTTGTCACAAACCTCGTATCTACCTTCTAAAGTCCACTCATTCTTCATAATTAGGTGATTAGAATAAGGACATGCATTGCAAGTGTACACAAGACATCTGCTTGTATAGATTATTAAAATATAATAGTCTTCACTTTTAGAAAAGAAAGGAACTTCAGAAGTTTTTAGTTCAAGCCTTTTAATTGAACTAATGCCCAGAAAAATACAATGATTTGCTAAGGTTACATAATTTATATGTGGTCCTTCTAGAACTAAACTAAGGCTTAAACTTTTTCCAGTATATCACATTGCTGGTATTTTTGTTTCTTCTTCTTTACCATGCCTCCTAACCTTTACTGTTACTCTCGAACTCACCCTAGAATTTTGTAAATTCCTTCCATAATGCATAACGTTAGATGATATTATCATGTTGATAAACAACCAGTTGAGGATAATAATCTCGACTTGGAAGCTTGAGGGTATGTAGTTTGTTACTTATGGTCTAACTGAGGTCTTTAACTCTAGGTATAGAGAAACTTCTGTACCACAGGATCAACTGTCTATGATACCATATTATTTTATACCTGGTTTATATCCAGAGTCAGATCCTAGAGTCAGATTACAGGTTTTCAAGTTCCATTTTATTGATTTCCTCCTTGTATGAGCTATCATAAAGTGCTTAACCTCTTCAAGGCTTAGTTTCCTCACCTGAAAAACAGGTGTAATAAAAGCACCAACTTCGTAGCCTTGTTTCAAGGAACAACTGAACGTGTAGGCAAAGAAATCTGCACGGTGCCTAGCATGGTGTAAGCGTGCTATAATGCGAGCTGTTGCTGCCAGCTGTGCTGTGTGTTTTGTTTTTGTTATTCCTACTTGTATTTAATCACAGGTATTCATACTCCCTTAATATAAGGTCTGACCCTCTAGTCCCAGTGTCATCATCATCATCTTCTTTATAACCTTTAGTAGCAGCATATAGATCATCTCCAGAACACTGATGAGGGTTTGCTGTCAAACAGGCTGGTCTGGGGTGAGTGAGGGTGCATGGACTGTATGTTGCCATCATCGTTAGTGAAGGTGAATGTTTAGGTCTGTGCCTGGCAGGCAGCTCTGTAATTTATCATCCAGTTTCCTATGTTGGAATGACAGAGATGGCACTCTGCGGGTCAGCTGAAATAGTAGAGCATGTTCTCCCGTTGGTTTATAGCTTCTTAGGGTCAGTGAGAGCTGGGGTTAATTCCACAAGGGAATCCATGGACTGTGACATGAATTCCATCAGTCGTTCATAAATTATGAAAGAAATTCTAGGAACTACTTTTGGGGTTTTAAAGCTCTGGGCCAGAAGGTTAATTACTTGCCTACAGTTCCAACCAACTTTCCGTGTTAATAGATACCGGCTGTGTTGGCCCTTCTGTTCTAGGCTTGCTTGCACACTGTTATTTGAATGTAGTAATAAATCACTGTCTTAGGAAATATTTAGTTTTTTGGTAACTACCTGTGATCATCTTAGAAATAAAGAATTGGTATATCATGGTTTGATGATACTTGGATTTTAGCCACTGTTTTTCTTCCTTCTCTAATAGTTTTTCTAAAGGAATTTTTTCATTCTTTGTAGAATATTTGTCCAAAGTTAATAAAAACAGTAGCTAAGTAACTATAAGGCAACAATTACAATTAGTCATAAACAAAAATAAACAACAGTCATTGTAAACACAAATGAAAATTTAAACATGTCTTTTCACATTTTTATAATTAGATAACCCCTATATTTTGAGAGGGAATTTATTTTGCTATCTTTATTTTCTAAGTGGTTAATTACTAACGTTAGGTCAAATCACATATTCTTTTACCCACAGGTAATCTAAGAGTTAACAGAATAGTTGAGTATAGAATCTGCATAGAAATAAAAGATTTCCTCTACCCACCCCCATCATACTTCAGAGATTGAGATTGAGAGCTTCAGATTTTCCCTAAGAAGTCTTACTCGTGGGTAGAGTCTTGAGCTCTATGTATGACTCTTATTTTCTCAGTGTGATTTTGATACTTCAGATAATTTCTGATCAACCACATCAGTGGAATAAACCATTTTTTCCTCTTTTCTGTATTTATCTCTTCCCTGGTTGATTTTGGGCTAGTAACAAGCATATATAACAACTTAAGAGGGAGAGACATTCATTTTGACTTTCATTGGTAATGTAATTATCTTTTTTTTTTTTTTTTTTTTACTTTTTTCAAAAATATCAAAGGCCCTAGTTTTTTAATACAAAAATTATAATGTTTATGTCAAGGTTAGTCATAGGCTGGGATATGGGGCACATAAGGAAGAGTGAGGGAGTGACATTGTCTTGGAATATAGTGTGATGAACTATCATCAAGTGAATTAATAGTACAGTCACAGGGACCATGATAAGATGGATCATTTAAAATATATCATCATTTATGTAACTATTTTTATCATTTCTTTTTTTGATCTGCTGGGATCCTCAAAAACAGAAGTGGCCTGTGCAATGATTTTCATTATTAAAACTGTATTTCAGCAGCTTTATTGGTAAATTACTAGCTAATATTATCAATAGCTACCTCTGTTAAATCTGGAACACAGCATTTTTTTTTTTTTTAGTTTAGGAAAACCGAAGGAGATTTGATTGCCTCTGATGTGTGCTTTCTCCTGCCACTGCTACCATGTTTCCCCCGAAGAACAGCTTCTCTGTGTGTTGTTTTTCTGTAGTTCTGAATTGTGCCTCAGGCCTGGGGAAGGTTTTATAGCTTTTCTAGGTTTTGGATAAGAAACTAGTTTTCTGGGTTTCTTGCTGCTCCCGGTTTTATACTCTGATTCTTCCTTGCTGGCCCTGTGAGCAGGAAAACCCCTCTGTGTGCAGGCATCTAAGGTTTAACTGCTTCATCCCTGCGTGACCACTCTTCACAAACTGCTCGTAAACACTGGGTTAAATAAAACTTCTGGTAGAAATTCCTAAAAACGGAAAACTACTGGGTGAAAAGATTGATTTTCCCACCAAAATCTGACTCCCTAACAGCAAAACCAGATCAGTGATTACCTTATTTTACTTACCAACCTTACTGTAAAGTGTCTCTTCACACAGCAGTGTGGAGAACTCATGTAGGAGTTTTTCTTTCTGGTCAGAACCTTTGAAACTTCCTCAGTGTCTGGATTGTGCTGAGGTTTCTCCTATTAAACAATCCACTTTGCTTCTATCAGCACCCATATCAAGGACCTGAGGAAGGTGTCTTGCTCCCTTCAGACAAAATGACATGTAATGGGTGTCATTTACATACTTGGTTGGCCCAAGCCAGGGCATCCTGAGTAGGAAACCTTTTACTTTCTCTTCCTAGTTAACTGTTGTCCTTTCGTATTCTGCATGTCATATCCTGTTTTGTCTGCATCAGTAAAACTGTTTTTTGTTTTGCCCTCCACCCATAAGTAGGTCTGGCTCTTTATTATTTCAGACTAGAAACTTAGTGGACACATGGCTCTCCTATTTTTCTTCTTCCCAGGGAACCTCACCTCACTTGATGTGGCATCTTTCAGAGATGAGGGTGGGATACCGTAACTGAAGACTCTTAAGGAAAACAATGCATCTTTTACTGTTTTGGAGCTCCATAGAAACTTGCACTTTTTAAAAAAGACTCAATTTATTTTGATTCAGGTGGCCAAAACAAAGGTCCCCTCAGTCATCTTTTGATTTTTACATTTTATGATCCACTTCCTTACAGTAGTAAACTCTTTAAACTTTTAAAAGTAGAATATCAAATGTAAAGTTCAGATTTTGTTGTCTTTCTTTTTTGAAGATGGCAAGTGAAATGCCACAGGATTTGATGAATAGTATTCCAAGACTAACAATGTGGGGTTCAGTGAGGTCAGTGGGGTGTCGTGACTCTCTTTGCTGCAGAGGAAAAGTATTTCAGTTCATAGCAAGTTGCCAAGAATGAACTTGAGCTGCTCCCATTAGCCAGCATAGCATTTCACTTCTCTCTGTGGTGCGCTGCTAATTTATTAGACGCTTCATAGGTTGAGGGGTCTGGAATGGTGGAATTGGAAAAAATGATTGGGTAGTGCTTACACAATTATATTTTTGGTTTAATTTTCATTTAGAATGAGTGACTTTGATGTTTTGTAACAGTTTCCTTAGTCCACAATAGCAGAATAAGCCAGTCCCATGATATTTGTGAAAATCAAATATAAAGTTCTAAGCAATTCCCGTATAATATATATATTTTGAAGTTCAACCATATGGAACCATCTTAGAGTATTTTTCATGAAACATACACTTCTGAGGTTTGCTTTTTCATTTGAAAGTGGCCGTGTCCAAAACTTAATTTTAGAAAAATCAAAGTAAAAATTAAAACTATGGCTCCAAAATCCTTAAACATTATGTAATTTAACTATTTAAACATTAATTTGGATTCATCGAAAATTAGAGTTTGACCTTATTCCATCTTAAATTGCATTTTCTCTGTATGTACAGTTTTTCATATTTTCAGAGATTTATGGGAGTTCCCTGAAATCTATATAGGTTTTTAAAAATATACTAACAGAATAAAAGTTATTATTATTAAAATGCTTTCTGGAAATAATCTGTTTTTATTTTAATCAAAAAGTCTTAAAACATACATTATGTAGTAAACTTTTCCACTTATTTAAAAATCTCTCAAAGTATAGGGCTCATTGGCCATACGCTTTTTAAAAAATTGTGGTAAAGGGACTTCCCTGGCGGTCCAGTGGTTAAGACTTCGCTTTCCAGTGCAGGGGGTATGGGTTCGATCCCTGGTCGGGGAGCTAAGATCCCATATGCCTCATGGCCAAAAAACCAAAACATAAAACAGAAGCAATATTGTAACAGATTCAATAAAGACTTTAAAAATGGACCACATCAAAAAAAACTTTAAAAAATTGATAACAGTCAATATTACTAAGTTTTTTGCATTCAGTGTGTTTAGTGGTATGAAATGATATTTGATTTCTGAGCTTCTAATAGAGTGATCAAGATCATATCTAAAATTAAATCCATGGTCTAAATTTAAGAATATCAAGATATCTAACATAGGGATATCAAAGTTTGCAATATTTTCTTTAGTAATTTCATGTTGTGTAAACATAGATCTTTAGAAAGGATTTGTTCAAGATGGACGTTGGGGTGATTACATGGCAATAGATGGATATTCAGTGGTTTAATGGCTTTAAGATCTTTCCTTTTATCCTGAAGATTCATGCTAACCTGAATTCCCTTCACATATTTTAAGATATTGTTTTAATATTAGTATGTTAATCCTTTAGTGAGGCCTGGAATTCTTCTGATGTGTTTAATTATATTACACAAAACAATGGTAAAGTCAATAAATTATAATACTAATGGCATATATTAAACTAGAATCAGATTTTTTTTCCTATTGTTTTTGCCCATACTTGCCAGTGGATGGTTGTGGTCATAATGCATTTTCTTTGTAAAAGACTCAAGGTAGCTTATTTGGGGACCAGGCTAGACTCTGGTAAAGTCTTACATGTGGCACCCAGATGTCCCCTTTCATTACCACCAGCTGCCTTTGGAAGGCCATCTGCAATTTTCTGGAGCTCTTTTCTGAATATCCACACAGCCCCTCTTGCATATTTCAAATACTTCTAAGCTTCTTCTGTCTCAGGTGTGCCAACAGTGAGAATTTGGAGGCACCTATTTCAAGTCCAGTAAGCTAAAATGCTTCCAGTTCAGTGATTAAGGGTTACAAAAAAGTGTGCTTGAATTGACATCTAGGTACCACATTCATTCAATTCTTTTGCCTTTCCTAATGACCTTTTCCTAAGTCCTTTTCCTGTGCAGTCCCACCAGGTTCTTAAACCTATGTGCACTCCCACCAGAGGTCTTTCTTAAACCTATGTGCACTCCCACCAGAGGTCTTTCTTAAACCTATCTCCTTGTTTTATTTTCTTCCTACAATGTCAGTATCTGGAATTATCTTATGTTTTTTTCTTAATGTTTACTTGTCTTTCTCATTTACACTAGTAAAATTGAAGAGGCAGTGATTTTGTGAATCTATTCGCAACTGCATTCCCAAAGCCCAGGACAGTAACTAGAAGATGGTATGTGCCCAAAAAATATCTATTTAATGAATGAATAAATTAGCTTCATGGACTACCTACTTTGTGGCACCTTGTAAAATCAGCTTAAAATCAACCTTTTACAGTTGTCATCATGTTTCTGTATGTTCCTTGATGTTTTTGAAGAAAACACAAGTGGACTTTAATGATATTCAGTGTCAGAACATAATTTAAAGAAAGAAGCAGATGTGAAGAACTCATCTATTTTCCTTAGTCAAATGAGAAATTTTGCTGTTAAGTACATTTCAGTATTATTTATGTTACTATGCTTATTGAATCTAACTACTGGTAGCTAAATCTCATAGTGTAGTATGGGATATTTGGCAGTACTGTTTTTCCCTTCTAAATGTTGAAGGTGGTTACCTGTATGTAGTTCTCAAGGCATAGTTTAATATTATGTCAGTATTTGCATCCGCTTGGGATCTGCTTTGAGATACAACATACATTCCTAACCTGCCCCTGACTTTTTCCTGATGAGCTTTGGTAACTAAAAGAATGCCTCGGTGTACCAGTCAGAAAGATCTGGTTAATGTCAGCTGTAATTGCAAGAAGCAGAGTTTTTGTCAGTAACTTTAGGAAGTCTAACCTAATTTATATAAAATACTAGCCATATTATTAATTTATGTTATGGTATAAGAGTTAAAGATTAAGGGTTAAAATTCTGATTCCACTATTTAATAGCTATGTCATCTTGAGCAAATCACTTATCTTTTCTGTGCCTGCTTTCCTCATTTGTAATCTAGAGATATGAATTCCTAGATCATAATGTTGTTACAAGAAACAAAATTACTAATATACCTTAAGTATTCTGAACCGTAGAACAGAGCCTACTAGTAGGCTCTGTGTGTTTCAGCTGTTGCTTATATTATTTCCATTTACATAGGTTTTTAAGCTCAATTTTTTTAGCTAGTTTTAAGATTAATTTTCATGTTAGTCAGAATTTGAACAATGCTGTGAGCCTATGCAAAATGTAAACGGTCAGTATCTAAATCTACCAGATATTTAAAAGTAATCATTACTTGGATTTGCACCATATTGTACATCAGAACCTATGTACTGGCAGTGTTCAAGCAAGAAAAAAGATCTGTGTTCTTAGAGTTAACTCAAGAAAATTCCTGTTCATACCAGGATAATTTTATATGTAGACAAAAATATTTCCTGGAAACTTACTCATCACAATAACTTGCACTAATGAGGGAAAATATCACATGCATAATGTGAAAAAAAAAACCCTAAGAATATCAGCTTGTCTTTAATATGCAAATTAGACAAATAACTTTACTGTTTATCAGCATGTTGACTTATACACGTAACCTTCAGCTTTAGATTGTGTGGGACAGCAGGTAGCTTTGTCTTCAGAGTCTAAGAGAGGCAGGCTTGCCCTAAACATGCTCCAGCCAAAGGGTAGAGAGGGTAGCAGCTTAATGTAGCCTAGGCTGATTTGCAAACCTCATACTCTAGTTTTCAAATAACTTCTGTTTATTAAAGCCATTTACCCAGTGACATCCTTTAAAACTGGAGTTACATCCTGGGGTAGTGGAATGAATGAGTGGAGTGGGACTTAACCCAAGTTTCCCAAACCTATCACCTCGGTATCGCTGGATCTCAGGGTTGGAGTGGGGATGGGGTGGAAACACTGGCCGTCTAGAGTACCAGTTTCTCTCCTGAGCAGTCTACACAGGCCTCGCAGACAGCAGACAGACAGACAGACATCAGTGAAGATAATAATCACCTCCATTATGAGCAGGGTGATTGTATGAGTGTGCTAGGACTGTAACAAAGTACCACAGAGTGGCTTAAACAACAAAAATTTGTTGTCCCGCCATTCTGGAGGCTAGGTGTTAGCAGGACTGTGCTCCCTCTGAAGTCTCCAGGGAAGGATCTGTTCCAGGCTTTTCTTCCGGCTTCTGGTAGTTCCTTGCTGTGGCAGCATAACTCCACTCTTCACCTGGCATTCTCCCTGTGTTTGTCTGTCTCTACAAGGCCATGTTCTTAAAAGGACACCAGCCATATAAGATTAGGGACCCAGACTACTCTAGTAACATTTCCAACAGCCTTATTTCCAGATAGATTCATATGCTCAGGTACTGGGGTTAGGACTGCAACATGTGAATTTGGGGGGCACAATTCAATCCATAATAGGTGACCATATGTTTTTATTGTCCCCGTGGGGTCACTCGTGTAAGTGAAAGGGAGTGCTACTTGTCATGTGGTAACTGGCATAGAGACTGCTTTAAACAAACCTGAATGTTTGGTCCCATTTTTCAGAGGTTCAGTGAGGTTGCATGACTTCCCCAGAGTTACACCTAGGAGAAGATGAGCATTATTCAAACTCAGAACAATCAGATTCTAAAAGAGGAGAAAAAGCTCATGTCTGTAGTGGAAATTTCTGTATTACGACACCAGGTAAAATGGGGAACGAATTTGTTATGCTCCGTTCTCTAAGATTCCTTAGTATTATCTATATTTCGTTCCTTGCTTAATCAATTTTGGCTATCATGAAAGAAAATAATAATTCAATATACTACATTAGGTTTAATTAACATATAACTAACCTGATGACTGTAAATCTTTGATTTTTTTTGTGTGTGTGTGTGCTGGCTATTCTATTTGTCTTTGGAGAGTAATACCACACATAAAGCTCTGTGATACAAAGAGAATAGCTGTGAATATTAAATTAATTTATGATTGCTAAAAATTTGTGAAACGACTTTTCGTGTCAACCACTTTACTGTTTACCATGCTTTATCTATTATCTAGATTGATTAGATTGTTAATAGATAAATAGGAATTAAACATTTTAGCCTTCTTATCACTAATGTAAAACACTTACTTTGAAAATCTAAAAAAGTACTTTGCTTTTCATACTTTATGAAGAAGAAAATAAAACATTATCTGGACTTCGATGATCCAGGAGTTAGCCCCATAAGCATTAGCATCTTGCTGTTTTCTTCCAGTTCTTTTTCTCTGTGTGTGCATGGTTGAAGGTTAATGATTAAGAAATCAATTAATAACTGTTCCTGCTACTACTCCTGCTGCTGATGCTATGAATATTATTTTCATTCTTGCCATCACCTTCAAGGAAAAAAGTTCTAGAAATATCAGAGAAGTGAAATTAATATGACTTCAGAGGTTAGATGTAGGGAGAAGTGAGTAAAAAAAAGGGCATCTTGAATGGCTACTTAAGTTTCTTTTTTGATAGCTGGATGATGGTGGTATAACTAATCAGGACAGGATGTACAGGACACATAGGATCAGAGTCTAAAGCTCAGGAATGCTGAATTTGAGTTGTTTGTGAGATATCCAAATGAAGATACCGGGTGGGTGTATGGATATCTCAAGACAGAGGTTCAACAGAGAGATCTGGAATGAAGATAAACACATATTATCGACTTAAGGTTAAAATAAAATATTTTCATAGTTTTTCAAATAAATTGGACTCTAAGCCTTTATTTTGCATGTGTGTGAAAAGCCACACCTTCCCAGTTCACAACCATAAGGTAAAGAATCCAGGTTGATTTACTTAGTGCAAAAGTTGATTTTTGTCTCACAGAAGAAATTGGCAAGTCTGGATAATTCATTAGAGTCTTATTCTCGTTAGTGTTACCATTGTTATTTTTAGGTTTTTGTTTTTTCTATCTTGGGTGGTTGTCATTCTCTCACAGTGCCCACTTCAGACAGAGTTCAAAGGGAGTGACCTGGGTGCTCCTCAAGGAGCAGCTGGGTAAGTTGCTGAGCTGGGAGCTCTGCCCCAGTTGCTTCCATGTGATGTTACTGCCAACAACACAGGGTTCAGAGAACAGGGCGAGGCCCCCTGTGCCATGCAGCCTCCAGGCCCAGGAACGTGGCTGGACATTTTGTGAAGCAACTGGGGAGAGGTCAGGGAAGGCCATGATGAAAAGTGACCATTGGATTGAGCCACTAGGAGCTCATTGCTGACCTGATGGGGGCGTTCGCTGGCATAACTCAAGTAATACGTGATTGAACGAGAAAGAGAATCAAATGGGATGTGAGAGAGCAGAGGATCGGCACACTACTTGTCAAAAGGCCTGTCTCTGAGAAGGAAATGAAAGAATCGATAAATGAAACGATGAATAAATGAAAGTCAGTAAGTGAGTGATTCTGAGTTACTGTCCATTCTGAATAATTAGTCTTTGACCAGTGGGAAGCTTCAGATTCCTCCTGGAGATTAAATTTTGTCATATTTTTGTCAGCTTACAGTAGAATTTTTTAGAAAGTGTGATGTGTATGAGTATGCTTGCTTGTTTTAAAAAAAATGGTTTGGCTGTTTTCTAAATAATAATCTCTAGATATAACCTCGACTCAGTTATAACAGAAGGTGGTTCTGTTTAACATACACCAATTTTATGAAGTTCTTTTAAAACTCATCTCCTTAACTGAGATAGACTATGAAATCTTTTTTTTTAAACAGCTTTATTGAGGTATAATTCACATATCATACAATCTACCTAAAGTGTACAATATATTGTTTTTAGTATATTCATAGATATGTGCGGCCATCCCTACAGTCAATTTTAGGACATTTTCATCTCCCTAAAAAGAAACACATTACCCGTTAGCTATCACTCCTGTGTTTCCCATCTCCACCCCCAGCCCTAGACAACCACTAATCTACTTTCTGTCCCTATTCTGGACTTCCATATGAATGGAATCATATAATATGTGGCCTTTTGAGTCTGGCTTCTTCCACTTAGGATGATGGCTTTTTTTTTTTTTTAACGTCTTTATTGGAGTATAATTGCTTTACAATGGTGTGTTAGTTTCTACTGTATAACAAAGTGAATCAGCTATACATAAACATATATCCATATATCCCCTCCCTCTTGCATCTCCCTCTAGGTGGACACAAAGAAACGAGCTGATCTCCCTGTGATATGCTGCTGCTTCCCACTAGCTCTCTGTTTTACATGTGGTAGTTGATATATGTCCATGCCACTTTCTCACTTCGTCCCAGCTTACCCTTCCCCTCCCCATGTCCTCAAGTCCATTCTATACATCTATGTCTTTATTCCTGTCCTGCCCTGAGGTTCTTCAGAACCTTTTTTTAGATTCCATATATATGAGTTAGCATATGGTATTTGTTTTTCTCTGACTTACTTCACTCTGTGTGACAAGCTCTAGGTCCATCCACCTCACTACAAATAACTCATTTTGTTTCTTTTTATGGCTGAGTAATATTCCATTGTATATATGTGCCACATCTCCTTTATCCATTCATCTGTCAGTGGACACTTAGGTTGCTTCCATGTCCTGGCTATTGTAATTAGTGCTACAATGAAAAATGTGGTACATGACTCTTTTTGAATTATGGTTTTCTCAGGGTATATGCCCAGTAGTGGGATTGCTGGGTCATAACGTAGTTCTGTTTTTAGATATTAAGGAACCTCCATACTGTCCTCCATAGTGGCTGTATCAATTTACACTCCCACCAACAGTGCAAGAGGGTTCCCTTTTCTCCACACCCTCTCCAGCATTTATTGTTTCTAGATTTTTTTGATGATGGCCATTGATGTTGAGCATTCTTTCATTTGTTTGTTGGCAATCTGTATATCTTCTTTGGAGAAATGTCTATTTAGGTCCTCTGCCCATTTTTGGATTGAATTATTTGTTTTTTTAACATAGAGCTGCATGAGCTGCTTGTAAATTTGGAGGTTAATTCTTTGTCAGTTGCTTTGTTCACAAATATTTTCTCTCATTCTGAGGGTTGTCTTTGTGTCTTGTTCATGGTTTCCTTTGCTGTGCAAAAGCTTTTAAGTTTCATTGGGTCCCATTTGTTTATATTTGTTTTTATTTCCATTCCTCTAAGAGGTGGGTCAAAAAGGATCTTGCTGTGATTTTTGTCATAGAGCATTCTGCCTATGTTTTCCTCTAAGAGTTTTACAGTGTCTGGCCTTATATTTAGGTCTTTAATCCATTTTGAGTTTATTTTTGTGTATGGTGTTAGTGAGTGTTCTCATTTCATTATTTTACATGTAACTGTCCAGTTCTCCCAGCACCAGTTACTGAAGAGGCTGTCTTTTCTCCATTGTATATTCTTGCCTCCTTTACCAAAGATAAGGTTTCCATATGTGGGTGGGTTTATCTCTGAGCTTTCTATCCTGTTCCATTGATCTGCATTTCTGTTTTTGTGACAGTACCATACTGTCTTGATTACTGTAGCTTTGTAGTATAGTCTGAAGTCAGGGAGCCTGATTCCTCCAGCTCCGTTTTTCGTTCTCAAGATTGCTTTGGCTCTTCGGGGTCTTTTGCGTTTCCATACAAAGTGTGAAATTTTTTGTTCTAGTTCTGTGAAAAATGCCATTGGTAGTTTGAGGAATTGCACTGAATCTGTAGATTGCTTTGGGAAGTCTGGTCTTTCTCACAGTGTTGATTCTTCCAATCCAAGAACATGATATCTCTCCAACTGTTTGTATCATCTTTAATTTCTTTCATCAGTGTCTTAGAGTTTTCTGGATACAGGTCTTTTGTCTCCTTAGGTAGGTTTATTCCTAGGTATTTTATTCTTTTTGTTGCAGTGGTAAATGGGAGTGTTTCCCTAATTTCTCATTCATATTTTTCATCATTAGTGTATAGGAATGCAAGAGATTTCTGTACATTCATTTTGTGTCCAAATTTATTCAGTAGCTCTAGTAGTTTTCTGGTATCATCTTTAAGATTCTCTATGTATAGTCTCATGTCATCTGATTGAATAAGAGTGGTGAGAGTGGGCAACCTTGTCTTGTTTCTGAAATTAGAGGAAATGGTTTCAGTTTTTCACGATTGAGAACGATGTTGGCTGTGGACTTGTCATATATGACCTTTATTACGTTGAGGTAGGTTCCCTCTATGCCTGCTCTCTGGAGAGTTTTTATCATAAATGGGTGTTGAATTTTGTCGAAATGTTTTTCTTCATCTATTTAGATTATCATATGGTTTTTCTCCTTCAGTTTGTTAATATGGCGTATCACGTTGGTTCATTTGCATATATTGAAGAATCCTTGTATTCCTGGGAAAAACCCCACTTGATCATGGTGTATGATCCTTTTAATGTGCTGTTGGATTCTGTTTGCTAGTATTTTGTTGAGGACTTTTGCATCTATGTTCATCAGTGATATTGGCCTGTAGTTTTCTTTCTTTGTGACATCCTTGTCTGGTTTTGGTATCAGGGTGATGGTGGCCTTGTAGAATGAGTTTGGGAGTGTTCTTCCCTCCGCTATATTTGGAAGAGTTTGAGAAGGATAGGTGTTAGCTCTTCTCTAAATGTTTGATAGAATTTGCTTGTGAAGCCATCTGGTCCTGCGCTTTTGTTTGCTGGAAGATTTTTAATTACATTTTCAATTTCAGTGCTTGTGATTGGTCTGTTTATATTTTCTGTTTCTTCCTGGTTCAGTCTCGGAAGGTTGTGCTTTTCTAAGAATGTGTCCATTTCGTCCAGGTTGTCCATTTTATTGGCGTATAGTTGCTTGTAGTAATCTCTCATGATCCTTTATATTTCTGCAGTGTCAGTTGTTACTTCTCCTTTTTCATTTCTAATTCTATTGATTTGAGTCTTCTCCCTTTTTCTTGATGAGTCTGGCTAATGGTTTATCAATTTTGTTTATCTTCTCAAAGACCCAGCTTTAAGTTTTATTGATCTTTGCTATCGTTTCCTTCATTTATTTTTCATTTAATTCTGATCTGATCTTTATGATTTCTTTCCTTCTGCTAACTTTGGGGTTTTTTCTTATTCTTCTTTCTCTAACTGCTTTAGCTGTAAGGTTAGGTTGTTTATTTGAGATGTTTCTTTTTTCCTGAGGTAGGACTATATTGCTATAAACTTCCCTCTTAGAACTTCTTCACAGCATCCCATAGATTTTGGGTTGTCATGTTTTCATTGTCAGTTTTTTCTAGGTATTTTTTTGATTTCCTCTTTGATTTCCTCAGTGATCTCTTGGTTATTTAGTAGTGTATTGTTTAGCCTCCATGTGTTTGTATATTTTACAGATTTTTTCCTGTAATTGATCTCTAGTCTCATAGCATTGTGGTCAGAAAAGATACTTGATATGATTTCAATATTATTAAATTTACCTAGTCTTGTTTTGTGGCCCAGGATATGATGTATCCTGGAGAATGTTCCATGAGCACTTGAGAAGCAAGTGTATTCTGTTGTTTTTGAATGGAATATCCTATAACTATCAGTTAAGTCCATCTTGTTTAATGTATCATTTAAATCTTGTGTTTCCTTATTTATTTTCATTTTGAATGGTCTGTCCATTGGTGAAAAAGTTGGGGTGTTAAAGTCCCCTACTATGATTGTGTTACTGTCAATTTCCCCTTTTTTGGCTGTTAACATTTGCCTTATGTATTGAGGTGCTCCTATGTTGGGTGCATAAATATTTACAGTTGTTATATCTTCTTCTTGGATTGATCTGTTGACCATTATGTAGTGTCCTTCTTTGTCTCTTGTAATAGTCTTTATTTTAAAGTCTGTTTTGTCTAATATGAGAATTGCTGCTCCAGCTTTCTTTTGATTTCCATTTGCATAGAGTATCTTTTTTCATCCCCTCACTTTCTGTCTGTATGTGTCCCTAGGTTGAAGTGGGACTCCTATAGACAGCATATATACAGGTCTTGTTTTTGTATCCATTCAGCTAGTCTGTGTCTTTTGGTTGGAACATTTAATCCATTTACATTTAAGGTAGTTACCGATACGTATGTTGCTATTACCATTTTCTTAATTGTTTTGGGTTTGTTATTGTAGGTCTTTTCCTTCTCTTGTGTTTCCCACTTAGAGTAGTTCCTTTAGCATTTGTTGTAAAGCTGGTTTGGTGGTGCTGAATTCTCATTGCTTTTGCTTGTCTGTAATGGTTTTAATTTCTCCGTCGGATCTGAATGAGATCCTTGCTGGGTAGAGTAATGTTGGTTGTAGGTTTTCTCCTTTCATCACTTTAAATATGTCCTACCACTTCCTCCTGACTTGCAGAGTTTTTCCTCAAAGATCAGCTCTAACCTAATGGGGATTCCCTTGTATATTATTTGTTTCTTTTCCCTTGCTGCTTGTAATATTTTTTCTTTGTATTTAATTTTTGATCGTTAGATTAATGTATGTCTTGGCGTGTTTCTCTTTGGATTTGTCCTGTATGGGACTCTCTATGCTTCCTAGACTTGATTGACTATTTCGTTTCCCATAATAGCGAAGTTTTCAACTATAATCTCTTCAAATATTTTCTCAGTTCCTTTTTTTGTCCTCTTCTTCTTCTGGGCCCCCTATAATTCAAATGTTGGTGCATTTAGTGTTGTCCCAGAGGTCTCCGAGACTGTCCTCAGTTATTTTCATTCTTTTTTCTTATTCTGCTCGGCAATAGTTATTTTCACTATTTTATCTTCCAGGTCACTTATCCATTCTTCTGCCTCAGTCATTCTGCTATTGATTCCTTCAAGGGAGTTTTTAATTTCATTTATTGTGTTGTTCATCTTTGTTTGTTTGCTCTTTAGTTCTTCTAGGTCCTTGTTAAACGTTTCTTGTATTTTCTCCATTCTGTTTCCAAGATTTTGGATCATCTTTAGTATCATTACTCTGAATTCTTTTTCAGGTAGACTGCCTGTTTCCTCTTCATTTGTTTGCTCTGGTGGATTTTTACCTTGCTCCTTCATCTGCTGTGTGTTTCTCTGTCTTCTAATTTTGCTTGACTTACTGTGTTTGGGGTCTCCTTTTTGCAGGCTGCAGGTTCATAGTTCCCATTGTTTTTGGTGTCTGCCTCCAGTGGGTAAGGTTGGTTCAGTGGGCTGTGGAGGCTTCCTGGTGGAGGGGACTGGTGCCTGTGTTCTGGAGGATGAGGCTGGATCTTGTCTTTCTGGTGGGCAGAACCACGTCTGGCGATGTGTTTTGGGGTGTCTGTGACCTTATTGTGATTTTAGGCAGCCTCTCTGCTAATGGGTGGTGTTGTGTTCTTGTCTAGCTAGTTGTTTGGCATAGGGTATCCAGCACTGTAGCTTGCTGGTCGTTGAGTGGAGCTGGCTGTTAGCATTGAGATGGAGATCTCTGGGAGAGCTTTCACCGTTTTATATTACGTGAATCTGGGAGGTCTCTGGTGGACCAGTGTCCTGAACTCGGCTCTTCCACCTCAGAGGCTCAGGCCTGACACCCGGCTGGAGCACCAAGACCCTGTCAGCCACATGGTGTATAGCACAGGGAACTCTTCTCAGAGCTCCGTGGTGATCTGCTAGTGTTGTTAGGCCTCCTGCAGAGGCAGGGGATGGCTGTGGCTCACCGCAGGGACAAGGACACTGGCAGCAGAAGTTCTGGGTCGTACTCCTTGGCATGAGCCCTCTGGGAGTCTGCCATTAGCCCCACCAAAGAGCCTTTAGCCTCTGAAATCTTTTTTAAAAAACAAAGTATCAGTGAAACAGTGATCCCTATAATGTGCAGTATAGTGACAGAACAAATTGACTGATACGAAATCTTTTTAACAGGTTCTTAAAATTAGATTTAATTTGGGCTCAAATATTAAAAGGAAAATGGAGCGAGCCTGAATGTTGCTTGTTTCTGAGTGCTGGAATTGCTCTGGGCTCACAGCCTCTCTGCAGGAGGGAAAGCCTCGTCCACCACCCTGAGCTGCCCCAGGTGTTGGCCCTGCTGTGCCTGAGCCTTTTCTTGGCAGTGCAAGAGAGTTTGTGGTGGCCAGGATCTGGTGCGGGAGGAGTGATGGTACATGCCTGCTTTGCTGCTTTCGATTTTTCTGACGGGAAGCTTTCCTTTGTCTTGTAGGTGAGCGTCCGTATCAATGCCCTTACTGTGAAAAAGGATTCAGTAAAAATGACGGGCTGAAGATGCACATTCGTACTCACACCAGGGTAAGATTATATTCTCTCTCATTAATATTTATTATAAAATCCATACTTATTTTAAAAAGTTTTAACTTTACCTGAGAAAAGAAAGGTGGTATATCCAAAATCATACATTTATATTTATGATGAACATTTGGGAATAATTTTTTTAGACACAACAAAGAAAGAAACAGAAATTGAAACTCCCAAAGCATCCCCATTCTTTGAATTGTGAACCAGTTTTTAGGAGTAATAGGAGTTATAAATGACACACTGCCAAGTAAATAGAATGTAGCATTTTAATACTGAAAAATACAAGGATGCTGTCTGAAGAATATTTGCCAGTAATCCAGATGCCAGCACTTCTTGAACAGAGGTGTGCCTGTCAGCATGTGACCATTAATTAATGCATATGAGCAAGTATACTTGCAAGAAAGACATTGAAAATAATTTGAATTATCATGGGAGGTGGCAAACAAGGAAGGACAGCTTCTTGCTCTACAGGGCGTGCCCGGTGCTGTCTTTCATTCTTTTTTTCCGAGGATGCCCTTTGTGCCTCTGCTGTCAGCACCTCTCACTGGACTCTTGTCATTCTGTTACTTATGGCTTTTTCAGACTCAAGCATCTGCCTCACATGCTATAAAAATAAATGAGTGGCTCACCTTCCATGCAGCTACATTTCTTAGCTCACTGTTCAGGTTAGGACACAATTAGATACTTTATGTGAACTTTCCACTTGAAAATTTGATGTTGTTTTTAAACAGCTCTTCTTGATTTTGCTCTGTCCCATCTTTTCACTGCATTAACTTTCACACAGCTCTGTTCAGCTTGGTCTTTTAAAAGTCCTTATGGTCTGTATGTAAATGCCATATTTTTTCAAATTTTAAGAGACATGCCTAATCCCCTTAAGAGCAATTCTAATTTAGGCGTCTCTTGGATTTCACTTTTTACCTGAGCTGTAAAATGAAACTTGAGAGAAAACACATAATAATAATACCTTTCCAGTGTAATAATATGCTAGCTTTCCACTTCAGTTCTGTAGGCCATAAAAGATAACCTCTGAGGTCCTGTTAAGAAAATACTCCTCTTTGTGGTGGAGGAGAGAGGAGGCTTCTGTGTTCATTAGAGCAAGTCCACATTGCGTTTCTCATATGATATAAAATGTCATATTCATAGTATATGGATTTAGGAACTGGAGTAATGGCTAAATATAAAATTCCTTCATAGACCATAAAGGATTAGACAAATGTTACTGTTCACAACATGACTTAAATGTACATACTCAAAATATTTATTTCACAGCGAGCCCTATTAAAGACGTTTAAGTTAGTTTAGTTTAGGAGGTTGTTTTATGTGTGTGCAGTTGTCACAGTAGTGCCAGTAATGTGTTTTGAAGATATCAACCAACAGGCAAAGGAGCCCTGGTTTCTCTTATCAAAACTCATGAGGTTAACCAAAATCTGGTACTCTATAATTATACCTCAGAAGAGACTGTTCAAATTACTGCAGAGAAAAAAATTACCTTTTGTGTTTTCTCAGGAAAGGGTGATATGATATTTCCAATTCACCTATTTTGGCTTTTACTTTGTTTTAACATAAAGTTTATTAATGAGAATAATACTAATAGTTAAATACAAAGGCCACTAATCACATGCCAGGTACAGTATTCTAGAAGTTCACATTTATTACTTCATGTAAGCCTCACAACAATTCATTAATGCATTTAACAATTCACTTAAGCCTCTGCGAGGTAGGTATTATTATGATCTCTTCTTTAAAAATGAGAAACTGAGGCACAAGCAAGTGAGTAGCAGAGTCGAGATTGGAACCCAGGTAGTCTGGCTTCAGAGACCACCCCCTCACCTACTATGCACACACTACAATGCCTTTTATTCAGTTAATTCAATTAAATATTTTCTTATTCCACTGACTCTGATATACTTTCCTGTATATTTTCAAACTAAGCAAACTGCAGTAATGAACCCAGAAGTTCATTTAAAATTTATTTAAAAGTCTCATGTTCCTTTGAATATTTGGGCCTTGAGTCCAGGATCCCGGAATGCCTCAGGGTGTCCAGGTGCTGTTGGTATCTTTTTAGCAGCTCTCAGGCACTGACTTCACAAAAAGAAAACAAATCCCAGCCTGTGACTAAGGGAACACCAGAGAAGGCCTCGACTAGAAGCCCCAAGATTTTAGACAGAATCCCATACAATTAGTAGAGAGTACTAGCAAAGGAAGAGGGTAAAGAGGTACAAAGAGGCCTTTGGGATTTTGCTTCAAACACTTTTTAAATTTTTCTTTTTCACTCATTATTTATACAGACTGCATCATTTTGAAATCCTGTTTCCTAAGCATTACAGATGTTCTTAGCATATCAGCAACTTTTCAAAAGCTAGTTAATGTTATTAGCTAATGCAGTCAAGTTAACATCAAGAACCAAAAGAGACTTTTTAAAAAGCATTGCAGAGGAACAGTCTCTGAAAGCTTATATTTTTCCAATATTATTTGGGTTTGTAAGACTCAATTCAAAAGATAACATTACGTTTGGATTGTAACACTTTTCAGTTTCAATCTTTTATTCACCTTACATTTAGTATTTAGATAGCTCTAACTCCAGACATTTTTTTTTGTTCTTTTATCAAAAGCTTTTAATTCCATTACAACAACTGTATCATTCAGCAGGTTGAGTCTTTGAGAAGTTTTGGTGAGACAACACAAAATTGCATGCCACGCCAGCCCCCCCCCCATTTGCATTCTGTGAAACCACACAGACGCCTTAGGGAAGGAACACAAAGTCCTTCACTTTGGAGATTATTTATTGGGTCCAGCAAGGGCCCCAAGCGTGGGAGATGATTTTGCTAAAATCTAAATTTTGCTCAAAGGCTAAACAGTCATTAGTCTTTCACGGAGAGGCCAGGACTCAAGGCGAGGGCAGGTAATTTATTCATTTCCTACAGTATATTCTCTTTATTTTTGGTTTCCAGCACTTAGACTCTGATGTACTAGATATGTCCTTCTTCATTCATCCTGCTTATATTTCTGGTTTATTATTACTAAATTTGGGAAACTTCTCAGCTTTTTTCCCCAAATATTTCTTTGGTCCCTTTCTACTTCTCTTTTTCTAATAAGGTGCCAGTTACATACGTTGGGCTGTTTGATATAGTCCCATAGCTCTTGGTAGTTCTGTTCTGTTTGTCTCTTTGTATCTTTGTGTTTCTAATTTCTCTTGGAGTGTTTTCAGTTTCACTGATTCTTTCCTCTACTGTGCTCAGTCTGCACATTGAAGGATTTCATCTCTGATATCATCATGTTTTTCATTTCTAATAGTTCCATTTGGCTTTTTAAAAATAGCTTCCATGTCTCTGTTGCAGTTGCCCATTTGTTCATGCACGTTGTTCACCTTATCACTGGATTCTTCAACAATATTAATTACAGTTATTTAAATTCTCAGGTGGTTCCACCATCTGGGCCATCTTCCAGTCTCGTTGTGTCCTCTATTCTGTCTCTTGGTAATGGGTTGGGGGAGGGTTTGCTTTTTGTGTGTCACACAGAATTTTGATTGAGTGCCTATTACTGCATGTGAAAGAATAGCATAGACTGAGGTAAATACTATTTATACCTGGAAGTAGGCACACCTCTTCTTCTGCCAGGCCCTTAATACGAGAGGTTGAGCTAATCCAGTAAGTAGTTACGCTGGATTTGGGTTATGTTGTTGCTATAGTTACCGTAGACTTTCATCTCCTCCCCCAGTGGTCTGCCATTTCCATGATCTTAGTGGGAGGCCTGGAGGGCCAGGGGATTCCACAGTAGTTCTGCTCCATCATCAGGTTTTAGCAGACCCTGCATGTCTTTGCCACAGAAGTGGTCTTTGCCTTTGTCTGTCAGCTGGTGCTTGTTACTCAGCACTAGACCTGAGTGGGGTAGGGGGTGAGCTTCAGTGAGGGTGTTGGCCTTGTGAGCAGTTCCTTATCTCTCTCTGTAGGTTCTCTCCTCATCCACCTTCTCTCTTGGGTGATGAAGGAGACAGCTTTGGGGAAGGAGTAGGGCCCCTTTAGGGTGGGGTTGGACAGTTGTCTTAGTTTGGACACTGTGGCTTCACCCAAGACTTATAAAACAGCCTCAGTGATAATATTAATTTTCCTGGGACTTTTAGGCTTGGAGATGCTCCAGACATAGTTCCAGGACCACTGCCCCCCCACCCCATCTCTGTTGTCTTTTGTCTAAAAGGTCTTCTTGACCACCCTAAACTATATCTGAGGTATAAATATCATTTCTTAACTCTTTATGTGTAATATCTCAAGTCCATTTTAGTACATTATACTTAGGAACTATAGATCACGTGAAAATCAGGGACCTCAGGTTTATGTTGTTAAGACACATTGAGCCAAAACACTGGCTGTCAGTGAGTTAACATAAGTGCTCATAAGTATCCGTTTTGTAAACATTAAGTTCAAAGAAATTGTTTTTTGTAACCTTTTACCACAGAAAGCTTCATGTCTCATTTAATCACTTTTGATGTTCAACATGGAAAACACCTGGACCAATTAGAAAGTTATTCCAGAAACCTTGCCTTTGGAACACCAGTTAAAACACCCAATTGGCTTACACAGGTTTCAGTGTTCTAGGATCACAGCTGAGTCTCCAGCCTTGTTTGTAGGAACAACCAGATTAGTTATTAAAAATATTAAAATGGAATTAATTGCCAGTGGTTAAGAGTAATGGCCAGTCTCTTATGTCATTTTATATTTTGTTAATTTTCTTTCATGAAACTTCCTATCCCTGATCCTTACGCAGTTCAGATGTTTGGCGGGTTTATAAATGTGTGCACGTTGCACTTTCTTTAGACACCTTGTAGTGAGACCCTGGGTCTCCAAGGCCAGACTGGAGTGGGTGTCTTGGACATCAGGCAGTTCTGGATTTATCTGGAGGCTTCGGGGTGGTACAGCGTTGTAGCAATTTGTAAAGTATGCAAAAATTCAGACCACAGCATCCAGCTGGTGAATCATGTGGGAGCAATGTAAGCTTGATGTTGAAGGAAAAAGAAGAGCGTTAATTTCTTATGGGTGAAGATGTTGGAGGAGGGGGATTGACCAGCAGATGTCAAGGGGAAGAAGAGGCAAGAAGGAGCTCCCTAGCTCCAGGAGCATGGGATAGAATTCTCAAGGTAGCCTTGGTTAAGAACAGAACGAGGTCTTTTAAGGAAGAGAGCCAGCTTGGAATCCTCATGAACACATTATGAGGCATGCCTAAAAAACTTAGGCGACAGATGCAGAAGCAGGTCTGCTGAATCAGGTAGCGGGTAGGCGAGTTGATTCCAGAAATGCTGGAGAGAGAGGGTGGCGTTTGAGCTGAGCTCTGAGGACGGTAGAGGAGGGTATGCTGGGCACATGTAACCACACGGACAAAGTGAGAGCAGTACGTACAGATCCAGTTAGGGTGGCCTGTCCCCTGGGACCAAGTCCGAGGATGCACGTTGAAGTCTGACTGCAGCTGAGACAGGCTAGGACCGAGGAGTTGGTCTCAATCCTGGAAACATATCTTGTTTTGAGTGGTGTGTCTTACTTTGAGGGGTGGGTCACATCGTTGGCTCTCTTTTGGAAAGGTTGCTCTGAAGTCATCCTTGAGAGTGAATTGAGGCAGGAATGGAGGCGGGGGCCCCGAGGCAGGCATGCCAGAAGCGGCTGAACGAGACAGAGCACCCACACCAGGCAGCCTTGGGATTTGAAAGTAGGGAACTTGTATGAGAGACAGCTTTGAAAGAGTCTTGACAAAGTCTGGGTGTGTAGTACACGTAGGTGGTGAAAAGTAGGGACGGGGCTGAACCTGAGATCCTAGAAGGGGTGCTTTGGGGGATGGGGAGTTCCCACAGACAGGAAGAGTAGGTAGTCAATGTAGAGAGAGCAAGTAGAGGAGAGGAAGGTGTTGCCGGTTCACACTTGTGCAGGCTAAGTATGTGAAGAACATGCTCAGCTGTTTCTGTTTTTATATCTAGGTAAGAGGAAAAGATTTTTAAAAATTCAATAATTTTTAAGTTTATTACAATTTTAGAGAAAACTTAATTTAAAAAATTTTTGTTTTTCTAAACTTCATCAGCTTTTGTGATGTAGGGACAAGAGGATCTGGCGCATTGCCATTATTTGAAAACATCTTTAATTTTGTTTTGGAATTACTAAATCTTTTATTGTTTTTAGAACCCACATATTGCTTGGGGGATTTTGTATGGCCTGCAAATGAATTGTTTAAGATAAATGGCTTTAAGATACCATTGTATTTTCTTTGGCTCAGAAAACATACCTGCATGAAATGGAACATGCTTATTCTATCACAGTAAGCTCCCTTTTCTCTGTAAAAGGGAAAATCAGACCATTTGAAAAATAACTTTCTTTCCAGGCACTGACATCGTTCTTTTCGCCCTTTCTTTCCCCTTTTTCTCTGTGGAAATTCTTCCTGATGGCCATCAACCCCCTTGGCAGAGTGCCTCCCCTTCTTACTCTCTGTGCAGCTCTGCTCTTGAGCTAGTCAGCTCTCTTAAAATCACCAGCAAAGAACGTTTTCAGCTTCTTGGTTAGGTATACTGTTTCGGCATGCCAAATGATGGTCCTAAAAGTAGGACTTCGGGTCCAGGCATTCTAGGATCTGAGGAGTGGTTCCCTGAATTTCCCTAGGTTTTGAGAGTAAGAGGTGACAACTTAAAATAAGTTGGATCTCATACGTTTGACAAATTTATTGGGTGGGTACATTATCCTATAGGAAAATAGACAAAAGTCTTATGTGGAATGAAATCCTGTTTCACTGTATTTAGGGTTATAAGCGTAGAGTTCCACTGATGTGTGGAATTGAACTGGACCTAGGCATCAAGTGTGATTTTTCTGCAGAGTTTTTTTTAATAGTGCTTACATTTTCATTGAGTATTTTTGTGCCTAACTTGATTTTTAGAAGGAAAAAAAAAAGCTGGGACTATCCATCTAAAGCATAATGTGCATTAGTTGGAATAATGGTGTGGTAAGGTAGCCTCCGAGACGGTTATCCTCAGTTTCTTCCCTCCCCATATACATGTGCTGCTCTTTACATCGACAGGTAGAGCCTAACTTCCCTTCTTTTGAATCTGGGTTGGCCACAATGACCTGCTTGACTAATAGAATGCGGCAGAGGTGATATTCTAGGACTTCTGAGACTAGGTGGTGAGAAACCTTGCAGTTTTTGCCTACATCTCTTGGAACCAACCACCATGCTGTGAGGACCCGAGGTCACGTGGAGACGCCACAGAAGGGCGCTCCGCAAACAGCCGACAGGAACTGCCAGCCATGTGAGTAAGCCATTTTGGAAACCTAGGCGACTTCAGCTGCACCCAACTGACCGCAACTTCAAGAAAGATTCTAAGAGAGAACTTTGCCTGTGTAAGAGTCAGTCCACAAAC
Organism: Neophocaena asiaeorientalis asiaeorientalis; assembly: GCF_003031525.2. Lineage (NCBI taxonomy): Eukaryota > Metazoa > Chordata > Mammalia > Artiodactyla > Phocoenidae > Neophocaena > Neophocaena asiaeorientalis. Next base: position 123,175 of record NW_020173215.1, on the reverse strand, counting down.
CCAGTCACTCCCACAAAAAAAATACCCCCCCGTCAGTCCATAAAACCATAAGAAATAATAGCTTGTTTCGGGTCACTTAAGTTTTGAGGTGGCTTATTATGCAAAAGTCGATAACTGGGCGAGGGCTAAATATTACATATTGCTGAATAAGTACAATTTTCATTGTGAAATGTGCTTCTATGTTTTAAGGTCATTGACATTTCTGGACAAAGTGTTAACGTGAGCACTTGCAGAGGTTAGCTGTTGTATCACAATATCATCATTTGGCAATGGGAGCCATGTTTTGTAATTGGAAAAATATAATTCTTAAAATTCAGTTTAAAAAATGATACGGTTGTTCAGAAAGGCATACACTGTTCTGAAAGAGGATTTGAGAGACCTAGAAACATGAACTGTAAGGCTCTCACGATACTTATGTGCTATTTAATTCATAGATCCAAAGTCTGGTGGCAAGTTTGCTTATGTAACCCTGAAGTATGTATAAGTGAGCTAAATTAAGAGGTTTCTTTTCAGTTAATAGGCCTTATAATTGGTGTGGCAGTGGGATGGCTGGAGTGATGAGACCCATTGCCATTATAACATTTTCTCTTCCATGCTTTTTAGAAAGGTAAATGGACCTCCAAAGAGTCTAAAACTAGGTTATCTATCCGTATTACAAGCAGGAATGATCCCTGTTTCGGGGCCTTTGGTGTGTAATTCTTGCCTTTGGGGCTGGGGTCTGGCAAACTCGATTAGGGGTGGTCTCCGTTCAGAGGTAATGATCATGAGTAGACTGTTACTTGCGTCATTTCCTGTTTAGGACTTTCTATTTGATTTGGCTACTTTCTGATTGCAGCTGTTTAAAATACACAAACCTCTGTTTTTGAGTTTAACAAATTGACTGTTATAATTTGTTTATATGCTTCTCCTTTCTAGACCTTCACTTTCATGTGGACAGGAACCTTACACCTCTTTTTCCTCAGCATCTGTGTGTGCCTGACACCTAGTGGGTTATCGGATTTTTTGAATGAATGCAGTTAAATTATATCAATAGTAAACTACATTAAATTTACCAAATTAACTCAGAAAATATATAGGTAAATAATATATATGAAATCATTCATTCATTTACTCGACAAATATTTACTAAGTGACTACAGCATGCTGTAAACTGAGACTACAGCAATAAACAGATTAGACATTGTTCCTACCCTCAGTGGAGCTTGAAGTCTGTGTATCGTAATAAGAGTAATTCTTACTTAACCTGCAACGCCTTCTCATACTCAGAAGGTCCGAGAAGACAAGAGTGTCTTCAGCAGATATTTGTGATGTGTCCATCATGTGCCAGAAACCGCTGTGTCACCAGCCCTGTCTGTGTCCATCAGGAAAGATGCACGCTAAAAACGTTATCTTAAGTAATAAATGAAGTGTGCAAAGTGGTGGAGAGGGAAATACTGGGTCCCAAGTGTGTAAGCAGGCGCTAAGCCTGGTCCTGAGATCCTGGCATCTTTGGTGTGGCGCTTTCCTGCCTCACGGCAGTCCTCCTTCATTGTGTTGGTTTTCTTCTGTTACATGTGCATCTCCACGTTTGCTCACATTACAGTGAGTAAAAGCCAGTTCTCTCTGTCTAGGCAGGAATGGGCCCCTGTATACCTTTTGCTCTGTGCTCGACGTACCTTGTTTGTGTGTATACTGGGCCCACTTTGCCCTGCCTGCCTTCTTGGACTGTTCTTGTCATCTGGCTTTAAAGACTTTATTCTGAGAGGTCTGTCTGCCGAAGAGGGAAGCTGGAGGTCTGTGGTCCTGTGATGGAGCCATTCCCACCCTTTCTGTCTGCCCTGACACACCTGGCAGGGGAAGCTCAGGTGGGCTGTGCACCTCAGGCCATAGTGTGGGCTACGTACAGTGCTTCAGGCTCCGGCCTGAGCCCCTGCTGCTTATTTGCTCACTGAAGACAGCATCTGGTATGGACACGAATGATCACATTGTTAGGGGATGACATTAAAATTCATCTCATTTGTAGAAAAGGAAGTAGACCACTTGTAAACTGTAGTACTTTACTATTAATGAGAAATCACTTTACCGCTCTCTATAGTATATCACTGTGCCAAGGCTTTGAGGTTTGTGCCAGTTGATCTAAAGGTTGTCCCTTTTAGAGCCGAGGATACAGGATAATTCATTTATTCTGCAACTCTTTATTAAGCCTACTGTGTGCCAGGACTGTACTAGGTCCCTGGGATAACATGGTTGACTGTCTAGTACAAGGTGCCTAGGAGTTTCAGGTCCTTTCATGTGATGGGTCGTGGTGTATAGAGAGGGTGTCATAAAAAAAGAGGCTTCCAGCGTGAGCAGAGGACAGATGATGAAGGTTCTCTGGATGCTCGATGAAAGTATTTAGAATTTACCCTCAGGGCTGTTGAGAAGTCCTGAAATGTCAGGGCCTCAGAGTTTTGGCTTTTTCAGGCCCGTCTAAGTACTTTGTTTATAGCTGATTACCAGCCAGTACCAGCCCTTCCCTGACTGTCAGGTGCCCTTGGTCTTAAATGTTCGAGGTCTCTGTTCCATGGTCATGGTTCCTGGGACTCTGCTTAGCCTGCTGATCCCTTTTGACTACTTTGCCCAGGGAGTTTTGGGCAGGGACAGGGGGTGCTTCCAGGCAAGCCATCCCTGGAGAAACAGTAAAAGCCTTTTCCAGTGACCTTTTTCGAGTCTACGTTTGGTCTTCCTTTTTTCCCACTGCTTTAGAGTAAGGAGTAAAACATCTGCCTAAAATCAAATGACCCTACCACCCATCCCCCCCCCTCCAAACCTGACAGGAGAGCTGTTTTCAGCATTTTAAGTGATCCACTCTTTTCTGCTCCAGTAGGGTAAAGTAACACAAATACATATATCACATGAGTGCCTTTTTTCCCCCATCGGTCACATAAGCAACCCTGAGGGACTATTAACACAGCTAGGATCAACATGAAATTTTAACTGAGGTATTGGTGAGGCTTTGAGTTCATTATCATTTGAGCTTATGGGTAATGTAAAACTCAGGCAGAATTTCATTTGAAGGGATTATTATTTTTTTATAAATTTATTTGTTTTTATCTTTAGCTGTGTTGGGTCTTTGTTGCTGCGCACGGGCTTTCTCTAGTTGCAGCAGGCGGGGGCTACTCTTCGTTGCGGTGCGCGGGCTTCTCATTGCAGCGGCTTCTCTTGCAGTGGCGGAGCACAGGCTCTAGGCACGAGGGCTTCAGTAGTTGTGGCATGTGGACTCAGTAGTTGTGGCTCGCGGGCTCTAGAGCACAGGCTCAGTAGTTGTGGCGCACGGGCTTAGTTGCTCCATAGCATGTGGGATCTTCCCAGATCAGGGCTCGAACCCGTGTCCCCTGCATTGGCAGGCGGGTTCTTAACCACTGAGCCACCAGGGAAGCCCTGAAGGGATTATTTATGGAATATTTGGTTAACTGATTTATAATGCTGTTATCCTGAACAGTAGGAATAAAATCAGATCCCTGCGTTTTAAGTTGCAAAGACTTACGATGACATATGGCCTTTCTTGATTATCTCACATAATGTCTTAAAAATTGAAAACAAAAGAATTTATCTTAGAGCACTCTATGACAGCTTCTATTTAACTTTTCTTAACAATGACCTCAAACAGTTGTTGCATAGAGAACTTCTAATTAAGTAAGAAATTTTTGACAGATGTGGTATGTTTCATATTGTAACTCTTAAGATTTAGAAGAGCATACATTTAGTCTCAGTTGCCCTTTTAAGTTATGTGCTGTATATTCAAGGAAGGGTTAAGAAAAAGGGTTAGCTCTTAAGTATTCTGGGGGAAAAGATGATCAGCTAGAGCATAAGAAGCCCTGTGAGAGAAGTATTCCAAGGGTGTTACAAACACACAGAGGAGGAGTCCCTGCTTCACCAGGGGAGAAGGGTACAGGCAAGGAAAGGTGTCAGGACAAACATCAGTGAGAGTTTAGTCTGCAGGACTAGAAAGCTCACTCACGAAGACTCCATGGAATGAAAAAAAAACAGCAGAGCAACAGAAGATCCTCCGAAAGGAAACCAAGAAGGAGCAGCCAGAGAGGCTGAAGGAGAACCAGGGGAAAAGAGGTGACACCAGAGCTCCAGGAGAGGAAGAGATTTAGCACTTCAGGGAGAAATCACATGTCCTATCTTCCCCTTGGAGTCCCATGACCTATAAGCATACTACAGGTTGGAAAGTCCAGCGATAAAGATGTTTCATGTATTGTTTGTTTAACCTAGCATTTACCAAGGTAATTTGAGCAGAGTCAATGAGTGTGTGTGTGTGTGTGTGTGTGTGTGTGTGTGTGTGTTACATCTCACGGAGGGTTGTGTTCTACAAAACACTGTTTAGGAAATCTTGGTCTAATTCATCCCGTGATTGGCTGCCACAGTAATACTTACAAAGGTCAACTTCGATGTGTCTCAGTTACTAAAGAAAACAAAAATGAAAACAAACCAACAGTGGCTCCTCATTGCCTACAGACTGGCACCCAGACTGGCCTGAGGTGCCCTGTGCCTCCTGGCCATGGCGCCCCCTGCCGTTTGTCCAGCCCCACTTTCCTTGAGTACACAGACACACAGTATTGAGAGCATGTCCTCCTCCCTCAGCTCACCATGTTTTTCTGCATCGGCTTCAATATTTCTTGAGGGTACGAATAAAATAATCCTGTCCTCTGGCCTCTCCCCGCTTCCTGTGGAGATCTTAGCTCTCCTTAAAACTCCTGATCAGGCATCAGTTTCTCCACAGCCTTCCCAGCCACCCCTGCCATGGACGTACTTTACTGATACATTAATTCTACTATATTAAATCAGTTTTTTTCACTTTCATGTCATAGTTTTCCTTTTCTTCTTTTTTCCTTAGCGCTCCATTCATTTATTCATTCAGTAATTCAGCAGTGTAACTGTATGTCTTTTAATTTTCTACTTATCCTTATTGGTGTTTATATATCTTTTCTGTAAAAAGGGAAACTTTCTAAATAGTAGGAACTCATTAGATACTTGTTGAACTGATCATTACGTGTCAGCTAATCGTAAGTGTAAGTCATGGGGCTTTAAGTCAGTGGCGTTTTAGTCCAACTGTCTCTTCCTCTCCCCTGGCACCCACGGTGGAAACCCGACACGTTGGCTAAGGGCTCCTGGATCCTCCTGAACTGTGCCTGGGAGGGCTGGGCTGGGGCAGAGTGCTGTCAGAGAATGTCATCGCTGTAATAATAATGCAGTTGTTTCAGGGATGTCTGCTGAACTCCTTCATGAACTCGGTATATCAACAAGGGGTGTATGTAGAGCAGTTTGCAGATTTAGCTAAAATAAAACTCTATAAATATTTAGCATTTAAGCTGATGGCTGCTTTGCCACCACTATATTATCTTTAGACTTCAATAACATACTTCAGGAGTTAAAGGAAAGTACATACTGTCAGAAATGTGTAAAGAGAATTTTTCTTTGTTTTTAGGATAGACAGTATACAATTAATTTTTAAAAGAAATGAGGCCATTAGTTTTAGAAAAGTAATATATCTCTATACTGTTTTCTCTGTGAAAGAGAATTTTATATTCATCTTGCACTCTATTCAGGGAGTTTTAATTACTAAAGTATCATAAGAATCTTGAAATAAAGGACTGTCTATTTATATGAAGGTCCCGTTAATGGAGTTCAAGAACAATGCCATATTGAGGCTCGTACATAATTTCCTTTCTTTATAAAATCACCTCATTTATCTTGTCATGGTTTGTGTGCCTTTTTCAATTTTGAATTACATTATTCATAAGCATATTTTGATAATACATAGAAGAAAGCAGGTTGATATAATATATAAAATACCCTCATTGAATTCCTATTATGGGCTAAGCATTATGATAAGCAAAATCCTATGAAATAGGTATAGTATCTCATGTTACAAATGTGGGAAGTGAGGCTTGAGAGATTAGGTAGCTCGTCCAGAGTCATACGACTAATAGTGGGCAGCATGAAGATTGGAACTCAGATCCCTTTATTGCTAAAGACCTTATTCTTTATTACTACGTATATAGCTACCAAGATGTTCTAAAGGATTATCTTCCATATTCCATGAACCAGTCTTTTACAAAAATTCTAAGAATAGTGGTGTTGACTTCTCCAGTTCAGAAAAAACTCATGGCTGCTCCTAAGTCCACTGGACTCCTCCCCTCCCAGCCCCCCTTGCAAGGTCCCCAGGATTCATGCTATAGTGTCTTGCTGGAGAATGCTCCACGAAGACTGTCACAAAGGTACCCCTCATAGAAAATTATTCAACAGTACCAGTATGACCTCTATAGGCGTTTTCCCTTCACTTGCATTTAAAACTATTTTCAAGAAAATATTGTTAATATTTTGAAAGCCACCAGGGAGAGATATTTCACGTGCCTCGTAATCCATTTAAATAAGTGAAAATTCAGTGTAGGGAGATTTACTCCTCACGTCTTATGTAAATCCCTCATGTTGCAGTTTCTCTGCATCATTGGAAACTAAAACAGCATTTTCAATGTCAGAACCTTTCAGATCTTTGAAGATGGCTATTTTAGGTATAATATTTTTCCAGGAAGATACATCTCAGCCAAGAACGACTCACAAGGTCACATAGCAAGTTGATAACAAGATCAGCGGTCAGGACATGTGAACTATGGCTTTGGAGGACCCGTCAGGCTGGTCAGTCGTGCTGCTTTCATCTCCAGGAGGTTATGAATATTTTTTAAATGCTTTGATTTCAGTATTTAGGATAGAAGTCTATTGTTTTTGATTCAGTTTAAATTATCATGTAGATGTTCCCTTTTTCTCCCTAAAAGAAGCTTTGTTCTTTGATGTTTTTCACTCTAAAAGAGGCAGTTAGTGGTTCTAAGAACACATCATTTACAATTTGACTAACCCAGACCATATTTATGTTCAAGTGAAAACCTGCGTATCCTGAGAAACATTAAGGCTCTGGCTATCTCCTTTTTCACTTTCCCAAGACTGAGTCCTTATGCTCTGTATAAATCATGGTTCATGAGAGAGAAAATCACCTCCTTGTGGGGTCCTAGATGCATAGCTTCTAGGTGGGCTTTTGCTCCACTGCTTTTGGGGACTATTTGGATGTGCTACTTTAACATTTTTTTATTGAACATTTTAACATTAATTTAAACATGTAAAATTCCATTCTTTCCCTTCAATTCTCATCTCATTTTTAGTTCTGTTCTCAATTGTAAATTATTTTTTGTCACAGATTTGGCTATTTTCCAGTCAAATCCTATTTCTTGTGTCTGTCTTCTATTTAGTTGATCTCCTTGTTATGGGAAATCTGTCTAATGTGGGTGCTTCCCTTTCTTGTGACCTCAGTTCTTCTAGGAAGTATTTAAGTACAAATATTAAAAGGTTAATGCCATGCCTGTAATGCAACACTGAGCAGAGTACGTATGTGGTGGTCGATCTTGCTTGGTGAGAAAGTGAAAGAGGAATTTGTACAAAAGAAGTGACTCTACCAAGTTCTATGATATCATGTCCTTGCAAAATGAAAGCAGGCATTAACTCAAAGAAAAAAGCCAATTGGTCTGTTTCATTTTTATGAATATTTGGACATTATTAAATGTAACTCAGTGTTCTCTGAAATCATTATTGTATGGAAACAGAATCAGAAAGAATATATATATTTATATTTACCATTACATGTGATATAAATATATAATTACATAATTGTATAATATATAACTTATCCATAAAAATATAAATTATACATAATTTTTATAATTTTATAAATACATAAAAATAAATATAGGGTATTTATAATTTTAGAAATCTATAAGATATCTAAAAATATATCATATTTTTTCAATTTAGGTTCCTCTATAATTATATGCTCAAGATTGTAACTAGAAATAACAGGAACCAGGATTGAGAGAAGTTTCTCAAGTACAATTTTGTCACTAAATGTTATTTATATATTAATGTTTATAGTATAAGATTGTAAAGACATATCAGACAAATGGATTGTGTTCCTAAGTCTTCTTTTGTAGAACTCTGATTTATAGTGATGATGGTGGTGCTGATTGCCTGTGGCCCTGATGCTGGATTGTAATAGATGCGTAGTGTAGATTACTGATTTGAGATTTGGTGTTCTGGAAATCATGAAGCAGGAGGAATGGGCAAGAGGCTTTGGGGACTGGTAATCAGATCTGAAACCTTTGACTCCAGGGTCAGTGGCTGAGCTAGGGCAAGTTGTGAGTGACATAAACCACTCGTCCAAGGACTGATCATTATAATGATGGAAAACCGATGGTCTGAGGTTCCTCAGTGGTACTTTCAGAGTATAAAGTACTTTCTGCCTCAGCAAAAAGTGAAGACATTTGAGAACCTTCTTAAGCTTTAGCACTACCCTTGAGGCTCTCTGAGTGCCTGGCCGCTGAGCCCTAAAGCCTATGGTACTGGACTTGACCCAGGTCTCAAATATCCCAGAGTATTCATACCAGAGGCAGGCTGGATCCCAGCCCCAAAACTCAGCACATCAGTGGGGGAAATTCTAGAGGTTTTCCCAGGACTAGTCTCAGTAAGCATTACAGTGTATTAATTTGAATTCCACGTAACTCAAACTTTTGTTATTACCATATACATCATGTCTATATGTATACATACCATGTATCTATACACATATACATATACCTTTCTTATGCATGCAGTTTGCTGTTGCAGCTACTCCTTGTATTCAGTGAAGGAACATATTTGGTTCACTGTGCCAGTATAAGTTAAAATGAACATTTTGCTAGAGTGGATGTGCCTGACTGCTTTGGATCTTATATGTGTATATTTGGCTTTGTAGAGGCAACAGAAGTGAAGGAACTAAAATTAACGTGTTTTTAGACATGCAAGCAGTGTACCAAGTCATTGCCAAAAAAATGACATTCCATCTACGCTACAGTCTTCAACATGCGGGACAGTTTATCACCAAGTAATATATGACTGAATGCCTGAATTTTGAATTTTTTAAATATTAAATTCTGTTTATATTTCCCCATTGGCAGGACATAAGTGAGTTCTCCAACATATGTCGTTTTAAGAGCTGAGATGTCTGTTCCTTCTTATGCAATACGGGGCCTAGAGCCCCAGGGATCTACTCTACTACCCACCCCCAACCTCACTTTTGTGTCTTGGGATGACCAGTGTATGTTTTCATCCCTTTCTGAAAAGAGGTCTTTGGAGATTGGTTGTGTACTTTATTTGATAGGAAAGAAACACATGCACTCATTGAACTCTCCCTGAGCATGTGGACCTCACTGTGGCCTAGGTCCTTTCTGTGCAAACTAAGAATTATGTTAACTGACTCTTCTGCCAGGTGTGTTATTTATGTTGATTTGACTTAGACAATACCTGGCTACTGTAGAAAAACCATTGCCACCGCACTAAAAGAGAGAGAACAGATTTCTAAGAAATTGGACTGGCAGTTCTCTTCTTACATGTCAGTATATTCTGAAGGGACTGGTATCTCTAAATCAAGAGGTAAATGTAAAGAATTAAATCGGTAAAACAAGATCAATATGCAAAAGAATGGCTCAGAATTGAGATCTGTGATTCCATCAGTTTCCTTGTGTCTTGGAATTTAGTAAAAACAAGGAAGTGGCCTCAATTAAGTCTTTTCTTTTACCTAATATATTCGGAGAGAATGATTTGGACAATTTCTGAGTAACAGTTCATCTCTGTCAAAATGTTCTTCCTTTAACAAAACAATAAAACAAAAACCACCTTCTTGAGGGAAGAGCATTTTGTTTGGCCAGAGCAAAAACGTGGCACTTCATCCTGAAGTACTGCTTTTCTTCATCCTTGTGCTTCCAGTACCCTTAACTTATGCCCGCTGGGATGGAAGCCCCTCTTCTTGGTGGGGGTCATCAGTACTTTTCCTGGTAGCTGAGTTCATCCTGCCAATGAGAGTGTAGACTGTGGCTCTTTATACGTGGGATGAGAGAACAGGAGAGAGGATGAGGGGGAGTTAGGCAGGGCTTGTGTTAGCAGTCTCTTTCCTATTTAGTCTGTTGCTCTCTCAAGTGATGGCTGAGCGAATGTACAGGGACGATGCATATAGTTGCCTAGATGGTGTCTAAGTGGGACATTACAATGGGCTGTTATTCCTAAATGCAGGTGGTGCTGGTTAATAGAGAAACCAACTTGGCATTATCTTGCTCTTTGCCCCACAGTGAGGGGTTTCCTGGAATGTGGGACTTTTAGGGCTAAAACCAGGCTAATCAGGGATAAATGGGGACAGTTGGTCATACTAGTCATGGTTCTTGAGATCAATTATTGAGAAGTCTCTTCACAAGGAACATATTGAACCTAAAACAATCAGAAGCTACTATTAGTTACAAAGTTCACCACTACTACCAAAAAAAAGCAGAATCTGATTTGTTACTCGCTACTGTTGATGACTGTAGGTTATTATTTTTAGGGGTAGGGATGGTATTTTGCAGAAGCTATGAAGTATACATCAGCCTGCTGGAGTCTGTGTAGTAGCACCAGAGATGACAGAAAGTTTTCCCCCAAAAAACCTCACCCATTTGTAAAAGAAGATTGAGCTCAGATTTACTCACTGAACAAAACTATATCAGATGAAAAGGGTAAAGAGTGGAGATGCTAATTTTATGAATTTCTTCCTTTTTTAACATTTTAGGCTGACCTACTTTTTGTCAAAACATTTTATGACTTGAGCACATTCAGATATAGCAAGATCTCTGCCAGGACAACTGTGGAATTCTCACCTGTGCAAATAGACAGGCTGTTTTTTCCAGCATCTTTGAGGTTTGAAAGGGGCAGGTTTATGCTACTAGCTCCTTGCCATCTGTGCAGTGTGTTGATTCAGAGATGTAATTTCTATTGATGATATGATTTCCTCTGACTTCTGCCCACTCCTTGCTGGGTTTGTTTCACCCGTTGACGTGAACTTGGCTGAAATGACTGCTCTGTTGGCTATTGAAATGGGTGAATTAGTTGCATGTGTGATAGCACCTTTCTGCTGTGTTCTTATTAGTTTCAAAATTGTGTAATGGGATAAGTATGTTATTCCTTTAGAATTAGATACCTTTTTCTAAGGCTCTGCATTTATGTAATTCCTTTCTTCTAGAGATCTCTGAATAAACTTTATGGTTTTTATTCAAGATGGATTACACTTGCCACCATCACATATATCAGAAAGCATGCTTGTTATTTTTGGAAGTAGGCAAGTTGAATTAAATCAATTCTCCGTGGACTGATTGGATCTGCCTCTTAAATGTAGTCTGTGACTGTATTGAGTTCTCATTCACATCATTCTCTGTACCCCTATGTTATGCCCCCTAAATCGACAGGGATATTTGGTATGTGCTGAATACCATATTTCAAGTTGTGTAGCCACAAAAGCTCAGGTTGATGGACAAGTACACCTCAACTCCGTCTACTCCATCTGCCCTATCTTTGCTTTGCCGACCTGTTGGAATCTTCTTGAGGATAAAGACCGCATTTTAAACCTTGTTGTGTTTCCCACAGTTTCTAACACAATGTCTTGCTCAATATTCATGGGGACTTTTGCTGATAAATTCGCCCTCAATTACATCATCATCTAATCATGGGAATTGTCTTGATTGCTGTCAGCTCACTTGTAAATAGAGCTTGAAACATTTAAATTAATTGGTTTGTAAGCTTAAAATACTAGTTCAGATGTAGGAAAGGACCTTTTGAGAGGAAGTGGTGAATATTTTTCTTCCTAAATTTGCCTTTGGTGGTGGATTACTGTGTCTGAGACTCTACATTTCTTAGGAACATTGGTAAATAGAGATCCCTGGAACATGCAAAAACAGAATTAGGCTGTCTTAGACTTGTAAGACTTACTTTGATTTTCAGTAGCAAATTTTTGGGATACAAAGATACAAACAAAAATGTTGAAGACAATATGTGACAAACGAGTAAGGCAGTTGAATTACCAGCCTGTGCTCTCATAACTGACAATTTGTTTCTCATAATTGGCTTTCATTTGGATTGTTATTTAAAACTCAGCATTTTTGCCTTGGACATTGTATTTATGTCTTGTCTGTGTGTGTGTATGTATGTATATATATCCCCTCTATTTTTTATCATATTTATTTCCCTTCTATTTCTTTCCTTTATTTTTGCATTATAATTTGCATATCATCTTAAAGTTTACTTTATAATTTTTAACATGGTGAACATAAGTTTTTCCTTATTATAAAAATTTCCTGTTCATACGATCAGTCTTCTTTTACATGATTTTTGAGGGGAAAAAAGCTAAACAGTTATTATGCAGAGAAAAAGTTTCCCTTTAGATAACTTAAACAATAACACTCTTTCACTTAACCAGCATTCCTTTTCTTCTAAAGATTCTTACAATGCACAGATCTCATATTGTTCTCAGAATTCTTATCAGCAAATATATTTTCAGCTCCTTTTGAGCTCCCTTCATGTGCATAAGAAAAACACTGCTGTCTAAAAGAACACTCACTTCCGTTTTTAGAGCTGGGGGTTCTTAGACTGTGTTGAACATTATCATTTTTAATAGCCAGCCACTGACGTCGAGTTTCTTGTTCATTATTATATAGTTATATAGTGTTATGCTTCAGTCTGAGCTAGACGTACTCTCTGCCACTAGAATAGAGCTGCCGGAATATGACGTGATGGTCGGGAAGATGTAGAAAGCGGAATGCTTTCACGGCTACGTAACCAAAAGCCTAACTTAGAAGGGCTTAAACTGTGCTATTTATTAAGTCCCATAACAAGACTTGCAGAGGTAGGGCCAGCCTGGGGTTGGTTATGTAGTGGCTCAACAGGGTCTTCCGTGGCCCAGGTCCTTTCATCTCTCCTGCGGTCCTCAGTCAGCTCCTCGGCAGCCGCTCGGGCATCACCTCGGTACGTGGTCGGCCTCACCAGGCAGAGGAGGCCTTTTCCCGAATGCCCTGTGGGCTTACTTTCTCTTCAGTAACCACAGACATGTCATGTGCTCCAGTCTAAACCCATCACTGCAGAAGAAATGGAGTTTCCATCATTGGCTTAGCCTAGCAGTTTCTAAATGGGTCTGCATATTAGAATCTCCTGGAGAATCCCAGGCCACACCCCAGAGCAGTGCAGTCACACTCTCTGGGGGATGGGTCACCGGCATGAGCAGTTTTTGAAGCTCCCCAGGTGATTCCATGGGCAGGCAGGTTTGGAGGCCAAGGCTGAGCCTGATCAAGGTTCCCTGTCTTGGCTGGGCTCTGGAGTCACCTGTTCCAGAGTGCTTGACCAAGGGAGGGGTGTGCATGGGGAGGAAGCCATAGGTCACCACAGACCCCAGCCCTGGAGTACGAGTGCCTTATTTTGAGTCCTGCCCTCTCTACCTGATTGTATAAACCTTGGAAATATTTTTAAATTAATGTTTCTTCGTCTGCTAAGTGAGAATAACCATACCAATTTGCAGCATTGCTTAACAATTAAATGGGGAAAAAAAATCCTTAAAAGTTCCTAGCACTTTGCCAGCCTTGAAATAGGCAGTCTGTAAACATGCACCAGAGTGACCTGGTGGTAAAGCATAAGTAATAGTAAGAGAAGGGGAGATAGAAGTTATTGCTGCTGTTGTCGTCATTATTACTATTGCAGTTATTACTTGAGAGGATGGTGGACCAGATCATAAGTTCTTACTGATCTGTTCTGGTTGTACATTAGAAGAAGCACCTTGGGAGCTTTTAAGAAACACCAATGCCTGGCCACACCTAGACCAGATAAATCAGTCTCTGTGGGGTGGGACCTATCATCAATATTTTTAAAAAGAGTCCCAGGTGATTTGAATGTGCTGGCAGGTATGAAATCCACTGGGCTAGAGCTTAGGAGAGTGAAAGTATGAGGAAAATTTTAGTTAGGTTGGTTTATCTGACTGTTCCAAATGGACCAGTTTGTGTCACTCCTGTGGCCGCAAGAAAACAAGGTTTTTGAGCTAGTTTGGGCAATTCTTTGCTTGGTTTATGCCAGACAAGCTCTTCTATCACCTCTGTGCTCTCAGTGATAGGACTTTCTTCCAGCCATGCCATTTACACACATTATTCTTTGGGCCTCAAGAGTGGATTAACTAACAAGTGACTGAGTGCTTCCTTGTTTCTATTTAAAGTCTGTATACATCCCTTAAATTTAAAAATTATATTCTATTTACTGGGCTTACTTCTAGTTTTCTGAATGTGAATTGTGCAGTACATTTTCCTAGTTTCCACAATGTGTGTTTTCCATTAGCTACAATGCAAGACCAGTTATGGATGTCTTGTGTAGAAACCTGCTCTAAATTTTCTCCTAGCTTTCTGTAGGCTTCCCTAAGAGTTAGAATTTTTAGGTGCGGTGTTTACTAGGCCTTGGGTATGTTTTGTCATATGTTGAAAGATCACACCAGCTATAAAAATAAGATGGTGACTAAAAAGCCACAAAAGCCATAAACATCTGTAAAAGAAGTTTTCTAGGCGAGGCTGCTCGTCAGAGGGAAACTCAGTGCCTTTGGATGGTGTGCAGCTGGTGGCATGTGCACTTTCAGAAATGGGGCCGTTAGGGGGAGCTGTCAGATATATGGCCTGCCGTCCTGGGGGCCGCAGATCTGTCCGCTGGGCTGTGTGTAACAGCAGCCCGTGGGGCCACCCTCACAGACCCTCCTCTAAATGCCACCCGTAATTCTGTTGCCAAGTGGATGCTTTACAGAAACAGGTTGCCGTCTTTTGGTCACAAAGCCAACGTTACCAAGAGAATTAGTTGGCTCCTAGGAAAAATCTGGAAATTTCAGCATGGGCTTCACAGTCTCTGCCACACTGAGAAGCACACGTCAAGGCTGAGCCCTGGTCAGCGGTCAGGGTCACTGCACGACGCTGCCTAGAGCTTTCTTTTCCTCTCAGAGGATCTGTCATGTGGAGTCCCACGTGAGGTCAGATGCTAACCCAGTTACACAAGACACCCTCTTCTCTGGAGGCACATTTGAGTGAACAAGCTGGGCGTGCTGGGCTGGGAGAGAGGAGCTGGGTTTCGGGACTCTGCTGCTGGCCAGGCCGCATCTCGGGGCTTACAGCAGGGCCGGTCCCAGGAGCACCGGGTCACCTCTGAGAAGCCATTTCTGAGACAGTGTTTCTGACATCTGAGATGGCTTAATTTTTACCAAGTCCATCTTCCTGATATCAAAAAGGGCCCCTCTAAAAAAAAGACAGGATATTTCAAGCAGAATGGTGATGTTTTAAGTTTTAAAATAACATGAAAGCAAAAAAATAATAATAATAACAAAGCAATTTTTAAAAAATCTTTTTACTTTTTGTTAAAAAAAATTCAAACCTACAGAAGCAGAGAGAATAGAATAATGAATCTCCATGTACCCTCACCCAGGTTCAAACAAGTATTCATTCTTCCTCCATTTATAACCTCCCTACCTCCCAGCCATAAAACTTGGAATTTTTATATGTAATATTAACATGATATTTAATTCAAGGTTTAGGTGTCATTATATTTTAGAATTTGTTCACCTAGATGATGACGAGACTGAATCATGGACATCCTGTGATCAGACATTTTTATTCTAGACCAGAGCTATTCAAAGTATGGCTGAAAAAACAGTACCAGCCCAGACTCTTTGTTTCTGGTCTGTGATGAAATAAGTATGAAAATTGTGAGGAAGTGTTTAGAACTTTTATAGCATTCTGACTTTGCGGCACATCTAAATGCACGACCATTTTTTTTTTTTTTAGTAATTCATTTTAAATATATTTTAGAAAAGCATCAGTCAGCAGCACATTGAGAAAAACGCAGCCTTTCACTACAGATGGTTCCAGAAGCACTCTTCTGTACAGTGCTTTTGCCATTTTGCCACTCAGGATACATTTGGTAACGTGGCGATATTTCGAGTAGTCACAGCTTGAGTGGAGGTGCTATTGATACCTACTGGGTGCATGGGATAGCCCCCCTCCCAACCAAACAAAGAATGATCTGGCCCTAGATATCATAGCACTGAGGCTGGGGAACCCTGCTCCGGGTCACAGCGGAGCTCTGTGCCTTGTCTCAGGAACGTCTGGCAAATGAGTCTTGCCAAGGTGCAGACTAGAAAGAGGCTAAGACTGTCTGTATATGATCTTGCCTTGCACTTGAGGTGCCATATTCCACTTTGGAAATTAGTGAGACACTCTGCAGATGGAAAAGTCTGAGGGTTAAAGGACATTGCCCCAAATCCTTTAAAAATATAAAAATATAATGTAGCCCTTTTAAGTTACAAGTTGCCCATTTCATCTCTGCCGAAGTTTGTAGTAGGTCCAAGAGGAGCAAGTCAACCACTACTGTAGCAGCTGAGAAAATGGGAAACTAAAACCTTACAAAATTTTTGTTCATTTAGAAATTTCATATTTAAGAAATGTATAACTTAACAAAATGAAATTCATGCATTTAAGAAACTCACAGTTCGTATTTAAGAAATTCATGAACCTCTGCTTCATGACGTGTTTTGGATTTTCTTTTAAACTTAGAAGTAGGAAATGATCATCTAGTAAAAGGCTTTGTTTTTCTGAACTCTAATAGGGTAAATATTAATAGCTATAAAATAACCTTAATCTAGAAAACATAATCAAGTGAAATTAATTTGTTCCAAAAGATAACTTTTAATTCTAAACACTTGTGTGTGTGTGAGAGAGGGCGTGTCAGAGACACTTGTGTCTACATCTGTTTCCTCTTTAGTGAGTTTCTTCTCTCAAATTGTACTTGACACCCAGGTTGCTCACATGGAAATTATTTCATTAACAGCACAGACACTCTTGGTCTCGTTACAGCTTTGAGCAAGACAAATAGAGAAAAGGTTTGTCCATCAAGTGAACAAACTTTCATTTAAGTTATAATAGCCAAGTGTTTCACTCACAGGTTGAACCCACTCATAAGCAAACCGTGTTTATGTATATTCAGAATACCACAGGCTCTGACAGTCTTTATTACCATACTCACTAGCCTGCCTGTGTTCTTTTAATTGCTTTACTAATTTTCCTTTCTTAACTGTATTGAGGCCAGGCTACCACTGCTGTGAAAGAACATTTATTAACCATCATTCCAGGACTTCCTGACACCATTTACACTGATCTCTGACTACACGGGAAAATGCTCATTTGTGATATTTTCTTTTTCTATTTGATTGTGGCCTAGCACGAAAACACTCATTTTCTCAGTTTCCCATTTTCTCAGCTGCTACAGTAATGGTTGACTTTCTCCTGTTGGACATACTATAGACTTTGGCAGAGGTGAAATGGGTAACTTGTAACTAAAAGGGCTACATTATATTTTTATATTTTTAAAGGATTTTGGGCAATGTCCTTTAACCCTCATAGGGAATCTGTGGATCATGTATCCACAGCATGTGGATAATCTGCCCATGATCCATCCTTGTCTTTGGTAGTCTGTGTAATGGGGGACGTGCTTCTTTACCTCCTGGCAAGCAATTCTTAACTAAACTACGAGAAAGCCTCCAATAAATTTCTATTTCAGAGAATTTCAACATTTAGACCCCTCCAAGATTTAGAAACAATGTGATTTTTTTCTATAGAGCCCTCTGAAATGATTTTGAAATTTAGTTATTCAGTTTATGTTGGCAAGAAATATAACATTTGAAGTTTCTGTTCCTTTAATAGATGGGCGCTAGCACAAAAATACGACTTTTTATTAGCTACATCACAAGGTGCAGGGCATAAGAGCTCTATAAATTCTACCTTCTGAATGAATTCTGCCAAACGCTGTTTGATTAAAGCTAGGCTGATTAGACCGCTGATGAATTCTGCCTTTGGTAGATTACACAGTTTAACTGACAAATAGATTGCCTCCATTCCGTAATGGCTCCCCAGTTACGATGACAAAGGACAAGCTATTTGTCAGTTAAACTGTATAATCATTCAGAAACAGAATTCATCAAGAACCTAATCATTTTGTTTCTAGTTAAATCCAGCTAATGAGTTAAAATGTGTAATGTATACTATGCATTCCATTCTGAAACAGTTACAGACAATTTCCATGATACTTCATTGAATCAGATTTTGTGCCCAGTTTAAAGATTTCATAACGGAGGGAAAGATAGCGGAAGAGAAGTAATGAAGTTAGGATGCGATTCATGTTAAGATGACGACATTGTTGTGCTCTTTGTGGAGGAGGGGTGTTGAGGCTTTGGAAGTCCAGCAGTATCCAGACATGCTTGCAGTCCAGCCACAGCGGCCTGCAGGCTGTTTTCCAGTGTGTCCTTGGGAAGGTAGTAGATAGCTCAGCCACAGTAAGAAGGCTATATGGCTTCCGGAGCTTTCTCTGTCACATGGTCCCTTGCTGTGTCAGTCACTAATTACCTAACCACCGTCATCTTCAGTGAACCTTAATGCAAGGATAGGCAGTGAAGATCAGAACTGAAGCTCTCGTGAACCCTTGCGCACAAGCATGGATTCTTCTGGATTGCTAAGTTATGACTGAGTATACTCAGGAATGTTCTAGAGGCAGCAAAGATTTTTTCACAATTTTCAGAGAAAGGAACAGGAACAGGTGCAAGTGTCTTTGTAATAATATGCTCTGTACCACTCAGCTTACTCTCTGTGCCCGACTGTGTTTACCATGTGAAGGGTGCTATTTCTTTAACATGGCTGATTAGGAGTAATGGAAGAAATTAGTAAGGAAGGGGGATGAGAGTTTCTGTTCTGAGAAAGAAAATGCATGTATTTCCTCCTATTTCAGTTCATTTGATATTCTTAAACTTGAGATGAGTGACCCGTGACCTCCTGGCTCTTCCTCTGGCATAAAAGCTTTTTCTGGTGCAGGAATTCTCTAATACTTGATTTGGCAACATTGACTATAAATTGGAATCCCTTCCAGGGTGGGCATTAAAGGTCCTCCCAAGGAGCACTACAAAGCAGTCTGACCAATATGTGTCACAAATTATACCCTTCCTTTCAGGATCTTCAGGAAAAGTATGGACTCTTTGAATAAGAACTAGGGATGAAGGAGACAGACAGGCCTTTGAGGGATAAACATAGTTTCTTCTTTGCTATGGCCTAAGCACTCGGAGAACCCTTCTTTCTAGACTGACAGGGAAATGTGATTTGGGGGTCCTTTGTGAGCTTATCTGAGAGCAAAAACCCCAGGGAATTCCTGGCTACAAATGGTTCTCGGTAAAGAAGAGAGTCCAGGCAAATACAGAGCTACTTAATCAAACGGGTCCCTCTTCCAACGGTGATTCTCAAACTTTCTGAAGTGGAGGGACCTTTCTGACATTATAAATTTCACCCCCCACTTTCCTGCCAACATACACATAGAAACACATGATGGCTGTTGCACTTTTAGTGTCTTATAGGAGAAAATAATTAAGTGAAAGTGATATAATTCAGTGGCATTCATAAATGAATATATTGAGTTAATCACCAATAGGATCATTTGAAAATATCACTATGTGGGTGAGTGTATGTGTGTGTATAAGACATTATTTATTCAATCCAAGCCAATGCATAACATATTTGAGACTTCAAACCTCTAGTGATAACTGCAAAGCCCCTGTAATCCACCAGGATCTCCATATACTGGCTGGGAACCTCTCAGTATCCATAGGGCCACCTCTAGGATGCTTACCTAGACAGTATCTGCTATGAGGAAATTTAGGAATGAGTGAGAGGGATGGTCTTAATCAGTGATGCTCAGAACTTGCTTTTCACTGCCTTCTCTTCCCTGAAACT
Organism: Neophocaena asiaeorientalis asiaeorientalis; assembly: GCF_003031525.2. NCBI lineage: Eukaryota > Metazoa > Chordata > Mammalia > Artiodactyla > Phocoenidae > Neophocaena > Neophocaena asiaeorientalis. The sequence goes on along the minus strand of NW_020173215.1, from coordinate 103,493 downwards.
TCTCTTAGGATGTCATTCAGCTAGTTGGTCCTGTCTTAGGTTGTCCTCTGCCAGACATTTACCTGTCATTGGCAGCTGCCACAGTCATATGCCTCTCACTTCTTTACAAGATCTCATTTTACAGATAAATTGCAGGGAGAAAAGCTTTCCTTTTTTTTTTCCTTTTCATATACATTGTATTGATATGTTTTATATGCTTTAAAAAATTAAGTTACATGAAACATTTGGATATAATAAAAGCTAATAAACAGTCACAGGAATTCCCAGAAAATTCCTGATCTAAATACTTAGAACTACATTTTCCTTTTAAAGATTTTTTTTTAACTAGGCAGTATTTGAAGAAATAATAGATGCTAAGAATAATGCAACATGTGAAAAGAGATTGTGTTTATTCAGACTAGAGGGAAAGGCCATAAACATCGTATTTCGTAGACTGCCAGTAAAACACTTTCCTGTTGATTGTGAACAGTCAAATTAAAATACATTTTTCGTGTCCTGAAAATTATACATACGGTTACTTCCATTTCTGGCAATATGGTAGACTCCATTTCCTGCAAAAGATACCCCGTACAATGCTATCAAATGCTGGATAAAATAAAGCAAACAGCAAATATCTGAATGTGTAAAAAAGAAAAAGTAAAAGTGATCTTCAGGACCCAACAAACAAAACTGAAACCCAACTCCAGAGTGGTGAGGTCAAGTTGAGGATGCAGCACCTTGCAGGGTGTTTACAGTTTCGGTAAACTCAAGACTTGGTTTTTAATGGTGATGGAAAAGGAGACAAGCTCTGGGTTCAGGTTAAAGGGCAAGATGGAACCACATCCCCCCCATAATTCTGGGACCCCAGAAAGACTATGCTCAAAATGAAATCAGAGGCTAGAAATAATCTACTTTTGGCAAACAGAAATGCTCGGGATGTTTAACTGTCTTGAAGTAATTGCTGGCTAGAGAAAGAGTTCTCCTTAGAGTTTGTAACCACAGTCCTTCCCTCAAGTGTGTTTGGAGTTCAGCCTTAAAATGCTTGCCTGACCAGAAAACCCTCGGGCAAGAAGTAAACCTAAAATGATCTCTGATTGATAGCATCCTGGAGTGCCTGGCGGAAGCAAACACAAATGCTGTCTGGAGGGACTTACCCTCAACCTGGGGGTCACAGGAGTTTAACAGATAAAGACCACCAAACATGAGCTCATGATTTCAAATTCCAGAAAGACCCAAGGAAACAAGAGCCATGAGCACGAGACAGGAGAAACCACAAATAGCAGAACTAGACTTCCACAAAGCAAATAAGATAACGATTTATCAGATGAAGAAAGTTGTATAAATGCCTAGAATATTTTTAAATAGGCATAAGCAGCACGAATAGAAAGTAAGATTGTATCAAAAATTTAAGCATAATTGAAAAGAACCAAATACAAAGTTCTAGAAATTAAAACTACAGTATAGGAAATTAAAAACTTAAAGTGATCCTATTAGGTAGCAAGTTATTCGTACCTGAATTGAATTGATCAACTGATCCTAAAGAAATTACATAGAGTGTGATACAAAGAGATGGAAATGGCAAAGGCAGGTTAAGAGACATGAAAAATAGAAAGATCTAATTGGGGTTGTAGGCTTTCATTCAATGACAAATGAGAAGCAAAGCCACTTTCAATCAAAATCAGCATTTACTATCAACAGATCCTTGGAAATTCAAATATGTCAGAAAGCATGAAAAGTAAAGAAATTGTTAAAGTGTGTCGGGCTAAACCACACTGATTGTATAAAATAATAATGATTCCATACCGGGCATTAAAAATCAAGATACAAATGAAATACTGCTACACATAACATGTAAGACAGAGCATTCTACAGGGCATGTTAATTAATACGAGGTAAAATAAATAACTTTAATTGTGTTAAATGCACATGGTAAAAAAATTTTAAGGATAACCAGTAAAAGGTTAGAAATAGAGTTTGTAAGTTCTGTAATAATGCAGGGGGGAAAGGAAATCCAAAACATGAAAGAAAATACAGGGGAAAAAACCTTAGAAAACAAGCAAGATAAAAGCAGTACACAAAATAAAATGTTAGAAATTTATGTACACAAAATTAAATGTTAGAAATTTATTTAAATATATTATTAATAATGACAAATATGATACTATTGTATTTTATTATAATAGCAATTAAATTCTATTATAACAATATAATTTTTAAATGATAATAAATATTAAAAAGCAAAGTTCACTATCTTAAGAAAAGTGCCATTGGTTTGGGTTAAAAAAATTGAGTCGTATGCTGTTTACAACAGACGCTTATCATACCTAAGGATATATAGACTGTTTGAAAGTAAAAAGATGAATATACCAGGCAAATCCTAATTTTACTTTTTGCCTCTTTTTTTAAAAACTGAGATATAGTTGACATATAACATTGTATAAGTTTAAGGCATGCAACCTGTTGATTTGATACATTTGTATATTATGGTATGATTACATCATAGTGTTAGCTAACACCTTCATCATGTCATGTAATTATCATTTCTTTTTTTGCAGTGAGAACATTTAGGATCTAGGCTTTTAGCAACTTGTAGCAACGGCATACTGCAGTGCAGTTGACTGTATTTACAACGCTGTGCATTAGATCTCCAGAACTTACTCATCTTCCAGCTGCAAATTTGTACCCTTTGACCAACGTCTCAACAAGTCTCCCAAACTCCAGCAGATACTAATTTTAAAAAGCTTTTATAGCTATATTAATACCAAATTAATTTTAAGGTAAAAAGGATGATTACAGAAGAAGAAGGTCATTTCAAAATGATAAAAGGTCCTATTTTCCAGGAGTAGAATCGTTTTAAACTTACATATACTCACCGTGTACCTAATGAGAGTTTCAAAATTTGTAAACTACAGTGATAAAGTTATAAGGATATACTGGATATTGGAGTGTAAAATGGTTTATTCACTTTGTAGAGCTACTTGGCCATTCCTAGAAAAGTTGAAGGTGCAGTTCCACTTCTAGATATACATACCGTAGGGAATTATGCTCATCTGTGTTCAAGTCTACATTTACAAGAATATTCAGAACAACATTATTTGTAAGAGTGAAAACTTGGGAAAAACTTAACTATCCATCACTGGAGAATGTAGCCATTGGATGTAATACTATACGCACTAAGAATGAATGAACCGGCGCTCATGTTCACAAGAATGTTCCATTTCTTAAGCTAGCGGATGGGTACACATATGTGTGTTTGATTGTTTACATACCGTTTTGTAGGTCTGAAAATTTTCATAATGTCTTTTAAATACCAAGGAGAAAATATAAATAGAACTTGTCTACGTTAACATGAAATATAAAACATATATACACACTACCTCAATTCAAAAAGTGTCTATAACAGTATTTTTGAAGCTATATTTGAAAAAACACTGCAATTTTACTTTAAACAAATCTGTTTATCAGTGCACTATTTAGTAATTAGTGGCCTGCTGTTTTGATGAAACAATGTTAATTAATTTATTTTGCAGTTTATTCCAAGCTAAAAAGACGGTGATGTAAGTTCCTGGTATCAAAGATGGCTAAGGAATGTGGATAATTTTTTCCTTTGCCTATGGATATATTTCTTTTCCTTAAGAGTCTATGACCAGCTGTAAAACAATGCCTCATTTTAAAAAGTAATTTAGATTTTATAAAAGAACATCTCCTACCTAGGAAAAAAGATTAGACCATAGAAATGCTAAAACATATATATGGAATCTAAAAAAAAAAAAAAAAACTTCTGAAGAGCCTAGGGTCAGGACAGGAATAAAGACGCAGAGGTAGAGAATGGACTTGAGGACACGGGGAGGGGGAAGGGGAAGCTGGGACGAAGTGAGCGAGTGGCATGGACATATATACACTACCAAATGTAAAATAGATAGCTAGTGGGAAGCAGCCACATAGCACAGGGAGATCAGCTCGGTGCTTTGTGACCACCTAGAGGGGTGGCATAGGGAGGGTGGGAGGGAGACACAAGAGGGAGGAGGTATAGGGATATATGTATATGTATAGCTGATTCACCCTGTTATACAGCAGAAACTCACACACCATTGTAGAGCAGTTATACTCCAATAAAGATGTTAAAAAAAGAAAAAAAAGGAAATGAAAATACTTAAAGCACAGTTGAGCTCTAACTTCTTAAATTTACCCCCAAAATCTGTTGAACATTTGGTTCTGAGCTTTCATTCCCAGGAATCCCTTTGAGACAGTGAACAGTTTGCACCATCTAAACCAGGGGTCCCAAACTGTCTTGCTCCACGAAACCTATGTGGCAGGCTCTCCGAAACCGAAAGAAAACATAAGTTCAGTTCAGTAAGTAGTTAGGTCACAGCAATCATGCAGAATCTCCCTTTGCACAGATAGGACTGCATCGAAGGAAATGTTCTGCAATGTAGTGTTGGAACTGTGAACCACCTGGTAGTTTTAAGACTGCCCAAGAGATTTTGAGTACTCCTGTTTTCCCCTGAAAAGTTAAAATAATTCATGACACCACTATGAATGTGCTGCCAGCACCTTGCAGAACTAGATAAAACACCCTCCCACGTACACCTTCAAAAGGAGGGCTCTGCATTCACTCAAATTCATGGTCTCTTTTCACTGACTGCAGGAGAAACCATACAAGTGCTCAGACTGCAGCAAGGCCTTCAGCCAGAAGCGAGGCCTGGATGAGCACAAGAGGACGCACACCGGAGAAAAGCCTTTTCAGTGTGATGTGAGTTTGGCTTCCCTTTTCTTTCCCTAGTGTCCTCCAGTAACCTCCGGTAACAGGAGATATGTATGTATGTGTGGGTGTATCCATGCATCTATTTGTGCATGTATGAGAGAGAGAGAGAGAGAGAGAGAGAGTGTGTGTGTGTGTGTGTGTGTGTGTGTGTGTGTGCTTTACAGTGCTGATCTGTGTCTATTAATGTCTTGGGCTCTTTATACCTTTTGATTGCATAATCCATGTAACCACGTTGTAGCAATGTTTTTTATCCTAGTTTACTGGCAGCAAATGAACTCTGATTTTCTTTAAGACATGCCTGTACCCTGTTTTAATGCAATTTAGTTGTTCTTCCAAGGTATAAATACATGATGATTCAAGACAGCTTTCATGTGTCTGTCCAAGTCTTTGACAGGTTAATGATAGTTAAACCAGAGATTTAACTGGTTATAGATATTATTTATTTTGTTAAAGCCAAACAATTTCTAAAATATGCATAAACTCCTTTGTTTAAAAAACGCCACTGCCAATTGTTTAGATTTTCTGCTTATGACATTTGAAGTGAAATGAAATTATCGACATAGTTCACATTATTAATGAAAGGACAGAAATACTACCATTGTCAGTAAAATTAATTGGATCATTGATTAATCTAGAGAAAAATGATTCATCGATGAACAGCATCACCGTTCTGTGTAAGACTGACAGTTGACAGAAAATTGACACAGGTGTTAGGGAAAGCACTTACTTCTTGTTCTTATTTCTAACACAAAAATAGCACACACACAAAAAAGTATTAATGTAGCTCAATGTAAGAAGAAACATTAAAGTTGTAACCTGTGAAATTGCACAGTACATAGTTCTCTTTAAATGTTGAGGGAAACTTGAGTACTCAGTCCCCTTGGCATATCCCAAAGGATAAAGGATGGAGTAAGCAGTCCATATGAAAGGAAACTCACAAACATAAGATGTTTTCCTTGTCTTTCCATGAAACTTTGGTGGTAAGGTTAAGGCAACAACGTACTCCCAGTGGGCCTACTCATAAAAATACCTTTATCAACAGTGAACTTCTTTAAGGAGAGAACTACTTGTAGAGAAAGAAATGTACACATGGAGAGCTCTATCCTGGACTGGAGGTACAGCCAGTTTCATAATTTAATGGATTGAGCGTTCAATCCGTTGGTGCTTTTATTGGAAGCATTTTCATAAAAGCAAAACTTTTTTTGGATTATTTAATTGCACAACTACACAAATAAGTGATGGGAAATAGAAATTAAATATTAACTGTGTATGGGCATCTTCCTTCTATCATGCTCTACCTGACTTTTATTTATGCTGAATATTTTTGTGGACTGCTTCCTTACACAGACTGGACCATGATGTTATTTTTTAAAAATTATGTCACAAGCATGATTTTTTCTATCTACTTCTATCCCATTTACTTCTGTCAGATGTTCAAATCTTTCTGAGCCTTATCTGCAGTCCGGACTGGTCCGTTGAGGAGAGATCCAAGTTTAATGCCTCCAAAACTTCCCTGAAATGCAGCCTGGTCAGGGAACTGGCTGTCTGTTCCAAAATCTTACTCTCTTAACCTACCCATTCCAGATAGAAGTCCTCCTTTCTCACCCCACTTCCAGTCTATCTCCTTCCTAAATGGTTCTCAAATCCATTACTTACTCTCAGTTTCCATTCCCACTAGCAATGTGTAGCCTGGACCCTCACCTTACTATTTCTTATTACATCCTATCTGATTACATTTCTTATTATATCCTATAGATGTAATAATCCCCCACCAAGGTGATTTTTTAAAAATCGAAATGAAATTCACATAACATAAAATTAACCATTTTAAAGTGAACAATTCAGTGGCATTTAGTACATTGACGGTGATGTGCAGCCATCACCTCTGATTCCAAAACATTTTTGTCACCCCCAAATAAAGTTCCATACCCGTTAAACAGTTCCCCCTCACTCTCCCCAGACCCTGGCAGGCCCCAGTCTGCTTTCATTTCTATAGGTTTACCTATTCTGGATATTTAATATAAATGAATCATACAATATGTGACCTTTCGTGACTGGCTTCTTTCACTTAGCACAATGTTTTCAAGGATAATCTGCATTGCAGCTTGTATCAGTACACCATTACTTTTTATGGCTGAATGATACTCCATTTTATGTATACAGCACAGTTTATCTGTTCATCCGCTGATGAACATGTGGCTTGTTTCTACCTCGTGGCTGTTGTGAACAGTGCTGAGACAAACGTGTGTATACAAGTTTTAAGTACCAGTTTTCAGTTCTTTTGGGTATATACCTAGGAGTGGAATTGCTATGCCCATATAGTGATTCTATCGAACCCGTATCCTCTGCATTGACAGGTGGACTCTCAACGACTGCGCCACCAGGGAAGCCCTATGTTTGACTTTTTGAGGAACTGCCGTACTGCTTTTCACGGTAGCTGTACCATTTTATATTCCCACCAGGAATGCACAAGGATTCCAATTTCTCCTCATCCTTGTAAACACTTATTATTTTCTGTTTTTTAAAATTATACATCTTAATGGATGTGAAGTGGTATATCATTGTCATTTTGATTTACATTTCCCACAGGATTAGTGATGTTGAACATCTCTCCATGTACTTGTTTGTCAGCCATTTGTGTATCAGCTTTGGAGAAATGTCTATTCAAGTCCTTTGCCCATTTTAAAATTGTGTTGATTGTCTCTGTTGTTGAGTGTGAGATACTGGATACTAGACCCTTATCAGATATGATTGCAAATATTTTCTTTCATTCTATATGTTCTCTTTTTGCTTTCTTGATAATGTCCTTTGATGCACAAAACTTTTCAGTCTTGATGAAGTTTAATTTACCCATTTTCTCCTTCTCTTCATGCATTTGGTGTCATATCTAAGAATCTATTGCCAAATTCGAGGTCATAAAGATTTACCCTTATATTTTTTTCTAAGAGCTTTATAGTTTTAGCGCTTACATTTAGGCCTTTGATCCTTTATTGTGTTGAGGAGGTTCTCTTCTAGTTCTCTGAATATTTTTATCAAGACAGGGTTTTGAATCTTGTCAAATGCTTTTCTGAATCACTTGAAATTATCATTTTTTTCCTTTTGTCCTGTTAATGTGGTGTGGTACATTGTTTGATTTCTTTTTATGTTGAACTACCATTACAGTCCTGGGATACAGCCACTTGTTCATGGCTTATAATCCTCTTAACATGATCTTGGATTCAGCTTGTTAGAGGTTTTTTTTTTGCGGTACGCAGGCCTCTCACTGTTGTGGCCTCTCCCGTTGCAAAGCAACAGGCTCCGGATGCGCAAGCTCAGCGGCCATGGCCCACAGGCCATGGGATCCGGGGCATGTGGGATCCTCCCGGACCGGGACATGAACCCATATCCCCTGCATCGGCAAGCGGACTCTCGATCACTGAGCCACCAGGGAACCCCCTGTTAGAGTTTTTTGTTTTGTTTTGTCTTGTTTTTTTTTGTTTGTTCATTTGAAGATTTCTTCCTATATATTCATAGGGGTATTAGTCTGTAGTTTTCTTTCATTGTAATATCTTTGTCTGGCTTCGGTATCAAGGCCGTGCTGACGTCACAGAATTAGGAAGTGTTCCCTCCTTTTCTATTTTTGGGAAGAGTTTGAGAGGATTGGTGTTAATTCTTCTTTAAATGTTTGTTAGAATTCATCAATGAAACCATTGAGTTCTGGACTTTTCTTTGTTGGGAGGTTTTTTGATTCAATTTCTGTACTTGTTCTAGGTCTTCTGAATTGTTCTGTTTCTTCTTGAGTCTGTTTTGGTAATTTGTGTATTTCTAGGAATTTGTCCGTGACAGCTAGGTTATCTAATTTGTGGGCATACAGTTCATAGTGTTCCCTTATAACCGTTTTTACTTCTTTGGGTTTGGTAGTGATATCACAACGTGACATTTTTAATGTAAACTCAGTCGTGCTTCTCTGTGATGGCTTCTCACAACCTATAAGGTAAAATCTGCCTTCCTACCTGACTGAAAGATTATTATGGTCTTTCTCGATTCTTACTATCTTATGTCTTAATAATCTTATCTGTCAGTATTCTGCAGTTTCTTTGCACTAACACTTAGAGTTTCCTGAAGCAGTGATACTGTTTCCTATCTGTCTCTTGTTCCAGGTACCTTGCATACACTGTTCCCTCTGCCTAGAAAGTCTTTTTCTGCTCCCGTTCCCACTGTCTACCATATATATATGACATTTGAGTGGCATTTGAGCAAAATTGTAAAGAAGAAACTGATACGTATCCATTTCAGTTCTTTACAGTTTTGCTCAAATGCCACCTCACTCATCAACACTACTCTAACACCTTAGGCCCAGTCGTTCCACGCTATGCAGCGCCCCCAGCATGCCATACCTATTCAACTTTAAATATCTTTAGCTACTACACATATGGTAGATGACTTCCAAATCTTTCTTCTCCTGCCTAGATTTCTCTTTGAACTCTAGACAGATACTGTGAGGTGCCTCTGAGACATCTCCCCTGTATTCCAGACTGAAATCATGATCTCCCAGCCTTCTCAAGCTCTCAACATGTTTCCTTTAACTACCCATCTCTCTGAGAACTCCACTGTCTCCAAATAGCACAAGCCAAAGGTCTGAGCCTCATGCCAGACACCTCTCTTTCCCTGAGCCATGACCAATAGCATCATCTAGTTGAGCTTCTGTAGTTAGACACAGTGATCCATGGTTTGTATATAGTCTCTGATTTCACTACAGTCCAGAAATATATAGGTGTTATTTCCACTTACAGGAAGCAATTGAGGCTCCCTGGGGTTGAATGACTTGCCTATCATTCACTGCTTATAACTGGCCAAATCTGGATTCCAAGGATCAAACCCATGCAGCTTCCTTTCAGCCCCAGTAATTCCTGACCCTCTTTGCTTGTCTGTATTTCTCAAACCTATCACCTTGTCTAAGTTTCCATTGCCACCTTCACGTCTCTCTTTCTGTCACCCCCTACATCCAGTGCAGTAGCAAATCTGATTGGCTTTGTATGTAAGTTGAGAATGTGAACACTTCTTACACCTCCACAACTAACAACCTAGTCTCCTGGAACAACACAAGCGCTTTTTAATTGATCTCCCTCCTTCCATCTTTGCTCTTTACAATCTGTCCTCAACTGGCCACCCACAGTGATCTTTCTAAAACCCGAGTCAGATTTTACATATGTGTATGTAGAGTACATATGTATTACATTACTCTCATTGGCTCAAACCCTCAAAGACCGTACATCTCATTTAGAGTGAAAACCAGAGCTGTACCAGAGTCTGGAAGTGGCCACGTGACCTGCACCCCCAGCCCTTGTGCCCCAGCCTCTCTGGCTTCACCGCCCCCTCTGCCTCACTCCAGCCACATGGCTTCCTTGCTGTTCTTTCAGACGCACTGAGCTCACTCCTGTGAATAGGTCTTTGTATTTGCCGTTTCCCCAGCCTGGAACGCCCTTCTCGGGTATCTTTATGATCTGTTCTTGTGCTTCTGTCAGTTCTCGGCTCAAATTTCTTTCTCTCTCACTTCCATTACTTTCTTAACCCTCACCCCATAGTCACCTTCTCCTTCACTGTACTTACATCCACCTGAAATATTACATATTTGTTTAATTATTTATCATTTATTATAAGCTCCATGACAACAGAGTTTTTCGTTATTGTTTATTGCTGTATTCCCAGCCCTAGAACAATGCCTGGCGTATGAGAAGCAGTCAAAGAATATTTTAAAGGAATGAACAAATGAATCAATGACCACTGTCTTAGTTTATGTCCAAATCATTTCTGGCTTGGTGTGGAACATTGTTTTGGCCTCCCTGATTCCAGTTGTGTACTCTCTAGCTTGCTAACTAAATTATACTTCAGTTTCAGTCTCTTCTTCAAGTCCCACCGCTTGCAGAATATACATCCTTCCAGTTTCTTATGCTTATCAGGGTCTCTAGGATTTGGTTCCAGCCTTCTAACTTCCTTTTCAAGTTGTTCCCCTAACAGTGTCTCATCTTCAGCCTTAGTGAACAGTTTTCGTTCCCCACCTGAGCCTTGCTGTTCACTCCTCTGTACCTTTGTACATCTCCTTCCTTCTCCCTTGAACGTCACTCCCCAACTTAGGACGTGATAACCCCTGTGCATCCAGGAAGAGTCATCGCCCCCTCCCGTGTGCCTCTCTTGGCATTATGTTCATGGCATTGCAAGTATTTCTCCTAACGCTGTGGACTCCACTGAGGCAGGGCAGAGCGCTCTTTGTCACTGTTCTCCTTACTGAAGTGGTAGACACATTATATGTGATAAATATTTGTTAACTGAAGATGTCTGTATACAATTCTAACATTATCTCCAAGGATTTTCTATTAAACATGCTGTTTCCCTTTATCTTAAGACAAAATCAGTTTACCTCTAGCCTAGAGAAGGAATAAAATATTTTCCCATTTTTGGGGAATGTGAATTAATACTAAGTTGGAGTAGGCTGAAGGGTTGTATAAGAATCACATGTGGAAAGAAAGAAAAGGAAGCATCTCTGTTGCACTGTTGGAACTCCTTGCCCTTCCCTATTTTTAAAATGACTATAAAAGACCTTACATTTGGCTGATTTATACAGAGCATCAGTTTGAATTCTCTTAATGACTGCATTTAAGTTCATGAGAACACAGCTCTTAATGTCTAGGTAGTCAGTTTCACAACCATGACATCAGCTACTCTCGGCTGACATTTAATCCTCTGCCCTGGCCCTCGTTCAGCAGTCTGTTGGATTGTTCCAATCCCGTGTCCTATTGGAGCTTCTCGAACTCCTTAATTCTGAGCCATCATCAATGACTTCGGCATCCTGCCCAACTTCCTTTCCATTTCTCCAGCCTGCCACTGCCGTAATTTTCCCATGGTGACTGTGTAAATGGACTTGAACTTCGTATCCCTCACAACACACTGGTGAGCTGAACTGTCTGAGAACCTCCTTTATTTTTTCAAAGAGATGTTTATTTCTTGAAAATGGTGTCAGCCAGGCAAATGGAAGAAAGTATAGTGGGCTCACATATCTCTGTTTGAAGTGAGAGACTTTTTTAATAGTTGGCCCTTGAGGGCTGGTATAGACTCTGAACCCAGACTGCCTGGGTTTAAATGCTGGAAACCACTTCCTCATTCTGTGACCTTGGGTAACCTGCTTGAGACAGAAGTGTGTGTGTCAGTTTCCTTCTGTGAAATGGGGATAATACCTAAAAGGGTGGTTTGTGAAGATTGAACAAGCTAATGGTTAGAAATTGCCAAGGGTCATTCCCGGCACACGGTGAAAGCTGATGTCAGCCCTTAAACCTAGTCCCTGTGCCAGAAATAAATAACTGTAATAAAACAGTGAACAAGACGCCATGTCCCCTGCCCTCATAGAACTCACATTCTTGTGGAGTACAGACTTAAACAAATAAACCTGAATAGATGTCTCATTGCATTTTGTGAAGAAGATTGGGAAAGGAAAAAATGGGGTGGGCTGTGAAAGAGTAGTTAGGGAAGAATTCTCTGAGAAAGTGACTCTGAGTAGCCTAGAAGATGAAGAGTAGCCATGGGGGAGAGAGCATTCTAGGCTCAGGGAACAGAATAAATCAAGGCCTGTAGGTGGGAAAGAACATGCAGTGTTAGGGGAAGTAAAAAGGCAGGGGGAGCTGGAGCGCGGGGAGAGAGGAAGAGGGCGGTGCAAGGTGAAGTGGGAGAGCAAACTGGTAGCCTTTCAGCCACATTAAGGAATTCATTTCGAATCTGATTTCAACAGGAAGCCACTGAAGAGTGGTATCTATTGTTCTTTTGACGTGAGGTTTAGAGAAGGAGCCAGGGAAATAGAAAACAGGGAATCAGTTTTAATTCTGTCTTACGTACGATCACAAATGTTCATTTATACTTATAAAAACAATTTAGAGTTTCTTTTACTTGAAAATAATTTCTAAAGACACCTTCTTTGGTTTCTTCAGAATTATTCCACAGCCTTTGGCTTATTTACATTGCTCACAGGGATTGCATCTATCAATCACCTATCTATCTTTCCCTTTCTTTCTTTCTTTAGTGCAACAAATATTAATGGAATGACTACTCTTGCCTTCCTGTTCCTTAGGACTAGTAAGGAGAGACATTAAAAAGCACACAAATAATTAATTACACTCGAGGTAAGTGTTATAAAGGAAAAGTAAAGGCTACTATGAGAGCATTTAACAGAAGACTTCTGTCAGAAAGATCATACAGGCCTCCCTGAGGAATGCATAGGAGGCAGCTAGAAAAAGAGAAGTGAGAAAGTACTGAGGCAGGAAGGCTGTGGTGTCTTCAACAGCCTACACTAAAGCTGATTAGTTGGGCTAGAGTTTAGGAGTTTCCCTTAAAGTAAGGATCCAGTAAGGACCCATGGAACAGTTTTATGTAGTAAAATGACATTTATACTTCTAAAAATCCCTCCACCTGCTGCGTGGAGCATGGACAGAAGGGGATACGGATGGATGCTGAGAGATTCAGATAGTATTTATCACCTGGGTCCTTTTGACAGTGTAAAATTGTCCATACATTACAGGGAATTTGCATCTCCTCTCCTATATAAAATGCATGGAGCAACCCCCATTCTTCAGGACAGTTACACACCTCCCCTAGTTCCAAACATTTCCTGAGGGGAGGGGAAACGGTACCACCTCTTTGAGAACCACTGCCACTGGCTATTGCAATAATCTAGGCTTTGGTTTCCGGAGTGAGGAGCTGCATATCCCAGGAGGCCTAGGAGACATCCACTGGGAAACGGGAAGGAAAGATTACAGTTGTGATCCCTGCTTATTGTGTATTTTAAAACTAAGAACAAAATTAAACTTTATTAATCATTGAATAGCGGGGCTTGACTTTGGTGCCCTCTGTTACTTTGGTGCCCTTGTTAACAGCTGGTTTCTTGTGATGTACAGTACTAAACGTGATCTGAGGGAAGGGTGGCAATTCCATGGTGATGCAGGTTGTCACTTGTTTGTTTTCCGTGCTTGCAAGGATTGCGATTTATGTGTTCCCAGTTAAGTGGAGATATGGATTCTGTTATCTGTTTTTAAACAAAATAATCTTGTACAAAAGAGTCCTTTACAGAAACTACAGATTGAAAATAATATTAATAATACAGACACAAGGCAACAAAAAGAAAACAACAGAGTTAATATTACTAGTCAGCAGCAAATTTAGATTAAACAAATGACACCATCATATCTGGAAAAAAGTAAACCAAAACACTGAAATTATCCAGAAGACATCTGAAATATGTTTTTGTCTACATTTTTCTTAAAAATGACTTTGACCCTAAATAGCATATCTTAGATGTTGCCTAATGAAAATATGAAGTCATAATCATTAATACAAAAACGTTTATTTCATCTTTTTTTCAAATTCTCTTAAAAGTTTGTCTCTAATAATATAATTTATAAATACCTTAGTACACTTGGTATATTTTATTTAAAAATACAGATAATAGGTGCGTGCGGAAACGTTTTCTTAGTGCTGGAGAATCACTGGTCTAGGCAGGTAATGGTTTTCACTCGGGTTGTGGCAGCACAGATGGCGACAATTAAATGTCTTCTAGAAATGTGTGCGGGGAAGAAGTGGTAATTGACTAAATGAGGTGGGGATGAGGGAGACATTGGATCAAGGCTGACTGCCAGATTTCCAGCACGTGTCAGATGGATGGCACACTTTTGTTTTGAGAATTAGCTTTGGGAGACAAAGAGTCTTTTTTTAAATTGAAGTATAGTTGATATACAATGTTATATAAGTTACGGGTGTACAATACAGTGACTCACAATTTTTATAGCTTATATTCCATTTAGTTAGTCCATGGAAATATTTGCGATATTTCCTGTGTTGTATAGTATATCTTTGTCGCTTTTTTTTTTTTTTTGCGGTACGCGGGCCTCTCACTGTTGTGGCCTCTCCCGTTGCGGAGCACAGGCTCCGGACGCACAGGCTCAGCGGCCATGGCTCACGGGCCCAGCCGCTCCACGACATGTGGGAACTTCCCGGACCGGGGCACAAACCCGCGTCCCCCGCATCGGCAAGCGGACTCTCAGCCACTGCGCCACCAGGGAAGCCCTGTGGCTTAATTTACACCCTATAATTTGTACCTCTTAATCCCTTACCACTATATTGCCCCTCTCTCCTTCCCTCTCCCCACTGGTAACCAGTAGTTTGTTCTCTGTGAGTCTGCTTCTCTTTCGTCATATTCAGTAGTTTGTTGTATTTTTTCAATTCCAGTTCAACTTTAGACTTACTGAGTTTGCGGCACCAGTGAGCTATCCAGCAGGCATTTAGATCCTCCACTGTGCAGATCAGGAGAGAGGGCTTGGATCAGAGATAAGATATTGGCGAGTATGTCCATATAAACAGTAACAAAGAGCATGACTATGATTAAGGTCACCAGGGGAGAAAACACCTAATGAATGAAGAAGTGGGCTAAGGAACAGGTACTGAGATCCAGACTTCAAGGTTAGGGTGGAGGAGGAGCCTGTACAGGAAAATGGGGGGTGGGGGGCGGGGAAAGGCCAGAAAAATAGAAGGAAAACAAGGAGAACAGGTCCTAATGGAAACTAAATGAAAGGCAGGAGGGAAGTGGCCAGGTATGTCAAATGATACTGAAACTTCATGTTAAATGAGGATTCAGGAGTCCCCATTCCATTTAGCCATGTGGAGGTGGTTGGTGACCTATCAAAGCTGTTTAGGGAGTTACAGCACTTGACGTATCAGTGTGATGGCAGTGGGCTTGAGGCACGCATGGAAGATGAGGATGTAGAACCTTCACTCAGCCAGCGGTATTTTTTGCATTCCAAAGTAACATTTGGAAGTTTGTTTCCTTTTTTGTTCTAGAAAAATTAGGAAATACAGAAGGGAATAAAGACAGAAATGAAATGATTCCAAATTTCTCAACTGATGTCAACTAATATTAACATTAATCTCTTGATATTTTCTTCCAATACTTATTTATACAGATACAGTTACCATCTTTATTTCAGAATTGTAAATTGTGCATTAATTTTATTCTGTTTTCTGCCCTTTACATTTTCCCTTGCCTTTTTTTACATATTTTTTGAAGTATGATCTTTTTTTAACAGCTGAGAAGTATCTCTTCTCGTTATATCAAAATGAATATACTCATTAACTTTGGGCAAATAAGTTATTTGTAATACTCCACTTTTATAAGTAATTCTGGGATGAACATCTTATATATACATCTTTGACTAGGAGCTATCATGCTGGTAGTACTCCTGGCTCTTTTAAGGCTTGTGAAAATACTAATAATCTCTGTCCGTCCAAGGTGCCCTTGAG
This sequence comes from Neophocaena asiaeorientalis asiaeorientalis, assembly GCF_003031525.2. Taxonomy (NCBI): domain Eukaryota; kingdom Metazoa; phylum Chordata; class Mammalia; order Artiodactyla; family Phocoenidae; genus Neophocaena; species Neophocaena asiaeorientalis. Next base: position 87,436 of record NW_020173215.1, on the reverse strand, counting down.
GAAGGGCTACTCAGTACGGTTGCGCCGTCATCAGCACCATTTTCTTAGGCACATTCCAAGCCCCCGTGTAAACTTATGTTTGGGTGTGTGTGTTGTTTTAAGTACATTTCTTGAAAAGAGCATGTGTTTGCATTTTCCATTTTACCCTAATTTCAGAGCCTTTAAGGGTACTCAGTATTTTATATCACTTATCATAACTCATGTATTATATAGTCTGTCATTGTATTTTATGGTCTTTCATGTTCCTGGGTCTTTCCTTTTTATCCCGATTTTTACTGCATGACATGAACTTACCTGGCTTTGTTTTTCAGTGACTTTAAAGGTATATAGTCTGTTTTAAATTGTGATTGTAAAACTTATGTTTACAAAGGTATTTCATAAGAAGAACGTCCTTTCCTCAGACTGATTGGAAGCATTATGTTTGTCATGGAAAATTATTCTGTTTGCTTTCAAATCATTTGTATATTGCAGGGAGCTGCTACTCTTTATAGTAGCTGTGTTCTCTCTCGGACCCCACATGTGGTAGCTGTTGTAGTCTCTTCTTTCCAACCTGCTGATGATTCTTTTTGCCAGAGAAGATGAAAGAGAAAAACTAGGCACTAACATTTATTGAGTGTCTTCAGTACAACATCCATTTGCATAGATTACCTCATTTAATCTTAGTATTAATTCTGTGAGATAATGATCATTGTGATCATTTTATAGGTGAGGGAACTGAAGTTAAAAGGCATAGTTTGTTCATTTAAACTTCCTTAGGAAGTGATAGAATCAGGTTGAAACTTGGTTAGTTAATTCAACAAATACTTATTTAGTGCTACTCTATAGGCACCGTCTTATCCCTTAGGATATATGAGTGAATAAAATATATGAAGATTCTCTGCCTTTATGGATCTGAGGTCAGGGTGCCAGAGTAGTTGGGTCTTTAGTGAGGGCCTTCTTCCTGGTTATGCCTCACATGGCCTTCCTTGGTGTGTGCATGCAGAGAGAGAGAGAGAGGGAGAATCTGTGTCTCTTCCCGTTTTTATAAGGGCATTAATCCCATCACTCCATCCTCATGAGCTCATCTAACCCTAATTATCTCACAGTGGCTGCACCTCAAACACCATCACATTAAGGATTAGGGCTTTAACTCATGAATTTTGAGGGGACACAAACATTCAGTCCGTAGCAAACTCTAAAACTTATTTTATGTCACACTATGCTACTAAGGTGTAATTCAAAATACATTATTATTGGATTACTCCCTCTCTTCACCAAACTGGGGGCTTGCCCTTCTGTGTTTCTTGTTGCTGAGCATGTAAAATCCCGCCTCTCTCATAAAGAGAGAGTGAGTCTTTTATTTGCTTTTGTATTTTCACATGCTTCACCTCATTCAGAACTTCAGCTTTCTTTCCAGTATTTTTACAAGGCTTTACCTCTCCCATTATATTCACTATGTTTTTCAGGGAATTTTCACATTATTTAAGTATTTTATTTTATCGTGCATGTGCTTTTGAAGAATTGCATGTAAATGGAATTTTTGTGAATAACAGCAAACTTTGAATGAAAATTTGGTATTATAAAAGAATTCCATTTCATTTTTATTTTTGAATAACTATGCCTCACATCTTCTGGGTTAATTTAATATTTTAAATTATTGGGCTGTTTAATGTCTGTTGAGTCAGGTGGCAATGTCGCAGAGCTTACATGAAGAAAATGTGAAGTATTTTTAATTGGAAATAAAGAACTGGAATAGTGGATAACGAACTTCCGCTTAGGACGCTTAAAGCAGTGTTAACCTTTTACTTCACACATGGGTCCAGATTGAAGGGATCACTGGTGAGACATGTCTTGTGCTATTTATGCCATATACTAAAAAGATGCCCTCTAGATCAAGGCATTGTGTTTAAGAGGTTTAACGTGAAATTGTTAATACATTGAAATACGGGGAGAAAGATACTGTTTCCAGGGAGTTGTGTCTTTAGAGATGTTTAAAAATATAGTAGCTGGGGGAAGGGAGAGTGGTTGGGATGCAGAGGACACACATTAAATGCAAACAACTCTTGGAACTATAATTAATTTTCTTTACCTTTTACCTTGGATGTTAAGTTCCACTTATTTCCAGAGCACTTTTGTTCTTAAGCCTGTCAGTATATACTTGATAATAGGAATTTGCATATTGTATTTTGTGTAAGTGATAACTTGGTGTATCTTCAGATTTTTCAGTATAATGTGATTGGTATCTTTGGGTCTTTTCTAGGTTTGTGACTTGGCTTTTAGCCTGAAGAAAATGCTGATCCGACACAAGATGACTCATAATCCTAATCGTCCACTGGCAGAATGCCAGTTTTGCCATAAGAAGTTTACAAGGAATGACTACCTCAAAGTGCACATGGACAATATCCATGGAGAGGCTGACAGCTAATGGTAGCTGTAAAGGAATTAAGCCATTCGGAAGGGCTCCTAATACGAACCCCAGATTTCTCTCCGCTGATTAGCATAGCAGAAGTAGCGAAAAGTAATTCACTGGTCTCAGAGTTCTTATTTGCCTACCTTTAGAGTCTGTAGATACATACGCAAAAAAAAAAAAAAAAAAAAAATCCTACTTCTGTCAAGAAGTGGTACAAATGGAAAAAAATAACTTCGTAGCCTTCCAAAATACTACTTGTGTTATGTCTTATAAAAATGGAAAAAGGAGCCATGGCTCTTCTTGGCCATCTCTCTATAGTGAAGTTTATTAACATACTCCGTATTAGGCATTTTTTATTGTTATCCTTGTGTGTGTGCGTGTCTGTGTATGTGTGCATTTGTGATGCTGGTTATTGCAACTGGTTATTACTAGTTTAGCCAGAAAGAGATTAAGATTTCCAAGATATTTCACTGCAGATAGAGGATAAGGGGCAAGAGTTTGCAAAGTCTCAAGCATGATAACAGGATAAAACTTGCTAAAACTTGCTAAAACAGGCCAAAAGTTGATCTTAGTTAATAAATAGCTCCTTATAACAGATCAGTTTAAAATAAAGAGGTATTTAAGAACTGAAACATTGATTGAAATGTTGCGCATTTTAGACAATTCTCAGGAAACATTTCCTCTCATCAGTCATAGGCTGACATTCATGGTCTAGATAAGATCAACACAAAAAATGACCATAACACTTAAATATTTATCAGGCTGATCCTCCTGAATTTATACTAGCGAGCTTTAGAAATTAACAATATATAAATATATATAACGAAAAATGGAAACAAAATAGGTTCTCATTATCTGTTGACTGACAGGGTAACAGGACAGTAGGTGTATTACAATATTAGTCATGATACACCTGGACCTTTACCCTCTCATTTCATCAAAGTGCACAGAACATATTAGTGCGGACATAACAGAGTCCTCAGAGCATTAACATTGTTTCACAAAAGACATTTTTCAGAATCTTGGCAGTAGATGATTCTGAAACACTTCTGAATTACTCTCAATCCTGTATAATTAGGAATCCAGAATAAAAAACATAAACCTGGCAATTGTTACGATTGAAATTATCACTGATGCTTAAGGGGAATTGAAGCAAGAAGCATAATTTCTTCCTTTAGGTTATATTTCAATTAAATACTTGAGAGCAACATACAATGAACAGCTTGTTTTGGGAGAAGAGAGGATAAAATGTAATAGTGTTGTCAAAGCAGTGTAGAAGAATCCAAAAACCAGAAAAAAATTAAAATGAAGCCCAATTCATGAACTTTCCTATTTGGAGACCATTCAAAAGAGAGAGGAAGTATAATTTTAAGGAAGGTTTTTAGTTTTACTGATTTCTGGAGAAAGGTTACCTGAAGACAGTTCCTTGAAGTCAGGAATCTTGTTTTAGAATTATATTTATGCTCAGTTGCAGTTTTAAAAAGAAACATAAAGATTCGTTATAGATGTTTTAAACTCTGTGAAAATACTAAATTTGAGACTCGCCAGAGACAATTTTTAAAAATATAAATGCCCAGATGATAATTTAGAAGATATCTAATAAGTATGGCTATATGTAGCATCTGTTCTGAAATTATAGACTGTATTTTATACAAATAGATTTTGGTCTTGTTTCTTCTCACTGTGTCATTTGTTTCAGTAGTATATTTTTAGATCTAAAGTGTTTTCAATTTAACATGACAGTGTGCTTAATATCATTTGAATATAAAAGGACAGCTGTAAAATTTAGTAGTGTGTATTATTTAAACACGATCTACTCATTGCTTTGGATGCCGCCTTCTCTGTATGGGATGCTTCATAGCCCGATTATGTGATGAATGTGAACTTGAAAGGAAGCCAAATACCAATTTTGTATAACCTCAGTGACTCACAATTTACAGGGCTGCTGAGGAAATTACCCTCAAAACCATGTCATGTCCATGCTGCGGAGTGAGCTGATGATGAGGTGCTGGACCTGATGAGGCTGAAGGTTTGTAGTCAAGCGAAACTTTAGAAAATGGTGTGGAGAGACCCACTGGTACATCATCCTTTCTTTTGAAAGCACTGAAACCAAAACAGGTCCTTAAAAGACTCTTTGCGTGCTGTCACCTTTTATCCAAAAGATGATTGATTATTTATAAGCATTTCAGATATATTAGTATTTGTATCCTGGAACTTTTAAATCACTTAGCAATAACAAAAAGATAAGAAGTGATTTGGTTTAATTGAGAAATTAAGAGCATGAATAAGACAATCATAGAGGGAAAGACTTAGAGGCAAGCTGGAGTGCAGGTACTCACTTGGAAGTGTCTTTCTCTTCTTTTCTGCTGTAGAAGGTTATGGCTCCTGTACTATCCTGGGAAAAGGCCAAACTCTTACCCTGAAGTCAGGCCTAAATAATTTTGAAAGGTATTCAGTAATACAGGTAGGTTCAGATATGCTTTTATATCTTTGTATATTAACATTCAAGATATTTGTATATGTAGAATTTCTTTTTGCTTTACAATCACTGGCTTCTATTATTTTTTTTTCCATTCCCTTTTTTTTTTTTTTGGTCGGGGGAGGTAGTTGTTGGCTATACCGAACACTTTGTTGATTAATCATGATTAACAGTTGCAGCATAAACGTATTCATTGGTGATTCATTCTTGGGTTTACACAGGATAGTTAAAATGCTACTTCTAAGAAACATTTTCTATATCCATTGTGTGTGTGTGTGTGTGTGTGTGTGTGTGTATGCAGAGGATCACTTTTATGAAATGCTTATATGCAAATACATTACTTTGTTCAAAACCCTTCTGACCTATTTGGCAGCCAACTCATTGGATAAGTGTGAATATGGATCACAGAAGGTCTTATAACCTTAGGTTTTGCATTCAATTTTATGTGCTCCTGCCTCTCCCAAAGCTGAAAGGGAGGGAGGAAAAGAGGATAGGTACTGGAAATATTCATTTTTTCCTTCACAAATCTAAATGTTGCTTGTGAAAACTCATCTTGGGGTTGTGAATATATGGAGATGGGTAGGTAGGAGGAAATGTGTCTATTTAAAACCCTAAGATTTTATCATTAATAATGAGGTTTATTTGCATGTACATATATAAATGCAGTATTTGTGAATATAGCAGAACTTCAATAGCATTTTTATTTTGTCTATAAGCTATATAATCACTACCACAGTTGGTGTTAGCATTGTATTTTACTACAGGACTGTAACTAGCAGAGTTCTATCGTAAAATCCAAGTGAACATTTTAAAGTTGTTTTTGATGAAGAAAACATAATTTCCATCACTCCCAGACCTCCTGTTTTATAGTTTATCTCTAAGCATTTCTAGATCTGGAAAGTATCTCTACAGTTAAGCCGAGTTGATTTCAGGGCCACAAGAGAGAACACTGTCTTTAATTCTCATCTCATTCTTGGTCACACGTAAACACCGTGTGAAAAGCAACATTACTACTAATAAAAGAAACTTGACTTATAATATTATTTCTGATATTCACAAATATAATTTAAGGATGATTAAAGTTATGGCTAATGTTTTAGGTGTTCCTTTTTTTAAAAGTGGTGTTTCATCATTTTGGTGTTGTCTCAATCTTGTGAGGTTTCCCTGATACAAAAAAAAATCATCATCATGGTGATTCTCCAAGTAGCAGATTTAGAAAGGATACATTCGTTTAACTTTGATCTGTCAGAATTCATTTAACTAGCTGAGGCACTAGTTCTTTGGAATTTTCATAGCCTTAACTATCTTGGGCTCAAAACTGTGTTATCACTGCTGGTTGTTAATTTGTTGTATGACAGAATAAAAAACTAACTCTGGAGCCTTCAGTCTGGGCCATGTCAGAATATTCTAGATTTCCTAGGCCCATGGACTAGTACAGAATGCAAAGGGGATCTTATCCCAGAATGGTGCTGCTGTTCCAGTGTCAAAGTTTACTTTCTACGTTTTTTTAAAAAAATGCTTAACACAATACTGTAAAACAGCATATATAAAAATGTTTATATTTGTTACAAAATAGGCTTCCTAAATACTTGGTATATTTAACTTCCTAACCCTGCAAACATTTAGGCACTTAGAGTAAGTTTTTATGCCACCTTGGCATATTCCATAGCAAAAGGAAACTAAGATTTTAGGTAATATTGACCATTCTCATGCTGAAAATTGAGAAGGGACATGGGACCACTGAAACTTGATGATCTAAATTAATGTAAAGGAGTTTATATAGAATATCACTGTTTCTGACAAGAAACACTGTAGACTTACTAGGAATTAATTACGTAGTAAGCACACACACATAACACGCATTTGCCTCTGCAAAATAATATAAAAATGAATTCCAGCTTGTCGTGGACACCTCATTTTAAAATTTTGCCTTCTTGGAGAACATCAAATAATGCTCTATTCCTTAAAGTTAATTTCATGTGACATCTTTTACATAATGTTTTGACTGGCATACCTTTTCCCCCCCATTCTTCTACTACAGACTATTCTTAGAGTATATGTACATTTTGGATGTGTTTCTAATAAAGGACTTACGGTAAGATTTCACATTTTTATCCTCTGAAATTGCTGTGTGCTTTTCATTCTGTGATGATGAATCTGTCCTGTCTTTTCTAGTCTCATCTAGCCTTCATATGGCACACTGGGCTTGTATTGGAGTCTGTACTTAGGGAGAAGTTTTTTCTTTACACCTAACATATGAAATTCATCGTCACCAATGTGTAAATCTGATAAAAGCCTGACATTGTAGACATAATTCAAGACCCTCCTTTGTATGCTTCTTGCTGACCCATGGTAGCTGCTGATGCACAACTTGCAACAAAAGAGATTCCTGAAAAAGTATTCCTGGGGCTTTGATACCATGGACGCAAGTATAACTGCTGAAATCTGAATGGATACACCACCATTACTGGGATTTAGTTGTTGAAACAATACGTCCTTTGTTCATTTTTTAATATTTGATAAAGCAACCCATCAAAAGGGAAGTACGTTGACCTCCAACTCGATATTTGTTTTTCCTTTCTAAAGTAAGTATTAGCACCTGGAGAGCTGAAACTGTCTTTGATGAACAAAAGAAAGTCTGAAACTAATTTTTATGAAATTGAAGCAAACCGTACAGTTTCCTATGCTAAGTAGGAACATAAAAGCATGGGGAACAAAATCACACTTAATTGATTCTAAAACTTTTATTTAAATTGGCAAATTGATGAGTCTTTTATTGAATATTACATATAGTAATTAGAAATTCTGAAAAATTAAATTTTGTGGAAATTAACCAGTCACTACTTTTGACTGTCTTAAATCTAGTTTTATTATTGAAATGTAGGAAATCTTCTGACGTTACTTTCTGGTAGTCAGGTTTAGCACATCATAACTGTTCGCAGGTCACGTTCTACCTGGTAAACACACCACTTTCTCCAGAATGTAACAAAGTAAAGCAGTGTCCAGTGCAACACCCCTCAGTGTCACTTTCAGCCTTTTCTGCTCTTCTCACGTGGAATCCATCTCTTGTGCAGTTTCAGCTGCTGCATAACTTCGTGTAGTCTCCAGTTTCACCGTCAGCTGGGTCCTGAGAGTGACAAGTTGGTATTGTTCCCAGACTCAAATTATGATATTTAGGACATTAAGTTGTATCCTTTCTATATCCTGACTATAAAATATGAAATTGGGGCAGACAAATTTAGTTGATTAAGGTATTATTAGACTAAGTATGTGAGTTGAGCCAATTGGCTTTATACTGAGAAACACTATTCCATAGTTTTCTAAGTTGCAGATCGTACCCCTAATTGTGCCGGCTCTGTAAAGGGCATGCGTCTTGTTTCAACTACAGATACTGAGAGGGAGTCATGAGGATAAAAGAGGAATTCCACATGTATGTCCTACAGACGGGAGTACAACAATACCCTTCTAAAAATGGGTAGGTTCGAATTAAAGTTTCAGGTAAGAGTATTGCAATGTAAGAACTCAAATGTCTTTCCTAAGGCTTAATATATGATAAAGTTGAGATCAACCCTCCATCTCATGCCTTCTCTTTCTTCTCTTACTGGAGATCAATCATATCACACTTATACAACACCACTCTGAGTCTGAGTTTTATACATATGTAGAAAAAGATGGGATCTTCTAAACGTCTGACACATTAAGTACTCCTTTAAAGGAGTTATTTATAACTTATGTACATACCTATGATGGTGCATATTTATATTGATATTCAATGAGTAAGTTAAAACCAATGTTCAGTTAGACCAAAATTAGCTGAGTCAGGAAAATAAGGAAAATATATTTTGGGGAGGGGGACAAAAGTCATTGAATTTGAGATGAGTGTTACATATAGTTAATAATTAGAGACAAATTTTCCACAGCTTATTTAAGTATTAAATTAATAGCATATTTCCACATTTCATGTATATTTCACCTTCTTTATAAATAATATTGTTAGCTTGTTTCCTGGATGGTCTATTGCAAAATGCACACACACGTCATGGGAATTGAAAATACACATACAAAATTGAAATGAACAGTACATAACCAAATTTCATGTTTTAATCAGACAATAAGATGATAAGTTACAGCCACAACATACCCTATACACTCCTGCTTTGAGTGAGGAAGTACTTTAACAAAGGTATAGTGTAACAAATCACTGAGAATTTAGTTACAAAATATTTTTTACCTGAAATTCGAAGTTATACAAATCCACGATTCTCTCATACTTAAAAAGAGGTAAGGAAAGAGGAAAGGAGAAGGGAAGGGAGAAAGGATAGAAAGGGATTAAACCTATTTTAGACAAGGAAAAAAAATCAAGAGGTGAAAACAACTGTTTTCCCATTTGAAAGGGAAGGATGGACATAAGAAAAAGGGTTGAAGGATCATAAATTTGGAAAGATGATAAACTAACATTTATCAGCTGAATTATGTCAATTTTCTTAACAGTAAAATGACTTTATTAGTATCTGCTTGTTGGTTTTGTTGTGAGAAGTAAGTCAGAAAATGCATATATTTCTGCAAAGGGTGCCTGGCATCCTAACTGGAGTTCAAATAAATATTACCCTAGTATTCCTCCAGGTAAATCCCTTATATATATGCTATTCAGAAACTTCCACTACTCCCCAACATTCCAGCTCATACCTTGAAGAAAACTTGTCACAAGCCAAATTAGACAAGTTTTAAATTGTGTATCACTGACATAATTATGGTCTGACAGAAGCATTTCATTTAGGAATGTTTTCGAAAATTCTTAAATACTATGTCAGTTTAGAATATCATACTTTTAGAAATGACCTGTTCTTTTAACTTAAGCATAAAAATAAGATTTTTGTTAATTCGTGGATTATCAGGTATTTTTTTGTTCTGCTTAAACTACATTTTACTATTATCTTAAAGCACAATCTAATCAATAATTTTGATTTTATACTTGAGCTACCTACCTCTCCACTAACAAAGTAGTAGTACCCACGTGTTCAAAGGGGAACAACCCTATTATATTGTTCATATTTTAAATGCCATAGCTCACATCAAAATGAAACTCTGCTATAATATCAAGTGACAAAAACTGGGTGGTTCCATATAAATTTTAGGATTATTTGTTCTAGTTCTGTGAAAAATACCATGAGTAATTTATGCATCCTAACTGGAGTTCAAATAAATATTACCCTAGTATTCCTCCAGGTAAATCCCTTATATATATGCTATTCAGAAACTTCCACTACTCCCCAACATTCCAGCTCATACCTTGAAGCAAACTTGTCACAAGCCAAATTAGACAAGTTTTAAATTGTGTATCACTGACATAATTATGGTCTGACAGAAGCATTTCATTTAGGAATGTTTTCGAAAATTCTTAAATACTATGTCAGTTTAGAATATCATACTTTTAGAAATGACCTGTTCTTTTAACTTAAGCATAAAAATAAGATTTTTGTTAATTCGTGGATTATCAGGTATTTTTTTGTTCTGCTTAAACTACATTTTACTATTATCTTAAAGCACAATCTAATCAATAATTTTGATTTTATACTTGAGCTACCTACCTCTCCACTAACAAAGTAGTAGTACCCACGTGTTCAAAGGGGAACAACCCTATTATATTGTTCATATTTTAAATGCCATAGCTCACATCAAAATGAAACTCTGCTATAATATCAAGTGACAAAAACTGGGTGGTTCCATATAAATTTATTTGTTCTAGTTCTGTGAAAAATACCATGAGTAATTTGATAAGAATCACATTAAATCTGTAGATTGCTTTCGGTAGTATGGCCATTTTAACAATATTCTTCCAGTCCAAGAGCATGGGATATCTTTCCATTTCTTTGAGTCATCTTCAATTTCCTTTATTAATGTTTTATAGTTCTCAGTGTATAAGTCTTTCACCTCCTTAGTCAGCTATACAGGGTGGGATTTTAAAAGGTATTGTTTTTTACATTCCCTTTCTGATATCTCATTGTTAGTGTAAAGAAAGTCAACCGATTTCTGCATGTTAATCTTGTGTCCTGCTACCTTGTTGAATTTATCAGTTCTAGTAATTTTTGTGTGGAGTTTTTAGGGTTCTCTCTATATAGTATCATGTCATCTGTATAAAATGACAATTTTATCTCTTCCCTTCCAATTTGAATACCATTTATTTCTTTTTCTTGTCTGATTGCTGTGGCTAGGACTTCCAATACTATGTTGAGTGGAAGTGATGAGACTGGGCATCCTTGTCTTGTTCCAGATTTTAGTAAGAAGGCTGTCAGCTTTTCACCATTGACTGTGATGTTAGCTGTGGGTTTGTCATAATAGCTTTTATTATGTTGAGATATGGTCTCTCTATACTTCCTTTGGTAAGAATTTTTATCATGAATAGATGTTGAGTTCTATCAAATGCTTTTTCTGCATCTATTGAGATGAACATGTGATTTTTGTCTTTTGTTTATGTGGTGTATCACATTGACTGATTTGCAGATGTTGAACCATTCTTGTGAATGTGGGATGAATCCCACTTGATCATGGTGTATGATATTTTTTATGTGTTGTTGGATTCGGTTTCCTAATATTTTGTTGAGAATTTTTGCATCTATATTCATCAAAGATACTGGCCTCTAATTTTTTTGGTGGTGTCTTTGGTTTTGGTATCAGGGTGATGGTGGCTTCATAGAATGTCTTTGGGAGTGTTCCCTCCTCTTCAGTTTTTTGGAAGAGTTTGAGAAGGATTGGTATAAGTTCTTTCTATGTTTGGTAGAATTCATCTGTGAAGCCATCTGGTCCTGGAGTTTTATTTGTAGAGAATTTTTAAATTACAGATTCTATTTCACTTCTAGTGATTGGTCTGTTCAAAATATCAGTATCTGGGGCTTCCCAGGTGGCGCAGTGGTTGAGAGTCCACCTGCCGATGCAGGGGACACGGTTCGTGCCCTGGTCCGGGAAGATCCCACATGCTGCGGAGCAGCTGGGCCTGTGAGCCATGGCTGCTGAGCCTGCGTGTCTGGAGCCTGTGCTCCACAACGGGAGAGGCCCGTGTACCACAAAAAGAAAAACAAAAAGTATCTGTTTCTTCCTGATTCAATTTTGGTGGGCTCTGTGTTTCTAGAAACCTGTCCATTTCTTCTAGGTTGTCAAATTTGTTGGCATATAAATTGTTCATAGTAGTCCCTTATGATGTTTTCTATTTCTTGTTATCAGTTATTATGTTCCTTTTTCATTTCTTATTTTATTTGGATTCCCTCTCTTTTCTTGGTGAGCATGGCCAGAGTTTGTCAATCTTCTTTACTCTTTCAAAGAACCAGCTCTTGGCTTTATTGATTTTTTCTATTTTTTAAAATCTATTTTATTTATTTCCTCTTTTCTGATTTTAGGTTTTGTTTGTTCTTCTTTTTCTAATTCTTTTAAGTGGTAGGTTAGGTTGTTTACTTGAGATTTTTCTTGTTTTTTGAGGAAGGCCTCTATTGCTATGAACTTCCAAGAACTGCTTGCGCTGCAACCCATAGATTTTGTATGGTTGTGTTTTCATTGTCATTTGTCTCAGGGTATCTTTTAATTATTTCTTCTTTGATTTCATTGTCGACCCATTGGTTTTTCAGTAGCATGTTGTTTAGTCTCCATGTAATTGTTTTTTTTTTCTCATTGGTTTTTCAGTAGCATGTTGTTTAGTCTCCATGTAATTGTTTTTTTTTTTTCTCATTTCTTGTTCTGCGGTTGATACCTAGTTTCATGCCATTGTGTTCAGAAAAGATGCTTGAGATCATTTCTGTACTCTTAAATTTGTTGAGTCCTGTTTTGTTCCCTGGTATGTGGTCAGTCTTAGAGAACGTTCCATGTGCACTTGAGAAGAAAGTGTACTTTGGGTTTTTTGTTGTTGTTGTTCTTTTTGGGATGTAATGTCCTGAAAATATCAATTAAGTAAGTCTGTTCTATTGTATCGTTTAGGATCTCTGTTGCCTTGTTGATTTTCTGTCTACAAGATCTGTCCATTGATGTGAGTGTGGTGTTAAAGCCTCCTACTATTATTGTATTCCTCTCAATTTCTCCCTTTATGTCTGTTAGTATTTGTTTTTTGTATTTGGGTGCTCCAATATTAGGTGCATATATGTTGATGATTGTAAAATCCTCCTCTTGTGTTGATCCTTTTATTATTATGTAGTGTCCTTCTTTATGGCCTTTGTTTCAAAGTCTGTTTTGTCTGATACGAGTATTGTGCCCTTTCTTGTCATTTCCATTTGCATGAAATGTCTTTTTCCAACCTGTCACTTTCAACCTGTGTCCTTCACCCTAAAGTGTATCTCTTGTAGGCAGCATATCATATGCTCTTGTTTTTTAATGCAATCTGCCACTCTGTGTATTTTTTATTTTTATGTTATAATGGAGTATAGTTGATTAACAATATGTAACTTACAGGTGTACACTAAAGTGATTCAGTTATACATACACATTTATCTATTCTTTTTCAAATTCTTTCCCATTTAGGTTATAACAGAGTATTGAGCAAAGTTCCCTGTGCTATACACTAGTTCCCTGTTGGTTATCTGTTTTAAATATAGCTGTGTGTACATGTCAATCCCAAATCTGTCCCTCCCACCACCCTTCCCCCCAGGTAACTAAAAGTTCATCCTCTGTATCTGTTGAGTCTCTTTCTGTTTTATAAATAAGTTCATTTGTATCATTTTTTTTAGATTCTGCATATAAATGATATCATATGATATTTATCTTTCTCTGTCAGACTTATTTCACTTAGTATAATAATCTTCAGGTCCATCCATGTTGCTGCAAATGGCATTATTTCATTTTTTAAAAAATGGCTGAGTAATATTCCATTGTATATATGTACCACATCTTCTTTATCCATTCATCCATCGATGGACATTTAGGTTGCTTCCATGTCTTGGCTACTGTAAACAGTGCTGCAATGAATATTAGGGTGCATGTATCCTTTCCAGCTATCTTCTTCTCTGTATACATGCCCAACAGTGGGATTGCTGGATCATATGGTAGCTTTATTTTTAGTTTCTTAAGGAACCTCCAAACTACTCCAAAGTGACTATACCAATTTACATTACCACCAACAGTGTAGGAGGTTTCCTTTTTCTCCACACCCTCTCTAACATTTACTGTTTGTAGACTTTTTGATGATAGCCATCTGACTGGTGTGTAGTTTTGAGTTGCATTTCTCTAATAGTTAGTTAGTGATGTTGAGCATCTTTTCATGTGCCTGTTGGCCATCTGTATGTCGTCTTTGGATAAAATGGCTATACAGGTCTTCTGCCCATTTTTTGATTGGGTTTTTTCTTTTTTTTATATTGAGCCACATGAGCTGTTTCTTTCTTTTTAATTTTGGAGATTAATCCCTTGTTGGTTACATTGTTTGCAAATATTTTCTCCCATTCTGTGGGTTGTCTTTTCATTTTATTTATGGTTTGCTTTGCTGTGCAGAAGGTTTTGAGTCTGGCTAAAGGGTTATCAATTTTGTGTATCTTTTCAATGAACCAGCTTTTAGTTTCATTGATCTTTTCTATTGTTTTATTTCTATTTCATTTATTTCTGCTCTGATCTTATGATTTCTTTCCTTCTATTAACTTTGGGTTTTGTTTGTTCTTCTTTCTCTAGTTGCTTTAGCTGTAAGGTTAGGTTGATTATTTGAGATTATTCTTGTTTGTTTCCTGAGGTTAAAAATGTATTGTTATATACTTCCCTCTTAGAACTGCTTTTGCTGCATCCTATAGGTTTAGGATCTTCGTGTTTTCGTTTTCATTTGTCTCTAGGTATTTTTTGACTTCCTCTTTGATTTCTTTGGTGATCCATTGGTTGTTTAGTTTAGTAACATATTGTTTACCCTCCATGTGTTTGTGTTTTTTACAGTTTTTTTTTTCTTGCAGTTGATTCCTAACCTCATAGGGTTGTGGTCAAAAAAGATGCTTCAGGGCTTCCCTGGTGGCACAGTGGTTGAGAGTCCACCTGCTGATGCAGGGGACACGGGTTCGTGCCCTGGTCCGGGAGGATCCCACATGCCGCGGAGCGGCTGGGCCTGTGAGCCATGGCCGCTGAGCCTGCGCTCCGCAACGGTAGAGGCCACAACAGTGAGAGGCCCGTGTATCACCAAAAAAAAAAATAAATAAAGATGCTTCATGTGATTTCAGTTTTCTTAAATTACCGAGGCTTGATTTGTGGCCCAGCATGTGAGCAATTCTAGAGAATGTTCCATGTGCACTTGAGAAGAATGTGTACTCTGCTGCTTTGGGATGGAATGCTCTATAAATATCAGTGAAGTCCATCTAGTCTAATGTGTTGTTTAAGGCCTGTGTTTCCTTATCGATTTTTCTGTCTGGACGATCTGTCCATTGATGATAGTGGGGTGTTAAATTCCCCGACTATTATTGCGTTACTGTCTCTTTCTCCTTGTTAGCCTGTTATAGTGTTTGCCTCATATATTGAGGTGCTTCTATGTTGGGTCCATATATATTTACAGTTGTACCTTCTTTTTGGATTAATCCCTTGATCATTATGTAGTGTCCTTCTTTGTTGTAACAGTCTTTATTTTAAACTCTATTTTGTCTGATATGAGTATTGTTACTCCAGCTATCTATCTTTTGATTTCCATGCATATAGGCTGTCTACAAGAGATCCACTTCAGATCTAGGGACAGATACAGATGGAAAGTGAGGGGATGGAAAAAGCTATTCCATGCAGGTGGAAATTAAAAGGAAAAGAAGTCGACAGTAACACAATAATGGTTGGGGAATTTAACACCCCACTATCATCAAAGGACAGATCATCCAAACAGAAAAAATAAGGAAACACAGGCCTTAAATGACACCTTTGACCAGATGGACTTCACTGATATTTATAGACCAAAAGCAGCAGAGTACACATTCTTCTCAAGTGCACATGGAACGTTCTCCAGGATTGCTCACACGCTGGGCCACAAATCGAGCCTCAGTAAATTTAAGAAAACAAAACGTATCAAACATCTTTTCTGACCACAACCCTATGAGGTTGGAAATCAACTACAAGAAAAAATAACTGTAAAAAACACAAACACGTGGAAGATAAACAATATGTTACTAAACAACCAATGGATCACCAAAGAAATCAAAGAAGAAATCAAAAAATACCTAGAGACAAATGAAAACGAAAACACGATGATCCTAAACCTATGGGATGCAGCAAAAGCAGTTCTAAGAGGGAAGTTTACAGCAATACAGTCGTCTTTCTTCCCTCAGGAAAGAAAAATCTCAAACAAACAACCTTCCTACACCTAAAGCACCTAGAGAAAGAAGTACAAGCAAAACCCAAACTTAGCAGAAGGAAAGAAATCATAAAGAAAGATCAGAGCAGAAATAAATGAAACAGAAATAAAACAACAGAAAAGATCAATGAAACTAAAAACTGGTTCTTTGAGAAGATAAGCAAAATTGATAAACCTTCAGGCAGACTCAATCAAGAAAAAAAGGGAGACGACTCAAATCAATAAAATTAGAAATGAAAAAAGAACTTACAATCGACAACACAAAGGATCATAAGAGAGAGATTACTACAAGCAACTAACTATATATATGCCAATAAAATGGACAACCTGGAAGAAACAGAAAAATTCTTAGAAAGGTACAATCTCCTAAGACTGAATCAATCAGAAAGAAACAGAAAATATGAACAAACCAATCACAAGTATGAGATTGAAACTGTGATTTAAAAACTCCCAATAAACAAAAGTCCAGGACCAGATGGCTTCACAGGTGAATTTTTATCAAATATTTAGAGAATAGCTAACGCCTGTCCTTCTGAAACAGTTCCAAAAAATTGCAGAGGCAATAAAACTCCCAAACTCATTCTGTGAGGCCACCATCACCCTGATACCAAAACTAGACAAAATACCACACAAAAAAAGAAAATTACAGGCCAGTATCACTGATGAACATAGTTGCAAAAATCCTGAACAAAATACTAGCAGACGGAATCCGACAATATATTAAAATGCTCATACAACACGATCAAGTGGGATTTATCCTAGAAGTGCAAGGATTTTTCAATAACTGCAAATCCATCAGTGTGATATACCACATTAACAAATTGAAGAATTAAAACCATATGATCATCTCAATAGATACAGAAAAAGCTTTTGACAAAATTCAACACCATTTATTTATAATAAAAACTCTCCAGAAAGTTGGCATAGAGGGAACATACATCAACATAATAAAGGCCATATATGACAAACCCACAGCTAACATCATACTCAATGGTGAAAGCCTGAAAGCATTTCCTCCAAGACCAGGAACAAGACAAGGATGTGCACTCTTGCCACTATTATTCAACATAGTTTTGGAAGTCCTAGCCACAGCAATCAGAGAAGAAAAAGAAATAAAAGGAATTCAAATTGGAAAAGAAGTAAAACTGTCACTGTTTGCAGATGACATCCTATACATAGAAAATCCTAAAGATGCCACCAGAAAACTACTGGAGCTCATCAATAAACTCAGTAATGCTGCAGGATAGAAAATAAATACACAGAAATCTCTTGCATTTCTATACACTAACAATGAAAGATCAGAAAGAGAAATTTAGGAAACAATCTCATTTACCATCGCATCAAAAAGAATAAAATACCTAGGTATAAACCTACCTAAGGAGGCAAAAGACCTGTACTCTGAAAACTATAAGATGCTGATGAAAAAAATCAAAGATGACACAAATAGATGGAAAGATATACCATGTCTTTGTATTGGAAGAATCAGTATTGTCAAAATGACTATACTACCCAAGGCAATCTACAGATTCAGTGCAATCCCTATTAAATTACCAAGGGCATTTTTCACAGGACTAGAACAAAAAATTGTTATATTTGTATGGAAGCACAAAAGACCCTGAATAGCCAAAGCATTCCTGAGGATGAAAAATGGAGCTGGAGGAATTAGGCTCCCTAACTTCAGACTGTACCACAAACTACAGTCATCAAAACAGTATGCTAGTGGCACAAAAACAAATATAAATTAATAGAACAGGATAGAAAGCCCAGAAATAACCCAAGCACCTATGGTCAATTAATCTATGACAAAGGAGGCAAGAATACACAGTGGAGAAGACAGTCTCTTCAATAAGCGGTGCTAGGAAAACTAGACAGCCACATGTAAAAGAATGACATTAGAACACTCCCTAACACCATACACAAACATAAACTCAAAATAGATTAAAGACCTAAATCTAAGACGAGGTACTATAAAACTCTTAGAGGAAAACATAGGCAGAACACTCCCTGACATAAATCACAGCATTATCTTTTTTGATCAGTCTCCTAGAGTAATGGAAATAAAAACAAAAATAAACAAATGGGACCTAATTATATTTAAAAGCTTTTGCACAGCAAAGGAAACCATAAAAGAAATGAAAAGACAGCCCACCGAATGGGAGAAAATATTTGCAAATGAAGCAACCAAGGGATTAATCTCCAAAATATACTAACAGTTCATGCAGCTTAATATCAACAAAACAACTCAATCAAAAAATGGGCAGAAGTTCTAAATACACATTTCTACAAAGAAGACATACAGATGGCCAAAAAGCCCATGAAAAGACACTCAAGATGGCTAATTATTAGAGAAATGCAAACCAAAACCACAATGAGGTATCACCTCACACTGGTCAGAATGGTCATCATGAAAAAGTCTACAAACAATAAATTCTGGAGAGGGTGTGTAGAATAGGGAACCCTACTACATTGTTGGTGGGAATGTAAATTGGTACGACCATTTTGGAAAACAGTATGGAGGTTTCTCAAGAAACTAAAAACAGAACTACCATATGATTCAGCAATCCCATTCCTGGGCATATCTGTGGAGAAAACCATAATTTGGAAAAATACATGCACCCCAGTGTTCATTGCAGCATTATTTACAATAGCGAAGACATGGATACAACCTAAATGGCCACTAACAGATGAATGGATAAAGAAGATATGGCACATATATACAATGGAATATTACTCAGCCATAAAAAAGAATGAAATAATGCCATTTGCAGCAACATGGATGGACCTAGAGATTACCATACTAAGTGGAAGTAAGTCAGACAGAGAAAGGAAATTTCATATGATACCTCTTATACGTGGAATCTAGAAAAATGACACAAATGGGAATTCCCTGGCTGTCTAGTGGTTAGGGCTCTGTGCTTCCAGTGCTGAGGGCCTGGGTTCAGTCTCTGGTTGGGGAACTAAGATCCCACAGGCCACATGGCATGGCCAAGAAAAAAAAATGATACAAATGAACTTATTTACAAAACAGAAACAGACTCACGGACGTTGAAAACAAACTTATGGTTACCAAAGGGAAATGTGATAGGGAGGGATAAATTAGGAGTTTGGTATTAACATGTACACACTACTTTATATAAAATAGATAATCAACAAGGAACTACTGTGTAGCACAGGGAACTCTACTCAATATTCTGTTATAATCTATGGGAAAAGAATCTGAAAAAGAATGGATATGTGTATATGTATAACTAAATCACTTTGCTGTACAACTGAAATTAACACAAAATTGTAAATCAACTATACTCTAATATAAAATTAAAAAATGAAAAGATGTAGAGAGACCCAACTGACTCAAATGAATCCAACCGCTATCCAACCTGTCAGCTAATGGTGGTCACATGGTTGAGCCCACACAAGTCCAGCGGCAGAAACACCTCAGACTAACCACAAAATTGTCAGAAATAATAAACAGTAGTTTCTTTTTTTTAAGATATTCTGTTTTGGGTGGTGTGTTATGCAGCAATAGATGACCAACACTGTCCCCAAGACAACATTGAGAAGAACCACAAATATAAAGTAAGAACAAAACGTATTATGGGTTTTCCAAAATTTTTATCCTCCAGTGAGTGTTTAAGTCTTTATTATTTTATTTAAAATTTATAAAGGTGACTCCACAGCTGGACTTCAGTCTGGAGGTATGTCCTCTAGCTGTGCATGTGTGTGACTGTGTGTGTATGTGTGTGTGCACTTGGAAAGTTTTATACAGACATGTCCTAAGAGAGTTTTAAATAAGTATAACCATTTTCTTAGGTTCTTATCCCTGGAAAAATTATAATCTCAAAATGAATTTCACTTACTGTTATTTCAGAGAACTGAAGGTTTTAAAGTATCTTGTAAAACAACTGATGAGACCCAGCCTAAAGAGGCTGGCTCAAACTATTTTTAATCCTTTCCATGTGCTATATGACAGTAGATTTTACAGCTTGTGAGAATTTGGGTAAGGAAAATTTATCTTGCAATGTTTAAAAGAGGAAGCCCTTAACTGTTTCTCACTAAGAAAATTCCAAATGCTAAAGTCAAAATTTTTTACTTAATTTACCAATTAATTAGTAAAGAGAAAGAGATCTTCAGGGAATCATTGACTTCTAATAAGGAGGTTCCATAGAAAACATACTAAGTTCTAGAGCAACTAGCGCTATGCAGCTCACCTTGCCTGTGAGTTGAGCAATTGCTTTATCCCCATGTCCACAGGATAATCTTCAGCACAGACTTGTCCAAGACTTCCTGCTGACCTATCAATCTGAATATACACAAATTACAAACTTTTGTGATATTCCATTTGTAAGTTTTATAGTTTTTAAACAATAACTATTTAATTAGTGACTAAGAGATCCTTGCAAATATGATTGGTAGTTTGGGGGATAACCTGCAGTTTGAAGAAGTCAAGAAATCCCAAATGGTCTGTTAGCCGTGGAGGTTTTGCCTAGTGCAGAGCTATAGTGTGTAGTGCTCCAGTTGTGTCCCATCTGGACTTGGCATTTGATTCTGAAATGGATCATACTCATTAGTGCTTATACTTCTCTTTCTCTACTTTCCTTTACGTGCCAAAGACCTGGTTGTGACCAAAATGGAAGTTAAACTAGTTCCATTTTACTCTGGACTAACCTTAATTCCTCAAGTGTGACTTAAATACACCTATTTAGATATACGTGTGAATGAGTATAATGTTATTATCATATAGATATGCAGTGTTAACAATGGGAGAGAGCAGTGGCAGAGATTTCCAAAATATAATAAATTCAAAAAGACCTTTACATTTTACCACATGAAAAAATGCTCAACATCACTAATTATTAGAGAAATGCAAATCAAAACTATAATGAGATATCACCTCACAATGGTCAGAATGGCCATCATCAAAAAATCTACAAACAATAAATGCTGGAGAGGGTGTGGAGAAATGGGAACCCTCTTGCACTGTTGGTGGGAATACAAATTGATACAGCCACTATGGAGAACAGCATGGAGGTTCCTTAAAAAACTAAAAATAGAACAACCATATGACCCAGCAATCCCACTCCTGGGCATATACCCAGAGAAAACCATAATTCAAAAAAGATAAATGCACCCTAATGTTCACTGCAGCACTAGTTACAATAGCAAGGACATAGAAACAATCTAAATGTCCATGAACAGAGGAATGGATAAAGAAGATGTGGTACATATATACAATGGAATATTACTCAGCCATAAAAAGGAACAAAATTGGGTCATTTGTAGAGATGTGGGTGGACCTAGAGAGAGTCACAGAGTGAAGTAAGAAAGAGAAAGAACAAATACCGTATGCTAACACATATATATGGAATCTGAAAAAAATTGTTATAGATCTTATTTACAAAGCAGAAATAGAGATGCAGATGTAGAGAACAAACGTATGGATACCAAGGGGGAAAGGCAGGGTGGGATGAATTGGGAGATTGGGATAGACATATATACACTATTGATACTATGTATAAAACAGATAACTAATGAGAACCTACTGTATAGCACAGGGAACTTTACTCAGTGCTCTGTGGTGACCCAAATGGGAAGAAAATCCAAAAAAGAGAGATATATGTATGTGTATAGCTGATTCACTTTGCTGTACAGTAGAAACTAACACAACATTGTAAAGCAACTATACTCCAATAAAAATTTAACCAAGATGTAAGGCCAAAAACTATCAAACTCTTAGAGGAAAACATAGGCAGAACACTCTATGACATAAATCACAGCAAGATCCTTTTTGACCCACCTCCTAGAGAAACGGAAATAAAAACAAAAATAAACAAATGGGACCTAATGAAACTTCAAAGCTTTTGCATAGCAAAGGAAACCATAAACAAGACCAAAAGACAACCCTCAGAATGGGAGAAAATATTTGCAAATGAAGCAGCTAACAAAGGATTAATTTACAAGCAGTTCATGCAGCTCAATAACAAAAAAACAAACAACCCGATCCAAAAATGGGCAGAAGACCTAAATAGACATTTCTCCAAAGAAGACATACAGATTGCCAACAAACACATGAAAGAATGCTCAACATCACTAATCATTAGGGAAATGCAAATCAAAACTACAATGAGATATCATCTCACACCAGTCAGAATGGCCATCATCAAAAAATCTAGAAACAATAAATGCTGGAGAGGGCGTGGAGAAAAGGGAACACTCCTGCACTGCTGGTGGGAATGTGAATTGGTTCAGCCACTATGGAGAACAGTATGGAGGTTCCTTAAAAAACTACAAATAGAACTACCATATGACCCAGCGATCCCACTACTGGGCATATACCCTGAGAAAACCATAATTCAAAAAGAGTCATGTACCAAAATGTTCATTGCAGCTCTATTTACAATAGCCCGGAGATGGAAACAACCTAAGTGCCCATCATCGGATGAATGGATAAAGAAGATGTGGCACATATACACAATGGAATATTACTCAGCCTTAAAAAGAAATGAAATTGAGCTATTTGTAATGAGATGGATAGACCTAGAGTCTGTCATACAGAGTGAAGTAAGTCAGAAAGAAAAAGACAAATACCGTATGCTAACACATATATATGGAATTTAAGGGAAAAAAATGTCATGAAGAACCTAGGGGTAAGACAGGAATAAAGACGCAGACCTACTGGAGAACGGACTTGAGGATATGGGGAGGGGGAAGGGTGAGCTGTGACAAAGCGAGAGAGAGGCATGGACATATATACACTACCAAACGTAAAGTAGATAGGTAGTGGGAAGCAGCCGCATAGCACAGGGAGATCAGCTAGGTGCTTTGTGACCGCCTGGAGGGGTGGGATAGGGAGGGTGGGAGGGAGGGAGACGCAAAAGGGAAGCGATATGGGAACATACGTATATGTATAACTGATTCACTTTGTTATAAAGCAGAAACTAACAAACACACCATTGTAAAGCAATTGTACCCCAATAAAGATGTTAAAAAAAAATTTAACCAAGAAAAGACCTTTACATTTTGCAATGTAAATTTCTATCTTTGGATGCAATTGGATACAGCAAAATTAACTTCAGTGGGAATGGAAGGAGCAGATCCCCAGATGCTGAGTTAAGGTTCAGGGATGGGATATCAGCAGCTAAGGCAAGGTCGTGTAGACAATGTCCTGCTAAAATGAGACAAGAACAGGAGTTCAGTACTTTAGATTCAACAGATATCATATCAGGCTTGAGACTCTGTGCTAATCTCTAGCCTAGGACATGCCAGATATCACAGTCTCTGGGACCTGCTACATCCTAAGAACTTGCACACGTGGAGGCCAGTGTCTGAACTGTTGTTCAGAACATTCAGCTGTCAAATGTTGTAGATAGTGCAGTTGCTGCAACTGACACCTTCCAAGGGATGATTCTTTTGGTTCATGGACCCTCAGAGCATCCGTGTCATGCATTTTTAGACAATGCTCCTGGTGCAAGTTTTCCAAACAACTAAATACTCTACGATATTTTCATCCCTAAGGTGCTCTCGACTTTCTTTTTCCTAATACAGTCCATGTCACTCACCAACAACCACCCCTAGGCTCTGCCGTGTACTGCCCTAACCTTTCTCCTATATCTTCTGACACTGCCTCTTTGTTTTCAGCATGCTCTCCTATAGCATCCAGTTTTCTCTGAGTGTTTACTTCACCTTCCAATTTTGCTGAAACATGTCTCAAATGGTGGATGCTTTTTCTCTTATGTCTCTCAGACCTCAGAGTCAGTAGGTGGGACTGGTGCCAAGGGATGGAAGTTTGGCTTAACATTCGAAAATCAATGAAATTCACAATATTAACAAGTAAAAAAAAATGATATGATCATTTCAGTAGACACAGCAAAGCATTTGACAAAATTCAACATCAATATCTGATAAAATTCTTGGCAAACTAGAAATAGAAGGAGAGTTCCTCAACCTGTTACAGATCATAAGCAAAAATCAACAGCTAGCATCATACTTCATGGTGAAAGACAATGCTTTCCCCTGAGATTAGCAAGAAGATAGAATGTCTAAACACTTCTAGTCAACACCGTATTGGAGGTTCTAGTCAGTGTTATTCGTGGACAGTATGGTCATCTATATAGAAAATCTGATAGAATCTACAAAAAAACAACTCACTAATAAGTGCGCTTAGCAAGGTGGTAGGATACAAGATCATTATACAAAAATCAATTGTTTCCACACACTAAGAATGAATAACCAGAAATTGAAATAAAACTAAACAAAGTCATTTAAAACAGTATCAAAAATACAAAGTACTTTGGGATAAACCTAATAAAAGATGTGCAAGATCTGAAAACTGAAACACTGCTAGAGAAATCTGAAATACCCCAATAAATGAAGAAATATGCTTTGTTCATGAGTTGGAAGGCTCAACATTGCTAAAATGGCAGTTCTTCCTAAATTAATCTATAGATTCAACACAATCCAGACAAACATTTCAGTAGGGTTTTTTTTAGAAGTCAATAAGGTGATTCTAAAATTCATGTAGAAATGCAAATGATCAAGAATAGTTGGAACATTCTTGAAAAAGAGTTAAAAAATGGAAGACCTACCCTAATTTCAAGCTATAGTAGTTAAGACAATACAGTTTTGACGTAAGTGTTAGATCAACAGAAAAAAGAAAGGGCACAAATATATGGACAATTGCTTTCCAATAAAGGTGAAAAGGAAATTCAGCGAAGAAAGGGTTGTCTTTTCATCAAATAGCACTAGAACAATTGATACCCACATAGACTCATGTTGAGTGAGAGCACAAATGCATCCTGGGCCAGAGATGTGCTGTGCTGGTGACTGAAAGGCCATGAACAGCACTGCCATCTTCAATTTGATTTTGAGAAATGGTGAGCAACTCCTGGAAAACTTCAGAACAAAGAACAAAATGAAACAATCATATCTCAAATGGTAGCAGCTATGTTCCTGGAAAATTCAGTATGTATTAAAACTATGCAAAACGATTTATATTTATATATGAGATGAAATTAGGCTCAGTTAGAATAGTGTCTGGTCCATAATGTACATTCAATAAAGAGTTACTGAATGAACTAAATAAGGGCTGCTTTTGAATTTTAACCTCTTGTCACACCCTTTCCATTTTTAATTTTAAACTTTCTCAAAGGAAAGGGTGAAATGCTTCAAATCTCATCCATTTATTCAGGGGTATATTTTGCTCTGGGAGATTCAACTAAATATCCAAGACTCCCCAAACTTACCTCTCCTCTAAAATATAAGCTGTAGGAGTAATTATTGCTGATCCTGAGCCATAGCTCTGGGTTAATCTCCCTGCAGGAAAACTGCAGGGAGACAGTATTTCTCTCTTCCACTAAAGATAGCACATTTTGAAATAACGGGAAGCCTTCGAACGACTAAGATGTAGAGCCTTATTGAATTTGATTTACTAGCTTTCATTGTAATTAATCTACTCACATGTTGTCGAGAGTTTGTCCTCAGCCTCTTCCTGCTACAAGCCCATGGTCAGTTGCAATTTGTCCAGCTGCCTACTGCAGGAAGTCAGAATCATTAACAAACCTCAGTGTGTTTCAAATAAAATTTCCGCTAGAATAGCAACTGTATCAGCTTGAATATCAACTATAATTATTCTGATTACCTTATTTTCCATCCTGAAAAATCTTTGAGAACCATTTTCACTATTTCTTTGTCATTTCAGTACAATAACCGGATTCAATCAAACCAAATCCAAAAAAATCCTAAGAAATAAGTTTTATTGCTGAGAAGGACATTTGTTGCATCTTAAGGGGGCACCACCAATTCTGAAAATAGCACAAACACCTAGCAAAACACAAAGGTTCCCTATAGCGTGAAGTCACCCGTGCCTAGGGCATGGGGTGGTCTTGGAGGGCTCTGGATACACACCTTGGCAACAATAAACATCTACACCGGGCTGCAAAGTATAAGATCTTTATCTATTTTTTATAAACCTTCCATTTTCCAACAAGGATTTAGGTGGCTTAGAAAGGATTTTATCTGTGGAAATGTTTGACGGAAGTTAGTTAAGAGTATTAAGTGACTGGAAACCTCAGAAAGCCTGGGATGGACAATAATTCTTCATGCAACATCTGCTGGATAATGTGGGCTTTTCTTGTTTCAAAAAGATGCAAATAAAAAGGTTCCATTCTAAGAGGCTTCCCATCAGTGAATAAACTCCCATTATTCTCCTCCATACAGCAATTTTTAATTTCCACTGATGTTTTTATCTTATTTTGTCTATTAGTTGTCAGTTTCTTTTAAAGGTAAAGCAATCTACATTCTTCTGATTCTGGTGGGTACAGGATTCAGCATTTACATGTAAATAGGTTCGAGCTAGTAGATCTTTGCATTTTATATACTACTGAAGAGAACAGAACTTAATTAGGTCTCCCTTTCGCATGCTTCACAGCTTGTCTCTTTACTAAATCACTGTTTTTGCCACTTGCTTACATGTCATACTTCTGCCATCTTCAATGTTTCTTTCCAGCCCATAGTGAGACGTTTACTCTAGCTTTGATGAGGTACAGCCAGTGAGGCTTGTTGGTCGGTCAACACTTTGGACAAAACAGATGGAAAAGCAAAGAAGTGTGTAACATAAGACATGCAGAAATTTGGATTGCTCTAATTAATCATGGTTCACAGTTGACAAAAAATGACAGTAATTTATGTGACCCTTAGAGAAACAATCTGGAACTTCAGCGCCCTGGGAAATCTTTTCCATTTTTGCTCAGCTACTACTGAATTAATGTATGTTATAAATTGCTACTCAGAAGGGCCCTTCACAGTCAGAGTTTCCAGGACAAATCCCATACCATAAGACATCCCCCAAATCCATTATTCTGGCTTCTCACCACATGCAGGGTTGTATCACCTACTGTAATAAGCATGGTCCCCAAATACAAGATGATCGTGCCAATGCAGTGCATTTTGCCAATGTAGACAGCCTTCATAAATCAATTAGATCTCTAGGAGGTTTATTTGTTAGGTTGAAATGTCTAAACTAGTTGCCTGTCTTGGAAAAATTTTATGGCGTATGTATTCCTTTCACTGGCTCTGCAGCCATAGGACTGGAAGCCTCTGCTCTTTGACATGTGGCCTCCCCTCGAATGATGATGTAACTATTGGTCAGGCATTTTCCTTCCTATAAAAGGTGGGAGCTTATACATAGACAGTACACCTCCAAGTTCCTTACCTCAGTAAGGCAGAGATCCCTGTGTAATGCAGTACAAGATCTCCAGAGCAAGCACAAATGTAAGAAACATGATTCACTGGGGTTCCAAGAAAATATTACGATTTCTACTGATAGCTGATCTTAACTGTAAAAAAGAAAAAGCTAATTCATTTTCAGTACAGAGGCTGACACTAGTCTCCTTACTCTGTTCATATATCGGCAAGTCCCATCACATAAATAAAGTAGGTAAGGTGAGAGTCCCACAGCCTGGAGAGATTATCCTTGGATTCTCACACATTTGCTTTTAGCATATTGCCAGGCATTGTAGTTAAACAGGTCGATGGCTTACCTAGTTTAGATTACTGTACTTCACAAAATAAACACATGCCTTAAAAAAGTTCCGTAAATAAATCGCGGATTAACAACAACAATGCAAGTAGAAACAACCAAGGAAACAGGAATGCTAATGCCTATTTCTACCATTATCTTTTTCAACCACATAACAAGATAAGAACAATGATTATCTAATCAGATCTGAGATAATGGCCACAGCAATTTGAAATATTCAGGAAGACTATTTGAAATCAGGATTTACATCTACTGTCATTAACTATAGTTAATAAATTAAAGTTTAAATACTATATTTCAAATTTAACTCTTTAAGATTCATATTTTCATATGTTTTATAATGTATATATTAATATGGTAGGATATGTATGTGTTTTGTGAATGAATGAAAATGTATCGAGTATACATATTAAAAATGTTTAAGAGAGGGGGCTTCCCTGGTGGCACAGTGGTTGAGAGTCCGCCTGCCGATGCAGGGGACACGGTTTCATGCCCTCGTCCAGGAAGATCCCACATGCCGCGGAGCGGCTGGGCCCGTGAGCCATGGCCGCTGAGCCTGCGTGTCCGGAGCCTGTGCTCTGCAACGGGAGAGGCCACAACAGTGAGAGGCCCGCGAACCGCAAAAAAAAAAAAAAAAAGTTTTAAGAGATTGAGGGCACATTCAATATAGATTTTTTTCATATTCAAAATAAAGTGTAATCAAGTATGAAAAATTGGTGAGATTCTAATTACTCAAGGTGTATAGTTCTAAAGTTATATTTTTTTTTAGTAAAAATTTAAACCTAATTACAATTAAGTGGTTTTTCTTTTTTTCAAGCTTGGAAACCTCAGATACTTTATAAGGATAGTCAGATTGAACACAGGTAATCACTAGTGGAGGGTCTTAACATTAACTTAATAACTTATCTAAGAGTAGAGGAAGGACCCCATTTTCCACACAGAAACTTCATACTATCTTCAAACCAAAACTAAACCAAAATCTATAATCAACAGAATGTTAAAACCAAGCCTTTTAATGTGAACTTGGGTGGATGCGATCTAGGAATGGAGTGAGATACATTGTAATGTGGTGTCCACTGGACTAAACTATCACCCTAACTTCATCACTGGGAAATAACAATGCTGTCACCTGCAAGCATGCCATAAAATGAAGGTGAGTAGTAGCTGTAACCTCTACCTCCTGGGCACTTTCTAATGTTAAAGCTCATTTTACCCTCACATTAGACAAGGAAGTGGCCACTACTGTGTGCATTATACAGATGAGGAAACTGATGTTTAAAGTGATAGATTTCACAAGCCAATAAATGTCAGCAAAATATTGGAATCCATTAGTAGAAATTTCGTTCCATCAGAAGCAGAAGCAGATGTGAAATTCAGGGAAACAAATATTCATTCAATATGACAGAGTTCAAAAGAACTTTGTCTGTCAAAATTCGAATGGGGGTGCTCTCAGAGAATGACTTTTTTCTTTCTAGAGATGGATGTGATGGATAATTTCTATTTAGTGATTTTTCTAGAGGGGGATTCAGATGTCGGATGGGGCTTAGGAATAGATGTTGTTTTTCACTGTCCTCACTCTATGATACTATAATTTTATCCCACAAAACCTTTTTTGAAGCTTCAGAGTTTTCTGGAGCTAAGGGGGATTATGTTTATTATTATATTTATTATTATAACCACTCACACCAATATACAAAAATAGCCTAAGACAAAAATTATAATGGATTGGCCAATTCACAATTTAAAAGGGTATTCATTTGCTATGTAGCTTTGACAAAAAAGTTCACTATTTCCTTCTCTTTGAAGCTCAGGAACTAGTTATTGCCATGATAATTAGGAATAAAGGCACCTAGAGCAGGTAAAGACATTTGTTAAAGGACTGAATGTGATTCTGTGTTCTGCCTTTATAAATAGCTCTAAAAAAGTAGGCACTTTTTTTTCAAGTTATGAGGATGCAGTTATATTAAAAATTATACAAGATTTTTCTATACACATTTATACATAACAGTATAGTTTTATTACATATACATACAGGTAGGTTAATACATAATATATACACACATTCAAACATATAACACATATGCCTTTATAAAATCATAAGGACTAAAAACTATCTGTCAAGAACTTTGAGGGTCTAAAATTTTACTCTACTTGCAAGGTAACAAATTAACCTACCAGTTTCATGGATGCTGGCAGAAGATCCAAGACTCCTGGGTCAGAAACAAAAGATAGTTTATTACTCATAGTAATAGCGATAGCCAAAGTATCACAATTTTTGCACCAATTCCTGACCCCCAAGTCATATGGGACAATGCGAAGAAGGCCAGGCGACACCTTCTTCTGCATGTGCACTAAGCTGTATTAGGAAAGAGGATCCCTGAGTTTAGGGGAACCAAATCTTTTACAACAGGCAGTAACATTGTTTTTATTGTACTGGACAGTAATCAAAACCCTGCCCTTTCCTCAGGAGGGAGCACAATTTCTCTCTTCCAAGGCTGTTTGCTACACTAATATCCTTGAAGAGATATTCCAGAACAAAGGGAGTCAGTGCCTCTGTTCATAAGACATGTGGAAATGCAGGAGATGCATGGAGAATTGTCTGCCAACACCACCAGAAATACTTACTGCCAGCATTTGGTTTGAGAAAGGGTACATGGCACAGTGCTTTTGAAAAATCATCTGGCCTTTGATCCAGTAATGGCCAAACATAACATTAAGACAAAGCGAATATATGGACTTTTCCACATCACATTTGCTGGAAAGCACGTTTCCTATTCAGGAGTCACTCTGACACACTTGACACTGGAGAGCATCACAACTGGACTTGTGTCTGCATAACTTGCTGTCAACCTGCCTTCTGAGCCCCTGCAGAATGGTGAGTAGTGGAGCATTAAATACCAACAATCTGGGTATCAGAAGTGCTTAATCTTTTTAAGCTCCACAGGGATCTGGGTGAGCATCAAAATAAGCACACCAAATGTGACTTCCACTGACTCTTTAGGCTAAAACAGCAGTGAGAGCCTCCGAGGCTCAGGAGTGTTTGTCTTATAAATGGCATATTAAGACATCTCCTCTAAGGCAAGCAACATGGGAAAGTCAGTGCCAGACTCCCCAGCAGGCTGCCATGCGCTCCCTCAGGGCACCAGCAAACGGGAACTAAATGGAAACAGTCTGAAAAGCCCACATTCAGTGAATTTATCCATGAATTTACAGAGATCTAGAATTAAGTATTTTCAATTTTGGCTTACATTGTACTCTTGTGATATTTTTTAAAATACTCTTTTACTCGAGTTACATATTATGGTGGTGGTTAGGTGCTGCAGGGCATAATTTTTTTGTTTTTTTTTCAATTCTTATGGCCTCTGAATATGGCCCAGAGTCCTGTGGAGGGAGCATAAGTTCTGAACTGTCTAGGATTTGCATCCTGATTCTAGGCAAGTTACTTATCCTTCAGTTTCCTCACTGATAAGTACGAATAATTATTTATTCATATAGGACTGTTGTGAAGATTTAAAGAAAAAGCACATTTAAAACACTCAGTATAATAAAAACAAATGTATATAACAAAACAGAAACAGACTCACAGATATAGGAACAAACTAGTGGTTGCCAGTAGGGAGAGGCATGAGGGACTATGGAATTAAGAGGCACAAACTACTATGTATAAAATAGATTATATTGTACAGCACAGGGAAATATACCCATTATTTTGTAATAACTTTAAATGGAGTATAATCTATAAGAATATTGAATTGGCATGTTGCACACCTAAAACTAATATATTAATAATGTTTTAAACCAACTACACTTCAATAAACAAGGGAAAAAAGTCAGTGACAAACTTGAAGTATGCTAAAGAACCAGTTCTAATTTTTTTCTGAAAACGGTAAATAGAGAAAGAATCAAGTATTCCACCTGCTGTTCCTATACAACCTCAGGATAACCAAAGATCCTGAGGTTTATTTTTATAAAATTATCCCAGCTAACAAATAACAGAGAAAGAATTAGAAGATCACCATTTTGCAAACCTCCAGTAAAATAATGGATCTAGGTAGGTAAATAATCAATGGCTATTAACATCACACAAAGAGAGAAAAGTGGACACTATGTGCCTCCTGTTGGAATTATGAAATACATTCTATGAAGTATTTTTTGCCAAAGCATCGACCTAAGTCAAATCAAGATTCTGCATATAACTGAGTTTATGGGAA
The DNA here is from genome assembly GCF_003031525.2 of Neophocaena asiaeorientalis asiaeorientalis. NCBI lineage: Eukaryota > Metazoa > Chordata > Mammalia > Artiodactyla > Phocoenidae > Neophocaena > Neophocaena asiaeorientalis. The sequence goes on along the minus strand of NW_020173215.1, from coordinate 55,549 downwards.
ATACACTGTTAGAAGAACGTGTTAAATATTACCATAGAGTTGGCAATCAACAAAATCCAGAATGTGAGAAATACTACAGAACATCACTAGTGACTCTATTTCTTTACAAATAAATTGTAAGGTAAACAAAAAGGGAGGAGAAGCTATAGTTTAAAAAAGATCTGAGAAACATAAAATGTAATGTGTGGATGCTGTTTGAATCTTGATTCAAAAAAATACTGTAAAAACAAATTTATGAGATAATTAAGAATATTTGACACTGGGTTTTTTTAATATGGAGAAAGTATTACAAATATTCATGTAGATTAAAGAAACAGTATAGAGTATAACACATAATCAATACTTAAGATAGCCTTATGGGGTGGCCCGATACCCAAAGCCTGCCTTTTGTTTGAATTTGAGCCACTAAGTCTGTGGAGCTATAGGCTTTTATGTCAGTGGCCATGCCAACTAAATACTCAGATTGCCCAACTTAGACTAAGCTCGGGGAAAACAATAGTTGATAAAAACTGCCAGAGTCACTTCCTCTCCTGAAACTATAAACTTCTCTTATAGTGCTGTGTTTATGTTGTAATCGTCTGTGTAGTGAGTGTGGGGAGGAGAAGTCATTTGAGAGGAGCTGTGGTAGCCCCTGAGGTACGAGATATACACAGAGAGAAATGTGCTGAGGAACCGAAATCCATGAGGTGTCCCTTGGTGTCAGCTGTACCCCATCAGCAGCAAAGATGTGTGCATGTATGTGTGTGATTAGCAAAAATGCTTTAATGTGGATATAATTACCATATGCCCCACGGATGAAATAATGTCTCTAGCCCACATTATCTGCCCACATAAACTAAACAGCGTTAAGTACTGTGGTTTATTTCATCAACACAGGTCCTTCTCTCTGAACACAGACCCACTTCCAGCTCTTCACTGGGTGAGTGGAGTTTGTAAACTCCTCTTTTATAGTCCCACGCAGCCTTCCTCTTTAAAATATGCCTTTGTTTGAACAATTACTGTTGTTTGTATTTTATTTTAAATCCCCATGTGGAAAAATATGCTTAGATACAGCTTACTGGACATGTTTTCGAAAGATGCGTTAATAAGAGAAATGTGATTCAAGTGTGTCAGTGCAGGCTTATTCGGAAGATGGTTCCGATTAACTAAGTACAATATCCTACATATGTTATGTGGCATGAAAATGTATTCCATCATTTTATTCTGAATGTTATGTTATTGGATTCATTTTTGTCAAATAATGAAGGTAAATATGAAGTAAAATAAGACCTGAATGATATCATCTGTTTTATAATATTAATATTTCTTCAATAATCACCTCTGAAGATATAGTCAAAAGGTCTCTTGTCAAATTTATTAACACATTCTTCACCTAAAACTGGTACAGCTGAATCAAAATGGGAAATATTTTTTCTATGTACTTTAAAAAATTCTACAGCCATACATGTTTCAATGCCTTGCACTAAGTCAGTGTTCAAATGATGAATCAATGAATGAGGATCCAGAATAATGGTTAATATCCTACTACTATGCTACATATAACACATCGTAATATGAAACATTTCTCTGGAACTTCCTCCAATTTTCCTTCTTGGTGGTTTAAATATTTATATTCCTACATCATTTTGCCTCATCTTCTTCCTTTCTTCCCCTTTATTTCCTTATTTGCTTTTTCATTCACTCTTCCATCCCTCCCTAGCTTCACACCCTCTTTTACTCTTTTTCTCCCTCCTTCTCTGTCTTCATTCCTGATTTCTTCCCTCTCTCACTTCTCCTCTTATTTATAAATTCTTTCAGGACAAGGATCACAGTTGATAAGTATCCAAGACTGCCTATTTATATTTTACTTACAGACACTACAAGTGATGACTACCTGTGGTTTTATATTATCCATGTGTCTATTCATTCCATTATTCTAAGTAATACAAAGTTGACGCACCTGACTGTTGACTTGAATCTTGCCTAGGACAACTTATGGAAATAATTTGAAAAGTTAGGCATTTAATTCTAATATTCTATTAGTGGATTTGAGAAATAAGAAAATCTCTTTGCAGTAATAAATCAATCAATACCCCCTTCGGGATGAAATATGAATCTTTCCAAAGTCATAAAGGAATACCCCTGGGCTTAAGTTTTACTGTTTAAGATGAATGCCGAACACTGTCTACATTTATGACATTGCAGGGACAGCTTGCTTTGGTTACACATGATGTTTGAACGTGGAATCAGACTTAATTAGGTGATAGTATTGATGTAATTTTATTTTTATTGAGTAAAAACATACATTATCTCTAGTTTCTTACCCTTATTCGTGAGATCCATCAGAAAGTGTTCAGTAGTAATAACACCAAGTTGAAATCGTCTATAAAGAACTGCAGGTTACCCCCTAACACGACCACCAGAACTCATATTTTCTTTTATATTGAATTTTATAAAGTTTATTTGGCTGCAATATCCTAATTCCAGTCTGAATTTTTCCTACATAGTTCTTTACAAATGTTTTTAAGGAACGGACCTCCAAGGAAATTAAATTCAATTTAGGAAGTACTTACCAAGAACATATTTGTAGTCAGGTTATAAAAGTGACACTGGCGGGGTGGAGTCAAGATGGCAGACTAGGAGGATGTGGAACTCGCAGCTCCGCACAACTAGGGCACCTACCCGGCACTGGTGGGGGACCACGGACACCTAAGGGGATAGGAGGAATCCCCCATCCACAAGGTAGGACGTGGGGGGGAGGGAGGGGGAGGAGTGGAGGTGGGACAGGATTGGCAGCCCTCAGGGGCGGCTGGGAGAGGGGAGAGATTCCCACGCCCAGAGGGGCCCACCCACGGTTAGGGGATCAATGGACACAGGGGAAGACCCTCGGGAGAGCAGAGGATTGGAAGGGATCGCTGCCAGCATTTCCCCTGCCCACTGGGCCCCGGGGAGCCTGCTGAGGTCTGGGGCCTGATCCTCTGCCCACCTAGGCCCCTACAGCCATGTGGATCCTGAGGGAGTCGGGAGGAGGGAGGCGGGAGGAAAAGTAAAGGCCAGACTGACTGGACGGGGCCCCTGAGGGGCAGCTGGGGGAGGGGAAGGATTCCCACACCTGGAGGGGCCCACCCACAGTTAGGGGATCCACAAGGACAGGGGAGACCCTCGGAAAAGTGGAGGATCAGAAAGGAATGCGGCCAGCAGCTCCCCTGCCCACTTGGGCCCTGGGGAGCCTGCTGAGGTCCCTCAGGCAGCGCTGAGCCTAAGCCCTGCCCAGGCACCCCTACCCAGGGCCTTACCTCTACACACAACACTGCAAGACTCCTCTGACCGTGCTGGGCCTAAGCCCCACCCAAACACCCCCACCCAGGACCTTACCTCCTAACTCCACACTCTTGAGGGCCCCCTCCTGAGGTACTGACTTTCCCGGCTGCTGCATGGGTCCTGAGCCTAGACCCCACCCCCGCCCTAAACCCTGTCCCTGCCTAAGCTCAGTTCCTGCCTAAGCTCTGCCTCCCCAGAGCCAAGGGCTTTTCCAGTCTTTTTTTTTTTTTAGGTTGTGGTTCTGTTTTACCTTATTGTTGTTGATTCATTTATCTTTTTATTTTTTCTAATAAATTCCTTATTTTTCTAATTTTATTTTATTCTTTATACTTTGTTATTGTTCTGCTACTTTTGGCTTGTTCCCCCCGCCTTTTTTTCTTTTTTCTGTTGTGGTTCTGTTTTACCTTATTGTTGTTGATTCATTTATCTTTTTATTTTTTCTAATAAATTCCTTATTTTTCTAATTTTATTTTATTCTTTATACTTTGTTATTGTTCTGCTACTTTTGGCTTGTTCCCCCCGCCTTTTTTTCTTTTTTCTGTTGTGGTTCTGTTTTGCCTTCTAGTAGTTGTTTCACTTATATTTTTCCTAATATATTTTTTATCTTTCTAATTTTAGTTTTTATTCTTCGTTATTGTACTGCTCCTTTCTCTTTTTTTTTTTCTTTTCCTTTGCTGTGCCTTGTGGCTTGCAGGATTCTTGGTTCCCAGACCAGGGATTGGACCTGAAATCCTGTGGTTGGGAGCTCCGAGTCAAAACCGCTGGACTAACAGAACCTCAGACCCCAGGGAATATTCACTGGAGCGAGGCCTCCCAGAGGTCCTCATCTCAGCACCAAGATCTGGCTCTACCCAACTGCCTGAAAACTCCTGTGTTGGACCCCTCAGGCTAAACAACCAGTAACAGGAATAGAGCCCCATACATCAAAAAAAAAATGAGATGACAAAAAAATATGTTACAGACAAAGGAGCAAGGTAAAAACCTACAAGACCAAATAAATGAAGAGGAAATAGGCAACCTACCTGAAAAAGAATTCAGAGTACTGATATTAAAGATGATAAAAAAACTCAGAAATAGAACAGAGGCATGGATCGAGAAAATACAAGAAATGTTTAACAAAGACGTAGAAGAACTAAGGAGCAAACAGTGATAAACAACACAATAACTGAAATGAAAAATACACTAAAAGGAATCAGTAGTAGAATAACTGAGGCAGAAAGAGTGAGTAAGTGAGCTGCAAGATAAAATGGTGGAAATAACTGCCGAGGAGCAGAATAAAGAAAAAAAGAATGAAAAGAATTGAGGACAATACCAGACACCTCTGGGACAACATTAAACACATCAATATTCAAATTATAGGGGTCCCAGAAGAAGAAGAGAAAGAGAAAGGGTCTGAGAAAATATTCGAAGACATTATAGTCAAAAACTTCCCAAACGTGGGAAAGGAAATAGCCACCCAAGTCCAGGAAGTGCAGAGAGTCCCATATAGGATAAACCCTAGGAGAAACAGACCAAGACATATATTAATCAAACTAACAAAAATTAAATTCAAAGACAAAATATTAAAAGCAGCAAGGGAAAAGCAACAAATAACATGCAAGGGAATCCCCATAAGGTGATCAGCTGATTTTTCAGCAGAAACTCTGCAGGCCAGAAGGGAGTGGCAGGATATATTTAAAGTGATGAAAGGGAAAAACCTACAACCAAGATTACTCTACCCAGCAAGGGTCTCATTCAGATTCGACAGAGAAATCAAAAGCTTTACACACAAGCAAAAGCTAAGAGAATTCAGCACCAACAAACCAGCTTTACAAGAAATGCTAAAGGAACTTCTCTAGGCGTGAAACACAAGAGAAGAAAAAGACCCCCAAAACAATTAAGAAAATGGTAATAGGAACATACATATCGATAATCACCTTGAATGTAAATGGATTAAATGCTCCAACCAAAAGACACAGACTGGCTGAATGGATACAAAAACAAGACCCGTATATATGCCGTCTACAAGAGACCCACTTCAGACCTAGGGACGCATACAGACTGAAAGTGGTGGGGTGGGGGGGTGTGGAAAAAGATATTCCATGCAAATGGAAATCAAATGAAAGCTGGAGTAGTGATACTCATATGAGACAAATAAAGACTGTTAAAAGAGATAAGGAAGGACACTACATAATGATCAAGGGATGGATCCAAGAAAAAGATATAACACTTGTAAATATTTATGCACCCAACATAGGAGCACCTCAATACATAAGGCAAATGCTAACAGCCATAAAAGGGGGAATCGACAGTAACACAACCATAGTAGGGGTCTTTAACACCCCAACTACACCAATGGACAGATCATCCAGACAGAAAATAAATAAGGAAACACAAGCTTTAAATGACACAACAGACCAGATAGACTTAATTGATATTTATAGGACATTCCACCTGAAAGTGGAAGGATACACTTTCTTCTCAAGTGCACACAGAACGTTCTCCAGGATAGATCACACCTTGGGCCACAAATCAAGCCTCAGAAAATTTAAGAAAATTGAAACCGTGCCAAGCATCTTTTCTGACCACGATGCTATGAGATGAGAAATCAATTGCAGGAAAAAAACCCAAACAAACACCTGGAGGCTAAACAATATGCTACTAAATAACCATGAGATCACTGAAGAAATCAAAGAGGAAATCAGAAAATACCTAGAAACAAACGACAATGAAAACATGATGATCCAAACCCTATGGGATGCAGCAAAAGCAGTTCTAAGACAGAAGTTTATAGCAATACAATCTCACCTCAAGAAAGAAGAAAATTCTCAAATATACAATCAAACTTTATACCTAAAGCAACTAGAAAAATAAGAGCAAAGAAAACTCAGTAGAAGGAAAGAAACCATAAAGATTAGAGAAGAAATAAATGAAATAGAAACGAAGAAGATAATAGCAAAGATCAATAAAATGAAAAGTTGGTTCTTTGAGAGGATAAACAAAATTGATAAACCTTTAGCCAAACCCATCAAGAAAAAAAGGGAGAGGACTCAAATCAATAAAATTAGAAATGAAAAAGGAAAAATTACAACTGACACTACAGAAATTAGAACACTGCCTAACACCATACACAAAAATAAACTCAAAAGGGATTAAAGACCTAAATGTAAGACTGGACACTATAAAACTCTTAGAGGAAAACATAGGAAAAACACACTTTGACATAAATAACAGCAAGAACTTTTGTGACCCACCACCTAGATTAGTGGAAATAAAAACAAAAATAAGCAAATGGGACCTAATGAAACTTAAAAGCTTTTGCACAACAAAGGAAACCATGAGCAAGATGAAAAGACAACCCATGGAATGGGAGATAATATTTGCAAATGAAGCAACAGAGAAAGGATTAATCTCCAAAATATACAAGCAGCTCATGCAGCTCAATATCAAAAAAACAAAACCCAATCAAAAAATGGGCAGAGACCTAAATAGACATTTCTCCAAAGAGAAATATCTATATGTGGACACATACAGATGGCCAATAGGCACATGAAAAGATGCTCAACATTACTAATTATTAGACAAATGCAAATCAAAACTACAATGAGGTATCACCTCACACTGGTCAGAATGGCCATCATCAAAAAATCTACAAACAATAAATGCTGGAGAGAGTGTGGAGAAAAGGAAACCCTCTTGCACTGTTGGTGGGAATGTAATTTGATACAGCCACTGTGGAGAACAGTATGGAGGTTCCTTAAAAAACTAAAAATAGAACTACCATACGACTCAGCAATCCCACTCCTGGGCATATACCCTGAGGAAACCATAATTCAAAAAGACACATATCCCAATGTTCACTGCGGTACTGTTTACAATAGCCAGGACATGGAAGCAACCTAAGCATCCATCGACGCATGAATGGATAAAGATGATGTGGTACACATATATAATGGAATATTACTCAGCCATAAAAAGGAACAAAATTGGGTCATTTGTAGAGATGTGGATGGACCTAGAGTCTGTCATAGAGAGTGAAGTAAGTCTGAAAGAGGAAAACAAATACTGTATATTAACTCACATATGTGGAATCTAGAAAATTGGTACAGATGAACCTATTTTCAGGGCAGAATAGAAACGCAGGTGTAGAGAATGGACATGTGGACGTGGGGTGGGGGGAAGGGGACCGTGGGATGAATTGGGAGATTAGGTCTGACATAAATACACTACCATGTGTAAAATAGATAGCTTGTGGTAACCTGCTATATAGAACAGGGAGCTCAGCTCAGTGCTCTGTGATGACCTAGATGGATGGGATGGGGTGGGGGAGGGATGTCCAGGAGGGAGGGGATGTGTATACATAGAGCTGATTCACTTCATTGTACAGCAGAAACTAACAACATTGTAAAGCAATTATACTTCAATAAAAAATAAATGAATAAAAATAAAATAGGGGCAAAAAGAAAAAAAAAGTGACACTGGAAAGATGATGACGAACTAGGAAGTTTCAGGCCCTTGTTCCCTGACCAAGACAATGAGATAACAACAATATAAGGACCAAAATATGCTTGTGAGAACTCTAGAGACCAACTGAGAAACTACAGGACCCAGGCCAATGTTTCACCAAGAAGGGATTCTAGTGAAAGGGGCATCGTAACTTCCACCTTGGTCTTTTGGATCCTCAGCTCTGGGGGAAGCCAGCCCCCATGTTGTCAACACAGTCAAGCAACCCTGTGGACAGGTCTAGGTGGAGAGGAACTGAGACCTCCTGCCAATAGCCACTGAGTGAGTCAACGGTGAGTGAGTCACCCTGAAAGTGGATTCTCCAACCCCAGTCAAGCCTTCAGATGACTGCAGCCTCAAATAATATCTGATGGCAAACTCATGAGAGACCTAAAGCCAAAACTGTCTAGCCACGTTGCTCTCAAACTCCTGACTCACAGAAACCATGAGAGAGAATGCATTATGTAAGACACTAAATTTTAGAGTAATTCGTTATACAATAGATAACTGCTAGATAACAATAGATAACTGTATTTCCTCCCCCTCCCCCAACTCATATCTTGAAATCCTCTCTACCTCAAAATGTGACTTTATTTGGAGACAGATCTTTACATAGGTAATCAAGTTAAAAATGAGGTCATTAGGGTGGGCCCAATAAGACTGATCTCCTTGTAAAAAGGGAAAATTTGGACACAAACATGTACACAGGGAGAATACTATGTGGAGTTGAAGACAGAGATTAGGGTGATGCTTCTATAAGCCAAGGAACACCAAAGATTGGCAGCAAACCATGAGAAGCTAGGTGAGATGCATGGAACAGATTCCCTCTCACAGTGCTCAGAAGGAAGCAACTCTGCCAATGCCTTGATTTCAGATATCTGGCCTCCGGAACTGTGAGGCAATATGTTTATGTTGTTTAATTAAAAAAAAAATGACACCAAATATTATGTCTTGATACTAATATCATCTTTTTAAACCCTCCTCATACTGAAGATGCTGATAGCCTGGAAACTACATTTCCCAGATTCCCTTGAAAGGAGGTTCCATAAGTTCTGACAATGAGAAGCACTCCCAGAGGTCTGCAGAGCAGATGAGTAGATGAGGCATAATTCCCCTAGTGGCTGCCGTAGTCAGGTATATGGGCTTCCACATGGGGCCTTGGTGGGAGCATGGCATTTGGTGTCTTCCTGAGAATTGTCCACTTTGATACTATCTGCAATTGAGGTCACTGGTGGTGGTTTTCCTGTGATCTCTGCTGTTTTGAGTTGGCTAAAAGTGGCACCCCTGACCTTCACTCACCAAGTCTCTCAACCTCTGAGTTGTGCAAGCCTCTGTATCCTTTTATTTAAGCACTTCCTGTTGAATCCATCTAGAATGGTCCAGTTTTACTGCCCAGTCCCTGACTGGTCAGGGCAAAGGACACGCATTGCCATTGTCCTTTAAGATCAGGAAAAATGAGAAACACCAAGCATTATGATATGAGGCTGAGGAGTATAAACAGCATATGAGTGCTATAAACAAATTGCTAAGACGCTTCAATTCTAGAAAATACATCTGTTAGTGGAAATCAGCAGAAAGTTCATGAATGACTTATCTGTGGAGAACCTTGTAAGATGGGTAGGTTCTGATGAACAGGTAGGGATTTGGGGCTGTAAAATGCTTCAGGTGTATATAGTATTGAGTAAATGACTTATTAAATTAATAAATGATTACTTCGTCCTAGGTCTAGGAATTGTTAGCTATGTGATGTCAGTTAATTAAGCAAACAACCTTCCATCTGTAAAGTGGAGATAATAACCCCTACCTAGTAGAATTGTTGTGAAAGTAAGAGATAAGGCCCACAACACCAAGCACAGGGTGAGTAATGAACAATTAGTAGCCATGGCAGGAGGTGAAAGGCACCATTCTAAATAAAAGTAGCAGCAGTAGTGATACGGAGGAAGGACCTCATATATTAGGAAAATAGGGTCTGGCAAGCTTGGCAGGGAATGTACTGGGAGCAGAAGATGAGTCTGTTACTATCGGTGGCATCATGTTTTATTTGATCTCTTCTCTGCTCAATATATCCTCGTGATCATTAACGTCACAGTGATAATCAACATCTGTATCTTAATTTCATTCTAGGACTGTGGCAGCAGATTCAAGAGTTTTCCCCAAAACTCTTACAGTGGACTGCTGATAGGAAGATGAAAGTTACTGTTCAAAATCATGCTGTTGATTAATCTCAGCAGTTAACAGCATTCAAAAGCCCTCTTAGACAGTCTCTATTACAGTTTTGCATATAATCAGCATACGTAATGTAAAACATAAAAACACAAAAGAAGTGAGATTTTATGTATTTTGTGACTCACAAACTGATTTAACAAAATATGCCAAAATAAAAGCGGTATGGAAGTAAACCAATATTGGCAAAAGTTAATCTTTTATAATATCTTATAAAAATGTGTGGCATATAAAGTTTTGTATTTCTCTTTAAATTTCCTCCACATGTTGATTTTCACTAATTCTCACCCATGTTCCTTAAAGATTATGTTAATTATTTAATGTAGTTATGGTCAAACAGGTTTTCAGAACCAATTTAGTATATTTATAAAAACAAAAGCCTTAGGATGATGGGTTTCAGGTAAGTCTTCAGCAAATAGGCTCCTACTTTCAACTGAAGGAGGGGCAGAGCCCCTTCCCTTTCGGCTTTGGCTTCTAAGTTTCTTCTAGTTTTGATCGCTGCTGACCATCACAAATAACATGTCACAGGTACCATCATTACTGTCATCCTCCCTAACAAATACTGTTCTTAATTTTCTATGTGTAAGACCTTGCAAAAAACAAATGATTTTAATTGTTAAAAGTACACATATCCATTTTAACCACGAATTAACTACCTTCTCTAAATAACAATATTGTTAATATTAACAGTAGATTTCTTAAAATGAAATAATGCCCCTAATTTATCCTTTACTTTTTGGGGAGGTGGAGTATTTCATCTAAACATTTTAGTTATTTGTGTTTAATGACAATGAGATCCTCAGAAATATATCTTATTCATCACAGAGCAACATGAATGTTAAAATACCAACTGCTTAGTGACTCATTATTTTCTAAAAGTTTATTGGTGGATGTCTAATCTTTAACAGAATATTTTGGAATATGGGTTACAAATAGCTCTTTATAATTTGGACCACATAAATGGCTATCAGTTAATAGCTAAAATACTAAATATACTATATTGAGAAACAGAGGAAATTAAATGCAGCAATGTCTCACATGTTCAGCATTTTGGGAGAAATTATATAAGTGAATTTTCTAGGATTAGTATGGTTACTTTTTTAAGGAATCAATTGAAAAATGGTAACTTTTTATTTTTTCGGATTCTTAAACATTACATACTAAAACCATGGTCAGAATTATGCTAAATTCTAATATAAAATAATTCTGCCTATTCCCAGGATCAGTCTTCTGCTGACAGTTTGACTCTTATGACAGCTGCACACTTGTGACCCACTGCTTCTAAGTTGCTATGATTTGAGAACCAAATTTCCAATATTGTTTGAATTAAGTATAAACAAGGAATCAATGTGTTTTGAATGAGGGCCTGAAGGCTCTTGTAGGGAGGCTGGAATATAAGTAGAATTATGTTATGATATACCCTAAAATATATATCATTTAGGTTATAGTCATTCAGTATACAATTTTAGCACTGTGATTTATCTGCCCTTCTGTTGACCCAGAGCTGTCTTCCGCCCCGCTATCCTTCTTATTTCTTGGTACTCTTCTGAACTTTGCAAATCTTTTAGACAACCAGGTTGTGCGTGCGTGCGTGTGTGTGTGTGTGTGTGTAAAGCACAGTGAGCTGCTGCATGTGTTTATACGTATGTGTGTACAGTGAGTGTCCACTGAACTTTCAATTTACCATTTTATTCTCAGTTCTCCTACCAAGTATATTAAGTATTTTACTATTTGTCATAAAATGATGTTATGGCACATGGACTCTAAGATTTAATACACTGTTTTTTGAAAAGGTTGAAATTTAGTATCCTGAATCTCAAATGTTACAGAAACTTTAAACAGTTTGGCTTAGCTGGAGAAGGCTGGGGCATTTCTGAGAATATTATGTGCCTATATTACTCCTTAAGAAATGGACTTTCTGGGTAATGGCTGTAACACTTGACTCTGTTATATATCACACGAAGACTAAATAATTGAAGGTGAAGGAACCTGACCCTGGAAATAACAAAGACAAATTAGACAGAAGGTACTGATTTCTGATGTAACAGATGGCCACCTGATGGAACTGTTTTTATTTACAGAAAGTGAAGCCAAAGGACTTTATTTTGCAGAGGTACTTTTTAACAGCCCGACTATTAGATGAATATAGTTTTTAAAAGATTCAAAGCAAATGTTAACTAATCATCTGGATATCCTAGTTCACAGGGTCACTTCTAAAACTTATATCTAGCCCTCTGATCAATGGATGTTGGCTCTGTATGTTTGGGGAAAAAAAGAACTCAGAGTGGCAGAATCACAAGCATCCTTTAACCTCAAAAGAGTAAACAGATTATTAAGTATTCTACATCTTTTCCCTTCTCTTCCCAGGATGTAGTTATAAACACCAGTATGTGTGTTTATAACTACATATTAAAATAAATACCAGACTTAAATAATAATAAAAAATAATTTCCCAGACTTAAGGCTTAATCTTCTGATTTTTCAAGGGAAGACAGAAGTCCAGATTTCATATATATTCCTCTTATTTTAAAACATTACCAATTTAAAGATTTTACAGCACTGCTTGGGCCAAGCAAAGTACATCCATAGGTTGGATACAGCCCATGACCTGCCAGTTTTTACCTATTTTCTTCTTAAGGATCTCAAGCCAAAATGAATATAATTAAGACTCTTCTTCTACTCAAGTAAGTTCTCATGTAATAGCAAAAGGTTGTTTTAAATGTTTTTGAAATAATATCCGAGGCAATGGCAACACAGCCTAGTGCTTTACAGCTCAGACTATGGAGTGAATTAGTCCAGGATGTAATCCAGGCTTTGCCACTCAGCTATGTGACCTTAAGGAAGGTCACTTAGGAAGTGCAAAATTTCTAAGGAATTTCTTTGAGGAATAAATAATACTACATGCAAAGTGCTAGCGGCTGGCATACAGTGAGCACTTAGTATGTATCAGTGACTTCAGTTACCAGACTAACTACGAACAAAAACGGTTAACATGCAGAAGTCCTGCAAAAGAAAGCATTTTAATTTAACAAGTTAGATTTTCTTTTTAATTAAGTGTTTTAAAATTGGGAACAAGCTATTCTCTGTTCTCTTTCTTCTCACTTGTAGTTTATTTTTCTGACACCCATACTGGGGCTAGTTTAGAAACTGATGTAAACTCTGGGACATAAAGTTCCAGCTGACAACTCCTTGGTGTGATTTAAGTTGATGGAGTAGTGCAATTAATGATGCCTAAATGGGTTAATGAGTTATGTGAGAAAATGAGTAACATCTTGCTATTACAGCAATCTCGAATGCCAAGTGTAATGTGTTAATATGTTTAACTGTGAACGGACAATCAATGAATGAGAAACAGATATACTTTTCTGTTCTACTGTTAAAAGTCACAAAACATCATTTTTCTTCTCAAACTAAATTCCAGGCACATTGTATGGTTTCTGGAAAATGATGGCTTGGCTTTCTGTAGAGAGACGTTTACTCCAATTTGATCTTCTAAAAATCCAAGAGCAAAAACCAAGATAAAGTGAAGCCTAAATGATCACGTTTAGGGAGCTCATATGGTTTTATAAGTAAAACAACAGCCGTGACAACAAAAACTGACTCTGGTAAATACAAGGAAGCTGAACTACGCGGAGCTGATACCATGTGATCCAGAAGTAACATCAGGAATTAACAACGAATGGAAGAAAAACCATCCAGATAATATTTGCTGTTTTCTTTCAACCTGCCTGGCTAAGGAATGTGGGCTAAATCTGCCCTGTCACATGTGCTGGAAGCACAAAGGGACTTCTCTCTGATATTCACCGTGAAGACCCGGTAGAGCCCCGGGAGGGAAACTCACAAAAATGCAGGGCCCTACTGGAGGTGCAAACTCTCAGACTGGCCACATTGAGCCTGTAGCACTTCATTAATTACAGTTCAGGCTTCTCTACCCTGGCACTGGTTCCCAAGGAGGTGTCTGCTGGTGGGTTTCTGCTCTGGTAAATAGTGATTCTTTCTATCTACCTGTGTGTCTGTCCAATTTGGGGAGCAGTGGTTTTTCCCCATGACCTCACTTCTCTGATGGATCTAAGAAGAGTTGTTGTTTTTTCAGTTTATGCAGCTTTTTATTTGTGGTTAGGATGAAATGGCAACTCCTAAACTCTTTCCATGCTGGACCAGAAACCGTAAACTTATGTAATCTCTTTTTTATCTTTGTGAAGATCAACAGCTGAATTTTCAAGATATAAAATAGCATCAAAATTTCCAGTTGGGATTTTTTTTTAGCACAAGAGATTATTCTTCACTGGGCATATGTAGAAGTAATAGTGTGTATTATTAATACGCATGTCATTTAAGGAATGAGGACATTTCTTAAAGTCAGGCGAGCCCAGCAGCAATCCGTTTTAAAGCAGAAGTGGAAAACCCTGAACTGTGCTGGATCAGGTGCAGAAGGTGCAAATAAGTAGCACAGAGAGTGCTGTAGGCCATTTCACCCGCCACTGCTGCTCCAGCCACTCTGCCCCAGCTCATTTGCACAGCTAAGGTGGTGTCCCTATGATCAGCTAAAGGGGGAGGGAAAAGCCTGAGTTTGGTTGACCAGTGACTGTAATACTATAATATACGGAGGTAAATGAAAACTAGAATGCTGTTGCTATACAGACTTACTCAAGGAAAGACGGGGGCGAGGGGAAGTTTCCCAAAGGCAGTGCTTCGGACAGTTGCAGGGGCTCAGCTGAGAGAAATGGTAGGATATAGACATATACACCAACTCAGAGGTAGTTTCAAGTGGCTTATTTGGGTGGTCAATGGTCTGGACACACCAAGATTGGAACATTGCAGATAGGGAAGGCTGGGGGAGAGGCATGTGGATGTGATCCAGACCAGTCTTCCTTTATTGGGCCAAGGAAGGCACTTCCACCTGCTTTTAGTGTTGGCAGGTAAAAGCTCACAGTTCCCTCCTTTGCCAGAGAATTGACCTCTGCCAAAAGGTTGCTGCTTTAACCTAGATGTCCATCAACAGATGCATGGATAAAGAAGATGTGGCACATATATACAATGGAGTATTACTCAGCCATAAAAAGGAACGAAATTGAGTTATTCGTAGTGAGGCGGATGGACCTAGAGTCTGCCATACAGAGTGAAGTAAGTCAGAAAGAGAAGAACAATACCGTATGCTAACACATATATATGGAATCTAAAAAAAAAAAATGGTTCTGAAGAACCTAGGGGCAGGACAGCAATAAAGATGCAGGGGTAGAGAATGGACTTGAGGGCATGGGGAGGGGGAAGGGTAAGCTAGGACAAAGTGAGAGAGTGGCATGGACATATATACACTAGCAAACGTAAAATAGATAGCTAGTGGGAAGCAGCCGCATAGCACAGGGAGATCAGCTCGGTGCTTTGTGACCACCTAGAGCGGTGGGATAGGGAGGGTGGGAGGGAGGGAGATGCAAGAGGGAGGAGATATGGGGATATATGTATATGTATAGCTGACCCACTTTGTTATAAAGCAGAAACTGACACACGATTGTAAAGCAATTATACTTCAACAAGGATGTTTAAAAAAAAAAAAGGTTGCTGCTTTACCTGGGAGGTTTACACTCCCCCTGTTCTCTGTGCGGAAGCCTTAAAACCAATGACTAATTTACATGGAAGTGTAAGTCAACTCCCTTGACTAAAGGAGGAAGCAATAATGGAGTGCGAGTCACGCTCCAGAGCTCCCCATGGGATCAGAGCGCTGGTAGATTCCAGCTGAGAACGTATCCTTGTTTAGACTGTCGCTCTGCCTTGTCCTGCTTCTCTCATTCCACTTCTCTTGAGAGCGCTCCTTCAGTAAATCACACACGCATAGATACTCACCTGTGGCTCTGACTCTTAGCGAGAGAGAGAGAGAATCGAGCACGATACCAAGAACTCTGGTTTGGGCAGCTGTGAGATTGTATTAAATGACAGTATTACAATGACCAAGACTGGGAGAAGAACAGAGATGGAATGAAGGAGAAATCAAAGTTTAGATTTGTCACGTTACTTTTTGGACTGTCGCAAGTAGTTACATTTGGATCGTCAAGGAGTCTGCCATGGGGATCTAGAGTTTAGAAGAAATGTTTGGGCTACAGAAGTAAAATTGGAAGTCACTGGCATGGTTTTCAGAGACAACCTCCTTGCGAAATTTATATAGAGGGAAGGGGAATTTCATCATATGAAAGTTAGAAGTTAGGTGAAGTAGAAAGTTTTAAAAAGTCTAAGACGAAGCAGCCAGAGAGGGAGAAAGAAAACAGGAAGGGCGTGTTGTCGTGCAAGCCCAGTGAGGAATGCCATGTGAAACAAGGGACATTTGCAACACTGTCATGATGCTGACATGTTAAATTAATGTGATGAGTGATGAGTACAGAATAATGCAACCTGGCTTCTGTAGTAAAGAGGTTTTTGGAATTTCTTGAAAGAGAAATTTCATCGAAGTGATAGGAGATAGAAGTGAGACTGGAGTGAGTTGGATTGTGTAAGTGGCGAGCCTGGGGGAAGCATGTTGGTTGAAGGCTCTTCGGGGAAGTCTGGTGGTGAAGGGTGGCAGAGGCAAAGGACTATAGCTGGGATGATTGGTGCGGTCAAGTGAGGCAATTTTTAGGAATGGAAATAGTACTTTAATAATAACTAATAGCCATAGCTTTCCTACTATGTGCTTGACATGTGATAACATTTAATCCTCAGAACAACACTTTAAGGTACACTGTTATTACTAACCCTACCTATAAGTGAGGGAGTTTAGCCAGATAGTTGATGGTGAATCGAGGTCTGGAGCTGAGCAGTCTGACTCCTGAGCCCATGCTCTAACCTCCATGTTATTCTCAAATATCAGACAATATATATTGATGGGGATGACCTAGTAGAGAGGGAGAGATTAATGATGAAGAAATATATAGATGATCAGAAAGGTGATGTATGTAGGAATGTAGGAGACGAGACTGTTATAATAGACTAAGGACCTGTTCTCAGTTTTAATAAGAGGAACAAATATAGGTGCGTATACTTAAGCAGGTTGTAGTTTTGGTGACGGGAAGATAAGGGTCTGAGGATTTTTATTTTCTCAGATCATAAACTGAGACTGAAGGTCAGAGGAGGATAGATGGAGTTTTCATGAAAATGAGAGGATACAAGGAAAGGTTTTAATTAGCCATCTCATAGGACAGGAAATATTGCAGGCTTTCCAAATAGTATTAAGAATGAATTTGGGGGCTTCCCTGGTGGCGCAGTGGTTGAGAATCTGCCTGCCAATGCAGGGGACATGGGTTTGAGCCCTGGCCTGGGAAGATCCCACATTCAATGGAACAACTAGGCCCGTGAGCCACAACTACTGAGCCTGCGCGTCTGGAGCCTGTGCTCCGCAACAAGAGAGGCCGCGACAGTGAGAGGCCCATGCACCACGATGGAGAGTGGCCCCCGCTTGCCACAACTAGAGAAAGCCCTCGCACAGAAACGAAGACCCAACACAGCCTAAATAAATAAATAAATAAATTTATTTTAAAAAAGGAATGAATTTGAAGTGAATGAATTCAGAATGAAACTAGTGTACCCTACCGTGCCCTTTCCTCCAGCTACATTTAACTACTAAGAAGGTTGCTGGTGGACGGTTTTCAGGGTCGGGATGTTGGTAAGCTAGCACTGTAGAGGGAGAGACGGGCAAGCGAGCTGCAGGTGTTTGCAATAGATTGATTACAGCAAACGGCCACAGACTCTGCTCTGGACAAGAACGGAAGTGAAGATACGAGGCAGTTGATGCACAGTGAAAAAAACTGACTTAAAGAATGGTCATAATAGGAAAATCTGAGCAAGCAAACACGATACAGGTTGTGATGAGAAAATAAGAAGCTGGACTGAAAGATTTTTAATGGAAGTGGTTTGGACTCATGGTCCAGGGTGTGACCATGAGAGTGGAAGCCTGAGATGAAAGATAGGAGGAAAAGGCCAGTGGATCTTAGAAGGACCTGAAACTGAGAGGACACAGCAAAGGTGAAGCAAAGGACCAGGTTCTAGAGTGTTTCATTTAGGCTTGCTTTTATGCTACCTAATGCTGACGGAAGGAATAGTGTTCTAGAAGCTACAGTACCGCCAACTCTATGGGAACCTCAGACCTGGACTCCTTTACGTGACTGCCTATGCCCCTCCCTCCTAACGGTATAATTTTCATGACGTCTCCCAACCACATCTTCCTCAGGTAAGAGGAAGACCTTGCCTTTTCTTTCTGCGCATCTCTGGCAGCCCCAATTTCTACTCTGGAAATTTAAGTCGACCACCTGTGTACTAACCCTCTTCTAGGAATGTTGTCTTTATTTTGCAAGCAACACTTTGAGTCATTAATTATTATTATTTAATGTTAGTTATTAATTATTAATATTAGTTATTAATTACACATGTTTGATAGTTGAGAAAACTGAGGTTTAGAGAATGTTAAGTAGCTTGCTGTTTTATTTTCTGTAAAGATCATCCAGACTTACAGGTGTTCTGTTTCCAAAACATTTGAAAACCACTAATCCAGAAAATATAGCTGCAGTAAGAAAAATGGTGTTTAGACCAAATCCAAGAATAATCAGTTGATAAAGTCCATGTTACTCATGGTGTTATTAATATTCTGTTCTTAATATTTCTAATTACTCATATCTAATCATACTGGTATGGTGATAATCAGTTTGACAGTCTAAGGTCCATGTTATTCATAGTCAGTTATTATTATTTTTAATAATGCCAGTGTAAAACATAGTTGCAAATTCTTAGGCATTGCTTCCATCTATAGGTGGGATCTGTGTTTGTTCCCCTTGAATCTGGAGGCTTCTGATTCACCTACAACCAATAGAATGCAGCATGTAGCAAAAATGACACTGTGTGACTTCTGAAGCTGTACTGATGTATTCGTTTTCTATTGCTGCTGGAACAAATTGCAATAAACTTGAGGGCTTAAGACATAACATAATTTCATTATCTTACAGTTCACAAGGTCAGAAATCTAAAATCAAATTCACTGGGCTGAGGTCAGTATTTTCTCCCCAAGTTCTAGGGTAGAATCTGTTTTCTATGGTAGAATCTGTTTCCCTGCCTTTTCTAGCTTCTAGAGTCATCTATACTCCTTGGCCCATGGTCCCTTCTTCTGTGTTCAAAGCACATCACTCCAACCTCTGCCTCCATCATCTCATCCCCTTTATCCATCTCTGATCTCCTGCCTCCCTGATAAAAACCTTCATGATTACATTTAGCACCTACCTAGATGATCCAGGGTAATCTCCCCATAACAAAATTCTTAACTAACCACATCTGTAAATTTTCCTTTTCCATGTTAAAGTAATGTAGTCACAGGTTGTGGGGATTAGGAGGTGAGCATCTTTCTGGGGCCATTATTCAATTGCAAAAGGTCATGCAGCTTCCACAAGGTTTTCTTGACATTCTTATGTAAGAGGTAAGACCATTAAGCTTGAAAAGTCGCCCGTGGGTGCCGCAGACAACAGCCTAGCTGAGCTTGGAGCTGATTGCCGTACCAGCTGGCCAGCCAGGTGAGGAAGCCATCTTGCATGTTCTGTCCATTTAAACTTTCGGATAACTGCATCCCCAGGCAACATCGGACTGCCACTGTGTGTTCTTAGGATTCAGTGAGTTAGTACCAGCGATGTGCTTTGAACATTACATGACTTAAGGCTAGTTCATAAAAGATGACACAGCTTCTGCTTGGTTCTCTGTGGACTCTCACTCTTGGAACTCTACTGCCACGCTGTAAAGAAGCCCAAATCATCCCACAAGGAGAGACCACATGGAGAGGTCACGTGTGGGTGTTTGAACTTGGGGCTGCCAGCGATGCATGGAAAGGAGTCCCAGCTGGCAGTCAGCATTAACCACGGGACGTAGGAGTGAAGACACTTCCAAATGAATGCATCCAAGTCACACCCAACCATCACGTCTCCCCAGCTGAACCCCAGATACCATGGAGCAGAGACAAACCAGGCTCAATGTGTCCTACCTAAATTGCTGCCCCACACAATCCATAAGCCACTAAGTTTGGAGGGTTTTTGTTTGTTTGCTTTTTTTCACATAGCAATAGTTGCTATTACGTGGAAAATAAACTCAGGACATTAAATCAAAGCATTTTTTTTTCAATCAACTCTTTCCCAACCCAGTAAGAGAATAATTAAAAACAACAGGGAAATAAAATACTACATTAACTAATATCTGTGTAAATATAATACCCATTTATTTTGCCATTGAATGTTATAATATTGAATACTTACAGCCTTAAATACTGAATATTGTAAAAATTATAAGTGTACCTAAAGACTTTGCAATGAATATTTTATGGCCACTACTTGTATGCAAGAACAATTATATCAACTAGATTTATGGCCTCAGTCTGACTATCACAGGAACACATAACTTATTTGCTTCCCTTTCTCTATTATGTTTCACACGGACAAAAGTCACATTTATCTCAGAAGTTACGTTGCTTATTAACAACACTGCGCTGTTGGGATTTTTAAAAATTAAGAACGGTCAGGGGTAGAGCAGTGTTAATGTTAAAATTTTCTCTCCCCTTTTGAAGCACATACACTCTAAAACTTGTTTCTCTTAATATTAGCTTTAAAAGATACTTTATCAGGTTTCCTTTTGAACTTTGGGAAGCAAAACAAAAAACCCAATCATCTGCTCTTGGTGGTTTCTTCTTTTAGATCCCTCAGGCCACTTCCAAAAATCTCCAAATAGCTTTGCAAAGACATTCTCTTGTTAGCAAATATTAATGTTATTGATATCAACAGCATTAATATATCAAAAATATTATATAATAGATAATAGCATTTGTTGCAGAGATTAGCTTCTCCCAGCCTTAGGGGAAAAGAACACGGTGATAACACTAATACACACTGACATGAATGGTGTTAGGGTTACATCATATGATGTACTGGGAGGTACTTGTAAAGTACATGCTAAGGCTGTCATTATTACCCTTGTGATTTAATCTTTCAAAATGCAATATTATGTGCCCCCTAGTGTTAATAAGGATAATCAACTCTCATTTGTCTTATGTAATATTGTTCACCATGTCTTCGTGTGTGTTTAAAATCCACACTGGGTATAGGTACAAGAGTAATATAGAAAATCCAAGTCAGAAAATAAGTAAAAAATACATTATTTGTCAGCAAGGAATCAAGTGTTGTCTGAACGTTTTTTTAAGTACAAAAATATTTAACTTTGCCATCACTCCCTAAGCCACAATAACATATTATACTTTTTCAGTATTTCAAATAAATTTTAAACAAATTCACTCTTACCAGTGATGAAGAGAGAGAGGAGGGGGGGATTCAGAGTTTTAGAATCCTCACTGAAGGAACACCAACCAAAGGTGTCTTCATCACCAGAAATGTAGGTACGGAGAGATCACCAATATGAGTTGCAAATATGTGGATAGAAAATAGCTGACTATTTCGGGCACAGTCTTTTTCTTGGCTAAGTATAATGCTTCTTGTTAGAGAACGAGAGGAAAATGTATTTTCAAGAAATAATATACTGAAGATTTTTAGTGGCTACCCAATAATAGCAAGCTGGCTTTCCATTTATGGAAATGTATTTATTTAGAGAATAAGCAACAGATGAATTACATACACACAAATGCATATACTGTGCATTTATACTATTGTTTTAGTCAGCTTGGGCTGCCGTAATACAATACCATAGACTCGGTAGATTAAAAAATAAACATTTACATCTCACAGTTCTGGATGCTGGAAGTCTGTGATCAGGATGCCAACAGAGTCAGGTTCTGGTGAGAGCCCTCCTGCGAACGGCTGCCTTTATGCTGTGTCCTCACATGGTGGACAGAGAGCGAGAGCCCTGGTCTCTTCTTCTTATTCTAAGGACACTAATGCCGTCATGGAGCCCCCACCCTCATGACCTCATCTAAACCTAATTACCTCTCAAAGGCCGCACCTCCAAATGCAACCACATTGAGGTCTAAGGCTTCCACATATGAATTTTGGGAGAAGGCAAACATTCAACCCCTAACAACTATGGACTACCTTTTAAAAAATGAATTAACAATTGCTCCTTCCATCTTGCCATCTATTTTAATTTACATATCTAGTATCTATTTTGGGCTAGGCATCAATCCAGAACTCTAGTGCTTCTGCTATAGAAAACAGAGAATGCAGAGCACTTTTTTTTTTTTTTTTTTACGGTATTAAAGTCATGATTAAGAATGGAAGGGAGCACGTTATGTCATTTTTTGCTTTTTGGTTTTAGGTTATTTTTAAATACCAAAGGTTATGTAATCTTTTCTGTAGTGGAGGTTATTAGCACTGTACTTCTACTTCTGTTTTCAGAGACTGCAGGGGGGAACATAATTACCTAACTATCCACATGCTGCCTGTAGGTAATACTCAAGTTGGCTGAAGGTAGAAACCTGGTAGCCTGGGATTTGGCCTCTCTGATATCTGGCCCTGTCTCCAGACCCTCCCCGCTCCACTCACACACAACCTCTGTTTGTTAGCTTTGGGTCAGCATATGACTCACCAGTCTTTAGAGTCACTTTGTTGCTGAAGGAAATGGCAGAGTGGTTAGAAAAAGCTATCAAAGTTTGCATGACTTCACTGAAAGTTTCTAGTGAACCTGCTCCATTAAGGGGATTGACCACTTACTGGTAGAGTGAGATGACAAAGGTTTTCAGAGGCCGGCATTATTCTTTTATTACCAGGCCTTCCTTGGCAAAGTTTACAATCCAGTGTCAAAACTTCACTCTCTTTTACCCTCTAGTCATTACAATGGGACCCCATCTGTGAATTCATTATCAACTACTGATGAGTATCAGACCTGAGCTGAAAAACTGGACTCATTTCTCTCTTAGAGACATGCAACTGTACTGTGGTTTGTCCTTAACAGCTTTCAGAATCAGTTTTTTAAAAAAAGGAACAACTAACAAGATATTAGGCAAAAACTCAATTTTTAAAAGTAGACACCTTCACTCCTATTTCACTATGAGTTCTTAGGTGATTTCTTTTTAATATAAAGGATAATTTTTAAATTATCCCTCTGGGCAGAGGGAAAATACTTCAGAATTTACATCAATTGAATAAAATTTCACATTATTCAATTACTGCTTATAATATAATATTTTAATGACAATAACAGGTAACATTTAAAGAGCACTTCGTATAGATAGCCATGTTATTGAGAACTTTACATGCATTATCTCTTGAACGAAATTTGTAGCATACTCAGATTCCTGTTTATAAATAGATCTTGTATGTATTTTTCCTAACAGTGTGATATATCATGTATCTTTAAGGGTACATGAAAAATATGTTTACATTTTGGAAATAACTGTGAAGTAAACACTCATATAATTACTAATAAGGACAAGAAAGAGAACGTTGCCACTGCCATTATCTAATTGATATATCCCTACAGATAACACACCTAGACTTTAGTGATGATAATTCCTTTGCTTTTTATAATTTAATTGACGTATAGCTGATTTACAATGTGTTAGTTTCAGGTATATAGCACAGTGATTGTGATATACACATACACACACACATTTTCTTTTTTCAGATTTTCTCTTATAGGTTATTATACAATATTGAGTATAGTTCCCTCTGCTACACAGTATGTCCTTGTTGTTTATCTATTTTATATATAGCAGTGTGCATATGTTAATCCCAACCTCCTAATTTATTTCTCCCTCCCCCTTTCCCCTTTGGTAACCATAAGTTTGTTTTCTATGTGAGTCTCTTTCTGTTTTGTAAATAAGTTCATTTGTGTATTTTGTATTCTTTTCTTTTTAGATTCCACATTTAAGTGATATCACTTGATGTTTGCCTTTCTCTTCACTTCACTTAGCATGACAATCTCTAGGTCCCATCCATGCTTCCACATTTAAGTGATATCACTTGATGTTTGCCTTTCTCTGGCTTACTTCACTTAGCATGATAATCTCTAGGTCCCATCCATGTTGCTGCAAATGGCATTATGTCATTCTTTCTATGGCTGAGTAATATTCCATTGCATATATGTACCACATCTTCTTTATCCATTCTTCTACTGATGGACATTTAGGTTGCTTGATGTCTTGGCTATTACTTTTTAAAAATCAGCCTATACATACATTTCCCCATCATGCTTATTGTCCACTTTTGAGCATTATATTAGTAAAATCATACTGCGAGTTTTCTTTTGCATCTTCTCTGTTCTGAACATTATGTTTGTGAGATAGAGCCATATTATTGCAAGAAGCTGAAGTTTATTTATAGTAAGTAGGTTCCATTGTGTGATTATGACACAATTTGTTACCCGCCTGACTACTGATGAAATTTGGGTTGTTCCTAGCCTGGACTACTGAAGACTAATGTATGAACTGTGAACATCTTTGAGAATGTACCTGGGGAAACAAAGGTGTTTATCTAGAGCAGTCGTTTTCATAGTTTAGCATCAGAACCACTTAGCTAATTGAATACAAATTGATGGGTCCCTCCCCCAAGAGTTCTGATTCAGTTGATCTGGGGTAGGGCCTGATAATTTGCATTTCTAACAAGTTCCCAGGTCATGTTGATGCTGTGGTCCTGGAGGTCACACTAGATCCTCATCTAGGGTGTATGATAAGGACTTGAATTGCTCAGAGGATAAAAGTATCTTCAATATTATAAAATTATCCCAAACAGGAAGGATATACCATGTTCTTGGACTGGAACAATCAATATTGTCAAAATGACTATATTACACAAAGCAATCTACAGATTCAATGCAATTGCTATCAAATTACCAATGGCATTTTTCACAGAACTAGAACAAAAAATTCTAAAATTTACATGGAAACACAAAAGACCCTGGATAGCAAAAGCAATCCTGAGAAAAGAAAAATGGAATTGGAGGAATCAGACTCCATAACTTCAGACTATACTACAAGCCTACAGTAATCAAAACAATATGGTACTGGCACAAAAACAGAAATATAGATCAATGAAACAGGATAGAAAGCCCAGAAATAAATTCACACACCTGTGGTCAACTAATCTATGACAAAGGAGGCAAGAATATACATTTGAGAAAAGACAGTCTCTTCAATGTGTTGCTGGGAAAACTGGACAGCCACATGTAAACAAATGAAATTAGAACACTCTCTAACACCATACACAAAAATTAATTCAAACTGGATCAAAGATGTAAATGTAAGGCCGGACACTATAAAACTGCTAGAGGAAAACATAGGCAGAACACTCTCTGACATTAATCGCAGCAATATCGTTTTTGATCTACCTCCTACAGTAAAAATATTAAAACAAAAATAAGCAAATGGGACACAATTAAACTTAAAAGCTTCTGCACAGCAAAGGAAACCATAAACAAAACAAAAAGACAACCCACAAAATGGGAGAAAATATTTGCAAACGAAGCAACTGACAAGGGATTAATCTCCAAAATATACAAACAGCTCATGCAGCTCTATGTCAAAAAAACAAACAACGCAATCAAAAAACAGGCAGAAGATCTAAACAGACATCTCTCTAAAAAAGACATACAGATGGCCAAAAAGCACATGAAAAGATACTCAACATCACTAATTATTAGAAACATGCAAATCAAAATGTGGTATCACCTCACACCGGTCAGAATGGCCAACATCAAAAAATCTACAAACAAATAAATGCTGGAGAGGGTGTGGAGAAAAGGGAACCCTCCTACACTGCTGGTGGGAATGTAAATTGTTACAACCACTGTGGAAAAAATATGGAGGTTCCTTAAAAAACTAAAAATAGAACTACCATATGATCCAGTGATCCCACTCCTGGGTATATATCTGGAGAAAACCATAATCCAAAAGGATTGCATGCAACCAAATGTTCATTGCAGCACTGTTATACACTACTACACATAAAATAGATAACTAACAAGGACCTACTGTATAGCACTGGGAACTCTACTCAATACTCTGTAATGGGAAAAGAATCTAAAAAAGAGTGGAGATATGTATAACTGATTCACTTTTCTATACAGCAGAAACTAACACAACACTGTAAATCACCTATAATCTAATGAAAAATTTAAAAAAGTTATCCTAAATATTTTTCCAAAGTGCCTAGACCACTTTCTATTCCATCAGGAGAGAATGTGCAATCCCACTGACTTCATCTAAGATTGATTTGTTCATCTTCTTGTGTTTGCTAATATGATGGGTTCCTAATAGTATCTTATTGTGACTTTAATTTTCTTTCCTATTAATGAGGTTGAGTGCATTTTAATATACTTATCGTCCACTTGGATTTGTCTTTTGTCAAGTGCCTGCTCAATCTTTTCCTCAGTTTTCCACCATGATGTCTGCCTCTTCTTACTGCTTTGTAGGAATTCTTTATTCTTAACAGTAGTCTTTGTTAGTTACACATATTACAAATATCTTCTCCCCCTCTGGGATTAATCTTTTTATTCACTTTATAGCACATCTTAATAACTTGAAGCTTTACTTTTTTTTTTTTTTTTTTAAATCTCTTTAAAATCTCCTGAGGCCTGGGCTCAGGCTGGCACACTGTCACATTCACTGTGTTCTACTGAACAAAGTGAGTCATGAATCCAGGCCAAAGTCAAGTGGTGAGGACATAGACTCGACCCCTTGATGAGAGAACCTGCAATTCATATTGTAAAAGGTGATGATATATAGTAGATTGTAATTTATCTACCAATTTATAGAAGACTGTAATTTAGCACAGAGAATTCTATTTTGTTAATTATATCCATTAAGGCATTTGAGTTGAGTCTTGAAGTATGAATAAGAGTTTGTCACACAGAAAAGAGGAGGAAAATCATTTGAGTAGGTGGAAAGAGCATTTCCAAGGCACCCAACTGCAAAAGTTCTCATCTGCAAGGAGTAAGAAGCAGTTCTACAGACTGAGTGAAGAGTTCAAGGACCACAGGGGCCAGAAGTGAATTTAGGAAGGTAGTTTGGGGCTGATTTTTTTTTTTTTTTTTTTTTTTTTTGGTGT
>NW_020173215.1:0-28522 GCF_003031525.2 Neophocaena asiaeorientalis asiaeorientalis | reverse complement strand
CCCGTGTCCCCTGCATCGGCAGGCGGACTCTCAACCACTGCACCACCAGGGAAGCCCCGGGTGCTGATTTTTAAACGGTTTAATCTTTTAAGAAATGAGAATGGATAAAGAAGATGTGGCACATATATACAATGGAATATTACTCAGCCATAAAAAGAAACAAAATTGAGTTATTTGTAGTGAGGTGGATGGACCTAGAGTCTGTCATATAGAGTGAAATAAGTCAGAAAGAGAAAGAAAAATACCGTATGCTAACACATATATATGGAATCTAAGAAAAAAAATGGTCATGAAGAACCTAGGGGCAAGACGGGAATAAAGACACAGACCTACTAGAGAATGGACTTGAGGACATGGGGAGGGGGAAGGGTAAGCTGGGACAAAGTGAGAGAGTGGCATGGACATATATACACTACCAAACATAAAATAGATAGCTAGTGGGAAGCAGCCACATAGCACAGGGAGATCAGCTCGGTGCTTTGTGACCACCTAGAGGGGTAGGATAGGGAGGGTGGGAGGGAGGGAGATGCATGAGGGAAGAGATATGGGGATATATGTATATGTATAACTGATTCACTTTGTTATAAAGCAGAAACTAACACACCATTGTAAAGCAATTATACTCCAGTAAAGATGTTAAAAAAAAATCAATGTGAAACAAAATACTGTGAAGATGCCAATCCTAACAGTAGAAGGAAGAGTTTTACCTTTGTACATCAAACCACCTGGACTAAATCCATGACAAGAGAGGAAGAGCAAACTTCAGAGTTTACCTTTGAAGCCTTTGGCTTTAGAGATTGTGCAGGTTTTGTGTTATCTTTGCTTTGCCATAACAGTAACTCTTGAATATGCTTTTATATATTTGTCAAGATTTAAAAGCTCTGAGAAGAAAATGTCTATAAAATATCATGCAATTGCCACAAATGTGGTCCAATTTGGGAATCACTTTCTAAACACCCTTTCTAGAGAGTAAAACCAGGGTTAGACAGAAATGCTTAATGTGTTTTCACTATATTAAAATATGTCATTGTTGTTTTCTAAGGAATAATCCGCACCATCACCCCCAGCTTTACTGGCGATTTCTTTGACTTTTTTTATTTGGGGGAAATAAACTGATATTCCTCAAATATGAAAAAAAAAGAAATGAGTAGTCATAAGGTTTTATTTTTAATGGCTTAATCAAATGACATGATCAGAGTTATGTTTTAGAAATTTTTCTAGAGAGACACAAAATGGTAGACAAATTGACTACTTGAATTTTGTAGCAATAGGTCAGGTGAGAAATAATGAAAGCCTGAACTAAAAGAACAGTAGAAATGAGAGTAGAGAGAGATTCAAGAGATATCCTGAAGGTGCCAATGAATGAGAAATAGTGAATTGTCAGATATGGGACACAGGGAGAAGAAAGAACCCATGATACACATTAAGTTTTCTTGTTCAGGTGCTGTTAGTACTAAAGCTATTCACCAAGATAGAGGAAGGACATAGGTCGAGAAAAATCTGAGGGGAAAAGAATAAGTTCGTTTTTTTAGTACACTGAGGTTGAGCTTGGCAGGAGATGTGTGGGTATAAAGACGTTTATGAGACAGTCTGCTGATTGAATGTATGGATTTGGGCCATTGGAATTGGTATCACTCTCGTAATCAGAGTGGAGAAATTTACCAAGGATCAGTTCTTGAGAACAGCAACATTATCCCATCAGGGTGGCATATTTCAATTTATTCTGCTATACAAATCTTATTTTTTAGGGTCCTCTTTGTAATCTGGAATGCCCATGTAAAGATCTTACAGAGTCAAGGGAATATCTCTCAAATTTTAATGTGCCTATGCGTGACCTGGAGAACTTGAAAAAAATGCAGGTTCCTATTCAATTAGTCTGGAGTGGGGCTGAAATTCTGCATTTTTAGTGAGTTCCCAGATGATGCTGGTCCATGGACCACTCTTTGAGTAGCTTGTTTATATCCAGCATTCTTAGCTCATCATGTTTCTAATTAAGTGACATTTACTATTGTCCGTAACAGGCAGTAGCTGAGTAAGTCTGAAGAAACCACATAAATAAAAAACCTCTTTAAAAATCTCCTGTATCTTAATAATATCCAGGTTAAACATCCCCCTATAAGGATGAACAAAGAAATAAATCCTCAGCAGTCTTGACCTTTGCTCCCTGTCTAAAAGCCAAAAGTAAAGAATATGAATTCTCCCAGACAGGCCAAGGTATATGTGTCCACATGTGTTAGGTGCCTTTGACCTAACAGCTGTCACTAAGTACATCCAATGCTCAGGAAATAGCAGGGTAAGTGGCTGAATAGTCAACAAGGCTAAAAGTCAAGAGTAGATACAGAGATTGATGTAGAGTGATTTCTGCCACCGGAACTTAAACTGGCTGTGTATTCCTCTTCTCTAATCAGAAGCAGCTTCCCTTTCAGCTATACTGGATATTCTGTTTACTCACTTTGTACTTTAGTAGCAAGTGTCCTTCAGTGAAAACTTCATTTCCCAGCATATCTTCAGGGATCGCCATTAGACTGGTAACAGATTATCACCATCTGTTGGTGATTATTTCCACTATGTAACTGCCTGGTGTAAGAGATTTGTCCTCTTTCACCAGCAGAGCAACACCTTGAAAGAACTAGGGCAGTCTCAAGAGGAGTTGCAAGAATTGCAGCTGGGCGTAGATAATCCATATTAAAACAGCCTGAGGGCTTCTACTTCTACTCTATGTGTATATATATATATTTTACAATAGGGGGAATATAAAGTTTTTTCCCACATTTTTGTTTTTAGGAATCTGAAACAGATTAAAGAACAAAGAAAACCAATGCCATTATTTTTGAAAGACTTAACAACCTCCTCATTTATTGTGTTTCCACTTTAATCGTATCTGATTTTTAAAATAATATACTTATTGCTTCAGTACACTTATAATTAGGGTAAATTCACAAAGCAGAAATATAAACATGTTGTAAATATGAAACATGAGCTGTTAAACCAGCAAAAGCCCGCTTGGGGAGATAGACATTAAGGGTAACGTTTGGAATGTGACTGTAGCTTAAATAAGAAATATTTATATAGCATCTAAATAACTGCACTAGAACTATTAATTCATATCCACTAATTTAAAGTGCATTCACTGAGTGTCCAGTGATATGCCTGTTCTAGGTATGGAAGATATTGTAGGCATGAAGAAAAACGGTGAAATATCTGCCTTTATGTAGCTTTATGTTTTAATTGTAGGAGGCAGACAAGCTATCAAGTAAAATATGTAATATGTTGGTTATAAGTGCAGTGGAGAAAAATAAGTGATATGAGTTAAGAAGTGCTGAAGCGAAGGGAGTGCTTCCCTTATTTAAAATATGTACTTATTTTAAATAAGGTGAATTGTATTTCTGGACAGTCACCTGTACCTAAATTTTAGAGTTAATTAAGAAACATTTCAAAGGCATTATTTAGGATATAGAAATAATAATTTTAAATGATGGTGATAATATACTGCTTTTTGGTTAAAGGAGGGAAAGGAATAGAATTATTCATTCCCTAGAACAATGTTAATGCACACAGTAGCATAAGCTACAAACAATACGCTGAGGAGGTGTCCAAGGTACTGAGCTCGTGGCAATTTCCAGAAGAGGCAGCCTCCAGTTTCTCCTTGCAGTCAGACTGTGAGATTGCCTAAGTTACTCAGCTTCATCCTCTCTCTGGAGTGGAAGCCTCTAGAAACATCACCAAACTTTTTGCAAACTTTATTTTCTAATACTTAAAAAAACTCTTAATGAGTAATCTTTTTTTTTTCTTTACACTTTGGTCACTGAAAATGTGATAATGTATTATTCTCTAAAAAATTCTGCTTTCTGAAATTAAATTTCAACTTAAAGTAGAAGACATTCAGAGTGAGATAAAAATAGGTTCAAATTCTGGCTATATCATTGTGTATACAGGTGACTTTGGCAGATGATTTAATGCAGCTGAGATTCTGCATACTTCATAGGATGTTAAGATTTAATAAAATAATGTGTGTATAAAGCACCTCTTGCTGCACCTGGACTATACTAATTGCTCTTAAAATGTTCGTTTTTTCCTCTTCTCTACTGTTGAGGCAGTTCTCCGTGGGCCTCTGGTATTTCTGCACATCTATTAAGCACAACTAATGACAGCCTTTTATTCTGGATTATTTTTTCAAGGATGTTGGTATAATGCAGTCTTGGAAGTTACAGTGTTTCCTTCCAGAGCAAAGAGAGAACATACTTACTATCTAGTAAAATAAACATAATATCTCCTTCAGGAGAAAAAGCTGGGCAGGCTTGCTTTTAGCCTGTTGTAAAATATTAGGGTTTCCTAAACTTGGAGTTCCTCTTCTGTACCATGACCTACTGCATGTACCCTTGATGCATGCATATGGCTCTTGTTGCATTGTTTTGTGGGAACTGAGGCTCAGAAAACTGGTGTAAAAGTGATGATACTCTAGCTACCGCTACTGTTGTGAATAATAAACTGTCCTTTGTTTCTGACATGGGATTCTCATGTTTTCTGCCACATTCATGTAACGGTGGTAGGCTAATTGGTTAGCTTCCAAGTAAGGTAATCTCTTCTCAGACCATTCACAGTTATTGACGCCTAAACTTCTCTACTCTAGAGGTTCTCTGTCATACACAGCAACATTCTAGTTGCATAATTTAAGCCACTTCCTTATTTGGCTTTCAAGCTTAATTATTATAATGGAAATCAGAGAATTTAAATGTTTCAGCTTTAAATATAAAAGTTAGACTTCACAAAAATAAACAAATGACCTAATCAAACTTAGAAGCTTTTGTACAGCAAAGGAAACCATTAAAAAATGAACAGACAACCTAAAGACTGGGAGAAAATATTTGCAAATGATGCGGCTGACAGGAGCTTAATTTCCAAAATGTACAAACAGCTCACACAACTCAACAACTACAACAGAAAACAACCCAATTGAAAAATGGGCAGAAGACCTAAATAGACATTTCTCCAAAGAAGACATACAGATGGCCAACAGGCACATAACAAGATGCTCAACATCGCTAATTATTAGAGAAATGCAAATCAAAACTACAATGAGGTGCCACTTCACACTGGTTAGAATGGCCATCATTAAAAATCTACAAATAACAAATGCTGGAGAGGGTGTGGAGAAAAGGGAACCCTCTTACACTGTTGGTGGGAATGTAAATTGCTGCAGCCACTATGGAGAACAGTATGGAGGTTCCTTAAAAAACTAAAAATAGAGCCACCATATGATGCAGCAATCCCACTCCTGGGCATATATCTGGAGAAAACCATGGTTTGAAAGGATACGTGCTCCCCAATGTTCACTGCAGCACTGTTTACTATAGCCAAGACATGGAAACTACCTAAATGTCCATTGACAGATGAATGGATAAAGAAGATGTGATATATATATATATATATATACACACACACATACATACACACACACAATAGAATACAACCCAGCCATAAAAAAGAATGAAATAATGCTATTTGCAGCAACATGAAATAATGCTATTTGCAGCAACATGGATGGAACTAGAGATTATCATAGTAAGCACATCAGAAAGAGAAAGACGAATACCATATGATATCACTTATATGTGGAATCTAAAATATGACACAAATGAATTTATCTATGAAACAGAAACAGACTCACAGATGTAGAGAACAGACTTGTGGTTGCCAAGGAGGGTGTCGCAATGAAGGAATGGAGTAGGAGTTTGGGATTAGCAGATGCAAACTATTATATATAGGATGGATAAACAACAGGTCTTACTGTATAGCAGTATATATAATATATATATATAACATATATATAACTGAACCACTTTGCTGTACAGCAGAAATTAACACAACATAGTAAATCAACTATATTTCAAGAAAATAAATTTTAAAAAGGTTAGACTTTAGTTCTTAAATAGT
Organism: Neophocaena asiaeorientalis asiaeorientalis; assembly: GCF_003031525.2. Taxonomy (NCBI): domain Eukaryota; kingdom Metazoa; phylum Chordata; class Mammalia; order Artiodactyla; family Phocoenidae; genus Neophocaena; species Neophocaena asiaeorientalis. The sequence continues at coordinate 22,588 of NW_020173215.1, read as the reverse complement.
ATATCTCATGCAGGCTCTGTTGCTGTCTCTCCTAACTTCTCATTAAAATGATTATGAAGACAAAGACAATGATGAAAATGTTCATAATAAACATGAGAAGCAGTAATCAACCCATTGCCAGAATCTAAAAGCGTTCAACAACAAATTTATTGGAAGCAGATTGCACAGGGTAATGTGTATCCCACAAGGAGCCCATATTTCCCGAACAATGAGAAACTGACTTAAAGATTTTAGAAATCCTGTCATTCTTTCAATCTTTATCTACTGGCTCAGAAATACAAAGGTTATACCAACCAGGAGAGTGAAAAGAATCCCTTTAATGTGTGGGTTCTGCTTTCTGGAGAGTGTCAGAGTGCTTCTTCTTTTATTCTACACCACTGTTCCACAATTCTGTTTTTCTACCTACATGCAATAAGACTTCTGGACAGGAAGTCTATGTGGAGGTCAAAGGGAGGGATGAGAACTGAGGCAGAGGGAAGGCTGATGGTAATGATTTATGTGTTTAAAACATAGAACAGATCTAGGAAGAGGCCTTGTAGGAGTTTAGACTGGGGATTTGATGTTATCAGATACTGGTCTCTTTACTGTGTTGACAGGCAGCTGGGGAAGGAGCAGATTTTGTTTAGAGCAGAAGAGCCATGGCAGTTGACAAGAAGGTAGATACCAGTGATCTAACTAGGAGCTACACATATTCACTTGCATAAAGGGAACAGAGTGTTTCTCTGATCAGTCAGAACAAATTCATTTCTTTGAAAACACTTCAATATAAGAACCAGGAGAAAATGTTATAAAATCATTTAGTACTCTTAATATAACAGAAGATTGGAGCAGAAAGCCATGCAAGAAATCACAGAGTAAAAATATAGGCTGTATGAAGGCAAGGATCACTGACTCATTACTACTGTTTTCATAATTTTACTTAATAAATATTGCTGAATGATGAATAAGATAAGAAGGCAGATGGATGAGAGAAAGAAATATTTCTAGGTAAATAAATGTAGAGATCAAAATTGGCAGTAAGAAAAGACCAAAAACTGGAATAGTTATTGAAGGTAAGAACAAAAGCACACTGGACTAGCAATTCTCATATCAGACAAAATAGACTTTAAAATAAAGACTATTGCAAGAGACAAAGAAGGCCATTACATAATGATCAAGGGATCAATCCAAGAAGACATAACAATTGTAAATAGTTACGCACCCAACATAGGAGCACTTCAATACATGATGATCTTTCACCAATGGACAGATCATCCAAAATAAAGATAAATAAGGAAACACAAGCTTTAAATGACACATTAAATAACATGGACTTGATTGATATTTATAGGACATTCCATCCAAAAACAACAGAATACACTTTCTTCTCAAGTGCTCATGGAACATTCTCCAGGACAGACCATATCATGGGTCACAAATCAAGCCTTGGTAAATTTAAGAAAATTGATATAGTATCAATTATCTTTTCTGACCACAATGCTATGAGACTAGATATCAATCACAGGAAAACAACTGTAAAAAATAAAAACACATGGAAGCTAAACAATACGCTACTAAGTAACCAAGAGATCACTGAAGAAATCAAAGAGGAAATCAAAAAATACCTAGAAACAAATGACAATGAAAACACGACGACCCAAAACCTGTGGGATGCTGTGAAAGCAGTTCTAAGAGGGAAGCTTATGTCAATACAATCCTACTTCAAGAAACAAGAAACACCTCAAATAAACAACATAACCTTACAGCTAAAGCAGTTAGAGAAAGAAGAATAAGAAAAAACCCCAAAGTTAGCAGAAGGAAAGAAATCATAAAGATCAGATCAGAAATAAAGGAAAAAGAAATGAAGGAAATAATAGCAAAGATCAATAAAACTAAAAGCTGGTTCTTTGAGAAGATAAACAAAATTGATAAACCATTAGCCAGACGCATCAAGAAAAAAAGGGAGAAGACTCAAATCAACAGAATCAGAAATGAAAAAGGAGAGGTAACAACTGACACTGCAGAAATACAAAGGATCATGAGAGATTACTACAAGCAACTATATCCCAGTAAAATGGACAACCTGGAAGAAATGGACACATTCTTAGACAAGCACAACCTTCCGAGACTGAACCAGGAAGAAATAGAAAATATAAACAGACCAATCACAAGCACTGAAATTGAAAGTGTGATTAAAAATCTACCAACAAACAAGAGCCCAGGACTAGATGGCTTCCCAGGTGACTTCTATCAAATATTTAGAGAAGAGCTAACACCTATCCTTCTCAAACTCTTCCAAAATATAGCAGCAGGAGGAACAACTCCCAAACTCATTCTACGAGGCCACCATCACCCTGATACCAAAACCAGACAAAGATGTCACAAAAAAAGAAAACTACAGTCCAATATCACTGATGAACATAGATGCAAAAATTCTCAACAAAATACTAGCAAACAGAATCCAACAGCACAATAAAAGGATCATACACCATGATCAAGTGGGGTTTATCCCAGGAATGCAAGGATGCTTCAATATACACAAATCAATCAATGTGATACATCACATTAACAAATTGAAGGATAAAAACCATATGATCATCTCAATAGATGTAGAAAAAGCTTTTGACAAAATTCAACACCCATTTATGATAAAAACTCTCCTGAAAGTAGGCATAGAGGGACCTTACCTCAACATAATAAAGGTATATATGACAAACCCACAGCCAACATCATTCTCAATATTGAAAAACTGAAACCATTTCTTCTACGATCAGGAATGAGACAAGGTTGCCCACTCTTACCACTATTATTCAACATACTTTTGGAAGTTTTTGCCACAGCAACCAGAGAAGAAAAGAAATAAAAGGAATCCAAATCAGAAAAGAAGAAGTAAAACTGTCACTGTTTGCAGATGACATGATACTATACATAGAGAATCCTAAAGATGCTACCAGAAAACTACTAGAGCTAATCAATGAATTTGGTAGAGTAGCAGGATACAAAATTAATGCACAGAAATCTCTTGCATTCCTATACACTAATGATGAAAAATCAGAAAGAGAAATTAAGGAAACACTCCCATTTACCACTGCAACAAAAAGAAGAAAATACCTAGGAATAAACCTACCTAAGGAGACAAAAGATCCGTATGCAGAAAATTATAAGACAATGATGAAAGAAATTAAAGATGATACAAATAGATGGAGAGATATACCATGTTGTTGGATTGAAAGAGTCCACATTTTGAAAATGACTATACTTTCCAAAGCAATCTAGAGATTCAGTGCAATCCCTATCAAACTACCAATGGCATTTTTCACAGAACTAGAACAAAAACATTTCACAATTTGTATGGAAACACAAAATACCCCAAATAGCCAAAGCAATCTTGAGAAAGAAAAACGGAGCTGGAGGAATCAGGCTCCTGACTTCAGACTATACTACAAAGCTACAATAATCAAGAGAGCAAGGTACTGCCATAAAAATAGAAATAAAGATCAATGGAACAGGATAGAAAGCCCAGAGATAAACCCATGCACATATGGTCACCTTATCTTTCACAAAGGAGTCAAGAGTATACAGTGGAGAAACGACAGCCTCTTCAAAAAGTGGTGCTGGGAAAACTGGACAGCTACATGTACAAGAATGAAATTAAAACACTCCTTAACACCATACACAAAAATAAACTCAAAATGGATTAAAGACCTAAATGTAAGGCTAGACACTATCAAACTCTTACAGGAAAACATAGGCAGAACACTCTATGACATAAATCACAGCAAGATCCTTTTGACCCACCTTGTAGAGATATGGAAATAAAAACAAAAATAAACAAATGGGACCCAATGAAACTTAAAAGCTTTTGCACAGCAAAGGAAACCATAAACAAGATGAAAAGACAACCCTCAGAATGTGAGAAAGTATTTGCAAATGAAGCAACTGACAAAGGATTAATCTCCAAAATATATAAGCAGTTCATGTAGCTCAATATCAAAAAAAGAAACAACCCAATCCAAAAATGGGCAGAAGACCTAAACAGACATTTCTCCAAAGAAGTTATACAGATTGCCAACAAACACATGAAAGGATGCTCAACATCACTAATCATTAGAGAAATTTAAATCAAAACTACAATGAGGGGCTTCCCAGGCGGCACAGTGCTTGAGAGTCCACCTGCCATTGCAGGGGATACAGGTTCGTGTGTCCCACATGCCACGTAGTGGCTGGGCCCGTGAGCCATGGCCACTGAGCCTGCACATCCGGAGCCTGTGCTCCGCAACGGGAGAGGCCACAACAGTGAGAGGCCTGTGTACCGCAAACAAACAAACAAAAACTACAATGAGGTATCACCTCACACTGGTCAGAATGGCCATCATCCAAAAATCTACAAATAGTATATGCTGGAGAGGGTGTGGGAAAAGGGAACCCTCTTGCATTGTTGGTGGGAATGTAAATTGATACAGCTGCTATGGACAACAGTATGGAGGTTGAAAAACTACAAATAGAGCTACCATATGACCCAGCAATCCCACTACTGGGCATATACCCTGAGAAAACCATAATTCAAAGGAGTCATGTACCAGAATGTTCATTGCGGCACTATATACAATAGCCAGGACATGGAAGCAACCTAAGTGTCCATCGACAGATGAATGGATAAAGAAGACATGGCATAGGGCTTCCCTGGTGGCGCAGTGGTTGAGAGTCCGCCTGCCGATGCAGGGGACAGGGGTTCATGCCCCGGTCCGGGAGGATCCCACATGCCGCGGAGTGGCTGAGCTTATGAGCCATGGCCGCTGAGCCTGCGCGTCCGGAGCCTGTGCTCCGCAACGGGAGAGACCACAACAGTGAGAGGCCCGCGTAAAGCAAAAAAAATAAAATAAAATAAAATAAAATAAAAAAAAGGAAGACATGGCATATATATACAATGGAATATTACTTAGCCATGAAAAGGAATGAAACTGAGTTATTTGTAATGAGGAGGATGGACCTAGAGTCTGTCATACAGAGTGAAGTAAGTCAGAAAGAGAAAAACAAACACTGTATGCCAACACATATATATGGAATCTAAAAAAAAAAATGCTTCTGAAAAACCTAGGGGCAGGACAGGAATAAAGATGCAGATGTAGAGAGTGGACTTGATACTTGAGGGGGGTGCGGATGGTAAGCTGGGACTAAGTGAGAGAGTGGCATTGACATATATGCACTACGAAATATAAAATAGATAGCTAGTGGGAAGTAGCTGCATCGCCAGGGAGATCATCTTGGTGCTTTGTGATCACCCAGAGGGGTGGGATAAGGAGGATGGGAGGGAGATGCAAGAGGCGGGAGATATGGGAATATATGTATACATATAGTTGATTCACTTTGTTATACAGCAGAAACTAATACAACATTGTAAAGCAATTATACTCCAATAAAGATGTTAAAAAATAAAAGAACCAAGGTTAAATCTGTACTTTCTTAATGATCAACTTTAATGCATATGAATAAATGTATACTTTGTGAGGTTTAAATAAATACATATGTAAGTTAAAAAAAAAAAACCAAAGCACAAATCAAAGACCTAAAAATCGGCAAATGAACAAAATTCTCTAAAATTTATATTAAAGTGTTCTTAGAACACTTAAAATTTAACCTACAATAATTAAAATATAATACAGAACTTTTAATTCTAGGAGAAGATAAACAAAAGATAATATGTTTGACATAAAATAATTTTTTATATAAGCAAGGGAACATGATTTGTGTGCTAAGGAACAATCTGTCTAGTAAGAGACAAATATAGAAAGCATGATACAATATGATAATTGCCATATGATAGTGTCAGCTTAATATGGTAGAGAAACTGGTGTAGTACTGTCTGAAGAGACAACAGGTAAACTGTCCTTGAAATATAAACAGGATTTCATGATGGGAGGATATTCCAAAGAATGTAAACGCATTCCAAATAAATTTCAAGGATATAGGATATTTAGGAAATAGTAAGTAGTTTGAGTATAGATGTAAAAAAAAATGCAGGAAAATAGTCTTAGAGAAATAGCAATGTTCCTTCTCTTTTCAATATAAATATTTATATATGTATATATGTACATAGTTAATTTTTTGCAGATGTGCAGGGAGTTAGCCATTTTGCTTTCAGAGAGTGTAACGTGATATAACTTTCACTGTTGCCTTGAATATGTATTCAAATATATTTTTTAGTGAAGTATAGTTGATTTTCAAATATTTTGTTATTCTATTTTTTTACATTTTATTTCATCAAATAATTTAAATAGGAAAACTTCTTACACTTCTTGCAAAGTATAATGAAGAAACCATCTTTGGTGTTGGAGAGATCTGGCATCCAATCCACGTGTAGCAGATGCTGACTTTGATCAAGGCACTGTGCTTATGTAAAGCATGCTGGGTAACAGCCTGCGATTATGATGCTCTTAAAATCATTTGAGTTGTGGAAATTACTTTGTGACTTAGAAATTTCGATTTAAGCCTATGTAGTATAGCACTGAGCCTGGCACACAGAGAAGGGACTTAATAAGTGTTATTCCCATAATTGTGTGTGTGTGTGTGTGTGTGTGTGTGTGTGTGTTCTACATCGTCAACCACAGATCCCTTTTAGTAGTGAGATCTCTGGAAATATTATTATTTAGGTTAAATTAATGTCAATGGAAAAAGAGGCTTTAAATGATAGTTAAGAAGGCAGATTCTGGAGGCAGAATGCCTAGATCTGAATCTTGGCTCTGCCACTGATGAGCCATATGACCATGTCGCTTTATCTCTCTGTTGCCCCATCAGTATAATGAGGATAATAAATACTTACCTCATAAGGTGGTCATATATTAAAAGAGTTAATATATGCAGAGCACTTGGAAAAGTGCCTGGAACAGGCAAGCACTTAAATGTTAGCTCGTGTAATTATTGAAAAGCTAGGATATGCTTTTGATGGTGGTTTCTCAAATGCATCTTATATAAAGAGGAGATAAACATTTTGCTGTATGTGATTGTGACAGAAGTGTGTCATCCTCATTATCAAAAAGGTCTATATTACCTTCCTGTGATTAGGTCTAAATTTAAATTTCTACAGTCAGAACAGAATAAGCTCTTCAAAGTCCAAAGTTAGTTTGAAAGCCATCTTAATCATATAACATGTCTATTTAAAATTGAAGAGCTGTTGATACTTGTTTCCTTATCTGAAAAATAGTCACAATAATATCTACTTCTATGTTTGATGTCGATCTGATAGAATTAAACATGATAATGCTCTCAAAGTGATGGCCTTATGCCTAACTTAATATTCTATTCGCTATTGTTACTATCATCCACCATTTTCAAATGGTCTCTCAACTTATTTCCTTACAGGTCTGCTTAACATTTGTGAATAATTGTGAGCCTATGGCTGTTGAATCTAAGAGTCAAGACCTTAACTGTTTCCTGTTGTAATCTAGTATAACACCAATGCAATCAGGGGCACTTCTTTTGCCCTTTGATGAGGCCATGCTATAAAATCCTTAAATATACTAATAACAGGAGGAAAATACTTTTCAGAGTCTGACTTTCAATCCTAATATTTATTTCTTTTGAAACAAGAGAAGAGACAGGTCCTTGATTAATTTATTATTGTCTGATAGTTATTTAAAATAGTGCTTTCATGTTTCTATTTCTCACATTTAACTTACTGCTTTTTCCATTTTTTTCCGAAACTGTTCAGTTGGATAGTAGAGCTGAATTCTTAACTTGATGAGAGTTGTAATTTTCAGGTGTAAAACTTTTGCATCTATTACAAATCAGACTAGTGGCTGTTTTCTTCTCACAGTCCCAGTTTTAGTCTGTTTATCTTCCCATGTTTTATTGTTTCCTCTATATGGTAAATATTTTACACTATGGTGTATGATTTTGGAATCCTTTTATTTAATTCACCTGAAGTGTTTGACATTATCTGATTTTAACTCTATAAGATTAACACAATGAAACTTCTTTTATAACAATTTTTCCATCAAAAATCCAGAATTCTCACTTACAAAGTAGCACTATTGATGTCTTTGTAGGCATTTTTTCAGTCAAGTCCTGTATTTCCAAATTAGTCCTCCTATTAAAAGTAAAAGCTCTTTTAGAGCAAATGTGTAACATTAAAAAAGCATCTATACTATGACCAAAATGTCTAGTTCCAACTCAAGAAAAGCACTGACAGTTCTCATTAGGAGTATTTTTTTTTTTATGTTATGCAACGTCTCAATGGAAGGACACATAAAAATATACAGCTGAAATGTTTATTCAGGCTTATAACTCATGCAAAAAATCTTGCTGAGAAAATCAAGAAAATATATTTCCCCTCCCATTTTTGTAATTTAGCTCTATTTGAATAGTTTGAAGATAGGTTTAAAAAATCACATGTGGAGGGCTTCCCTGGTGGCGCAGTGGTTGCGAGTCCGCCTGCCGATGCAGGGGACACGGGTTCGTGCCCCGGTCCGGGAAGGTCCCACATGCCGTGGAGCGGCTGGGCCCATGAGCCATGGCCGCTGAGCCTGTGCGCCCGGAGCCTGTGCTCCGCAACGGGAGAGGCCACAACAGTGATGAGGGCCCCCCGAAAAAAAAAAAAAAAAAAAAAAAAAAAAACACATGTGGAATAACAATAAATTTGGAAAAGCAGAATTTAAAATATGCTTTTCTCTCTTTTTAAATAATGAAGTGATAGTGCTGTTACCATGAAGAACCAAGAAAACGTTTGTTTTAGCACATCATATGATACGATGGGGTGATTGCAGGAAAGTAGGAGAGGTGAACGTTTCCAGAGCAGAAGCTCCACTTGCACTTAGAGAAAGAATCTACTGTGAACTGTCTGCTGGTGCGGGTTGAGGAGAGGGCTTGGAACATCAAGAGCTACTTACTTACTGTTTCCAATATTCGGTTTCTTCAAAGTGAAGAGGTTTCGATACAATAATAGTAGGTCAACGCTGCTTTTACGGACATTATTAAAACATAATCTCAAACTCAAGAAAACTTTTATGTAAATGATTTTTTAACCCCCCCAAATTTAAAATTCAACTCTATTTTTATTAGATGGGATCCTGGCTAGTTTCCATCTCCTGAGGTTTTTTTTATTCTGTGTTTATTTTTAAGACTAATTATCCTCACCTACATAAACTTCCTGGTTTTCAGAATATTTAATTGGCTGGTCAATGTCTCTGTTCTCCAGATGACAGTTATCTAACATGCATCATCAAAGGGATCCAAAATTCAGACCAGATGACATCTACTCAAGAGTACAGGAGGAACCGAAGCATTAAATTGTGGCAGTACTAGCCAACATGTGTAGCTCATCATTGCAAACAAGGGCTCAGCCAATGGAGTCGTGTGTTGTCATTGGGAACCATAACTGTTGGAAGAGTTCCAGAAATGACATAAGGAATTCTGCATAGAGCAGGTGGCAGGTGGGCACCCAAGGTAGGTTAAATGAATGTATGACTTAGGAAGCTGAATAAGTTACAGACTGGCATACTTTGGATACATAGTAAATTTAAAAGATTACTTGTATTTACGTTCTCATTATTTAGAAATTGATCTGGAGCTTATACAAAGAAATTGGATTTATAAAGTGCTGTAACCAATTAACTGTCAGATAAGATTTGCCTTTTTTTTATCACAAATTCAGAATTCCAGGATAATTTTTGTCTTTTTTACATAAAGGGAAATAATGGTAATTTTATACCTTAAAGGAAATAACAAAATCTTTAATATTTGTCTGTTAAAAAGTAAAATGATAAGGTAGCACCAGGAAATACACACTGGCAGGAGATATTCCTATACCTTCAATCTGAATCATCTGAATAAAAGAAAATTTCACATCCCTTTAGATTTCACAAGCTCAAGGAAATGTGAAATATTTGACATTTTCATCTTAGTGTTTTCACACATAAAAGAGACACCTTTCAAGGGTAAGTAGCAAACTTGCTTTTCCTGTTGAAAGCTAGTTTTGCAACTCAAAGGGCAAATAGGGAAAAAATGTTGCTCTAGAATTTTCTGAAATGCTACAACTCACACGTGCAGTAAACTCCTGTTCTACTCACGGTGTCTGCACAGGGCCCAAGTCAGAATCTTAGTTGCTGAATTGCTGAGAATTTAGAAATTATCCCTTCTAACCAGTCTACCGTATAGGTGAAAATCAGAAAAGGTGTAAAACTTGTGCATTGACAGAGTTCAATTCTTTCAGTCTTAGTTACTACACATTTAGTTGTCACTTAAGTTTTAATTGGCTAAAATTAGGCCCCTTATTTTCATTGAAACTATGCAAAGTTTTTATCCTGCAGCAGCTACTTCATTCACTCTGGTTGTGACGCTTTGTAAATGAAAGTCAAGGTGACTTTTGCATATATGCATATTACTATTTAAAAGTAAATTCAGAGGCAAGATGAGGCTGAGATTTGTGGCCTATTAGATGCTGAAGATAGAAAATTTGGTGCATTTCTAAGCAAGAGCTAGGTCCTGTGGGAGCATAAAAGGCACTTAGGGAAGCAGTGAAAAAGGGCTAGAACACTGTAGAAGGCCTTTAAAACCAGAGAGAGAAGGATATGTTTAAAACAGTAGTCAGCAAGGAATGATAGGGATTTGAGAACACAGAGATTATGTTTACTGTGGTGGTGTCAGGGAGAGCATTTTGGCAGCGGTGGGTAGAACAGAACGCACAGGAGGGAGACAGGGATAGAAAATGTTGTACCGACTGTGTAGGGCTTCCACATCAGGCACTGGTTTCTGACAGACTGACGTTTGGAATGCAAGCTGAGTAAGCATAAGTTCCAACCTCCTGTTTCTAACAGGACTTGAGCACCAACCACATCCTATCCCGTAGAGGCACCACCAGAAGCTGCTTGGTATCTTCTCCCCAGGGTTCCGAGCTCTGGCTCCACAGGCTCCATGTCTCAGTTCCTGCAGTTCCGGCAGCGGCCAGGTGGCCCCCCTCCCCAGAGGTCTGAGCACCAACTCTATGATAATCTCTCCCTGAAGCTCCTTGGCTCTAATACTCCCAATCTCTGCCTTTTTGTTCCCTGAGACCTAGTTGGAGCCGTCTCTGCAGTTATCATTTCTGGATGACCTCAGTATCCTCTTGGTGCTTTTTTAGGCCTTCAGAGCATGTGTAAGCTGATCTCTATACTAAATCCCTCTACTGCGACACCTTAGTGCAGTTTCCATTTTTCTGCTGGAACCTGACTGATAGAATGAGGGTGAGCGGTGTATCAACTATGTAGACAACATGGCAGGAGCATTGGAACATAGAAGTGTGGGCGTGGTCAGGGAAGATAAGTAGTTAGATGTGATTAGACCACATAGCTGAACATGAGATGTCCTGAAAATTACGCTGGGAAAAATTAGGGTGGGATTTTAGTAACATATTAAGTGTCTATATACAAACAAAACTGACTTCTGTAACTTGCATCATCCGTCCCAATAATTTCCTCAGGAACACACTGATCTAGTCTAATTTTTTAAATGTGATAGGCTTTAAAAATACGTGGAGTGCTTGCTTCGGCAGCACATATACTAAAATTGGAACAATACAGAGAAGATTAGCATGGCCCCTGCACAAGGAGGACACGCAAATTCGTGAAGCATTCCATATTTTTGATATTAATAATAAAGAAACGGCATTTTTTGAGTGTTTATATATATATGGAGACTCTTAAGCTTCCCCATCAGGTTAAGTAGCCTATATACAGAGGCATCCAAGAAGATGTCTAGGAGCTGACGGATATGGTTCAGAGCCTCATGAAAGCAATCTGAACTAGAGGTATGTGGTTTGGAATCATCAGTACACAGATGACAACTGAATTTATGGAGGTTACTGAGGTAACCCAGAAAGAAGGCAGAGAGTGAGAGAACGTAATGTTTATGGCAAAACATGAGAAGAAGCAACAGTTTCCATGATTTTTCGATAGGGCCCCTGTGCTTTAAACAAATCAATCTGATGTCTGACTCTCACGTTCTATTTACTACTTCCCACCTATATCCCTGGAATTAGTTGCCTGCTATTTTCGAGCAACACTTGCTGAGATGACAACATGGGATAGTAAACTAGGCTTGGGCTTTAGGTCCAAAGTCTCGGGGTTGGACATAAAGACATAGAGTCATAAATTCAGCTTTGTAATAGTTAGGATCTCTTTAACCTCTCAGGTTCTCTGTTTTCTTCTCTGTAACATTAATAAGGATATTAATCATTAATAACGATTTCATCTCAGGGCTGTTGTGGGCATTAAGAGTCATACAACAAGCAGTTGTTGGTCAGCTGCTACATGCCAGTTGCAAAAAAAATTTTAAATAAAAGTTTTTTTAAAAAGGGGGACTTCTCTGGTGGTCCAGTGGTTAAGGCGCTTCTCTTCCACTGCAGGGGGCATGGGTTTGATCCCCGGTTGGGGAATTAAGATCCCACATAGTGTGTGGCACGGCCAAAAAAAAAAAAAAAAAAAAGCCAGTTGCTGCTTGGTTGTCACTATGGGTAAAAGAGGAAAAAGAGCTTACAGACCAATGGGGGAGACAGACACATTACGAGGTGAATATAATGCAGTATATACAGTGAAGCAATAGAGAAGGTATGAGGCTCAGCGACAGGGAAGGATTCAGAGACAGGCTTTAGCTGTTTAGGCTGAATCCTGAGGAAAATATGGGAAGCAGTTGAACGGAAACAGAACAGTATACTATTTGGAACTTAATATCAGGTGTTTAGTAAAGGAGTTTATCTTCTTCCCTTTTACTACCTCCTTCTAGTCCTGGTCAAAAGTCAATTGTTTCCGAAAGACTGCCTGAGCTTACTGGCTTCCTTTGTACTTCCATTTAATCCTCTATTCTATATGACTTGAACACACATTAACTGTACTGTTTTTATCATTTTACCTTTGTGGATATAATTGATAATTGCTCTTATATTTTAGTAGGTGCCCCTATTTTGTCTTTTTAAATAGAAGAAAACTTACCGGGAAAATTATTTTTAGTATTCTTTTGATGTCTATAACAGTGTTCCACATACAGTCAACCCCTGAAAATTGTTTTCAATTCTTTTTGTCATATAAATAGCAGGCAATGAAAAGATAGCTACAAAATGATTCTTAATACATATCCATTTTGCTCTTACATAAATCATAGAGAAGGATAAAAACCAGGTGGCCGCGACATGAAGACCCCTGAGGACGTGACAAGAACAGCCTCCGCAGCGTGGCTGGAAGTGACGTGTGAGTGCAGAGCGGAGGAGAGATGCTGAGATGAGACAGTCAGGACAACCTCTATAGACAACTCTTTCTAGAGGTTTTGCTGTGAAGGTAGCAGAGGAATGTAGTGGCGCTTAAGGGGAAATAAAGGGGTTGGAAGGGAGCTGTTATCATTTTTTAAATAATAGGAAGTCCCCAGAACATGGCTGCATATTCATGGGCAAGTTCCAGTAGAAAGGGGAAATCGATGATGGAGGAGAAAGCCCTGAGGCTTCTGGCGAACATCTTTTCCCTCTTCTCTAAAACTGAAGGCCACCAAACCATTTTAGCAGTTCTGTGAGTCTTCATTCTTTTGGCTTTTTTGGGAAGTCACTATCCCACAACTGATATGCCTATATCACTATTATAATATTAGAATTCAGATATAATTGTGTTCCTAACTGAACATGAAGTAAACAGGTAATAGAATGTTACTCTGATTTTATATTGGTAGCTGTATCTGTCTCAAATCATTAAATTTTTGCTCAATGAAATCTCTTGGACATATAAAACATGACAGACCTTTCAGAATAGTTGACTTAAGAAATTTATATCTAAGGGGAGAATATGTTCAGCAGTAACTCAGGCAGGGTTCTTTTTCACTGCATAGTGAAGGAGAGCTATGTGACCAGCTCATGTCTACAGGAATCACTGGACGGGCTTTCATCTCATCACTACATGAAATTGGCAGTGTACCCCCACTTTTCAGGAAAGTGTTACATAATCTGTGAAAGGGGGCAAGTCCCTTGACTTTATGGTAAGACAGGGCATGAATTTTTTTCATCCATGGAAGGGCAGGCTGGCTGTCACATCTTTTACTTGACTGAAAGCCAGTCTTGTGTCTACAGATTTTTCTGTGTAGGTGACTCCAACTCTTTTACCACCTTATACAGCAAGAGACTAAGAACTCAGTGTGTACATCTTAGACATGAAACAGGATCTGCTTGACCCCTGAAGGGAGGGAGAGGAGTTTATTTGTCTGATCCCTTTGGCCTCCCTCTGTTCTGTTTTGGGAACTCTGATTGTTACAGGGTGTTCTCCAAACCATACTCACCTTCGCCCCCAAATTGTGCTTCAGAAAAGACCGATGCAAAGCAACACCTTTGAAAATGTCCTCATGTGATCAGTGGTTTCAATTTGGAATCTGGTCCTGGTTTATGGAAGAGATGAGAAGGAAAATTCTCCTGTCCTGGGGATTTTGTATGTTTTTTCAGTCTCTCAGATTTTTTTCCCCTTAAAATGTGGTTGTGAAAAGCAGATGTTCAGTAAAGCTCAAGGTCTTAGAAATATTCATCATTGCATGGTAACTCAATACCTCAGGGTAGACACTATCTGTAGTGGCAAAACAGATCTTTTTTCCCATGCCTAACATGGAATTGTAGCCATTGAAATGGTACAAAATATGGCCTCTGAATTTAGCCTACATTCAAATCCATTTATTGTTTGAAGAAATCATGCAATGCCGATTAAGAGTTTTTTTTTAAATCTTTCATAAATCAACTGCATATTTATTTTGCTGACTAGACAGAGTCAGATAACAACACCCAAAATTAAATTTCTGCCCAAAATATCACAAAATGGATGCCAAGGTCTCCTTAAAAACTTACGGAGATCCCAAGAGATCCCAACTTCGCTTCTAATAGCAGTGTTCAGTGTCTGGCATTTGGCAACACATAGTGAAAAGTCACTGTAACGGCTATTTTGGTGTAGCATCGTGGAGAACTACCTCGATTACAGCCCATTGTTGTAAGGTGACCTTGAACCTCATTTAAAGAGTTGCACATATTCAAAGTTTCTCATCTACGAGAAACATTCAAAACCTGGAGTGTTTGTTCAAATTATTCTTCTAGTAATACCAATGTATCGAAACCACTTTTATTTTCTGACATTTGTCTGTGTAAGGCATGTGATTCATTACACTGGTTTTATACTGAAGAAATAAATTTGGAACACTTTGTTACAGCAGAAGCTGATATTTGTAACTGGTTTCTTGAATACCAGGCAACTAACCAGTCATGGATATATTAACAGGCTATTCATGCTTTTCTTATTTTCACTCTGAAGTAAATAAAGAGAGGCCCTTTGGCTGGGATGTCATTCAATATTATAATGATACAGTGTTGATAATAATTTCTACTGGGGAAATATAGTATCTGTCTTTACATTCATCAAGGTAATGAATAAGCAAAGTTCCAGCTTATATACAATCTTTCCTCAGTTTGCTGCTTTCTGAAAATTGCTTTGAAAGTTAATTAGAACTGTATAAATTGTAGCCAGCATATCATTCCCTAAGAACAGCACACAACTGGGAAATACTTTACCAGAAAAGCAGAATGTTTATTATTTCACTGGCTAGATTTGGCACTGCACTCCTATGGCTGCAACTCAAGTCTTTTTTGAGTGACCCAGGCTCCCTTCCTTTCCTCCCTCCCCTCCCTCGCATCCCAGCTTAAGTCTGTGCATTGAGCGTGTAGTTCCACACTAACGAATGCATATTTGAGAGCTATTTCTGGCCTCTCATTTTAGCAGCATTATAGTGCCTCCTCCCAGAATGTGTTCAGTCTGTGATCCATCACCTTTTACTTATCAACCAAAGAGTACTGGCCTGTAGAGAGTGTCCCTTTTAGTCATAATCATCCTACAGTGAATCATTAACACATAGTTTCGAGCTAAGCTATCAGTGATCCTTTTTGATGCTTACATATGCCACAGAGAAATGAGGGCCATGTGTATTCCACGCTAAAGGCTGATGAATACTTGAGGTGTGTGGGCAGCGGGGAATGGGAGGGGCTGTAACCAATGGAAAGAGGGACAAAAAGAGTCACAGAGGCAAGAAGTGAGTGCCTTGTGTGGGTCTGATGTCACAGAATAATCAATCTCAACCTTTTTCTATGCATCAGTCTTTTGAGATTCTAATTAAAGCTGTGATTAATTCTTTAGATAAAAGCAAATATGCACGTATAGAAATTGTTTTGCATAAAATTTCTAACAGTTGCTAGGTCTCCTGAAATCTCAGGTTAAGAATTCCCACTGGGACCAATGGTGTTTCAGAGCAGAAAAAAGTTGGGCCTCATTATATTAAACTGGTGGGAATCTCAAAGAAAGAAAGATAATTAGATAGTAGTGAGGGGAAGAACTAAAAGGGTTCATGTAAAATGAAAAACAATGGGATTGAAGCAAGAAGTAATGGCAAGATTTAATGTGAAATAGAGCTACAGAGAAATTATCTGGAAGACTTGTTATCTTGTGGGGAATTAAACTGTTGGGAAATTTGTTCAGAAGACCTGGGATGTTTTCAGAACTCACTCTAAAGGAGATACAATTTTGACAGATCTTGAGGGTTCTTGGCAGAAGCTCAGAAGGTTCCCCAGGGTGCTGGAGCTGCTGACATCAGAATCAGCAGGGCTGTGGCCGCTCTTGATAAAACACAGTTTGTTAAGGAAAGAGAAACTTTATGTCACCTTGGCTTTGGCATCTACTGAGAGAGTGAAAGAGGGGGACTGGAGTTTAGATTACAAGGGAAGTTGTGTTTGAGCCACAGAGGAAAACAAGTAGTTTCAAGTGTTCAAGTGTTAGCTGTTCAGTGTAAAGGGATACATGGTGGGCAGAGGGTGGGGTCCTCAGGTGGACTGAAGGCAGGACATTATTTGAAAAAAGTGTACCTATGCCCTGATGCTGATTTGGTGATACCAGGATTAAGCCCTAGCTCTGAATTTACCACGACCTAGCGCTGTGAATTTGAGTAAGTTATCTTACATCTCTGGATCTCTTTTTCTTGCTCAGAAAAAGGTCCACAGGAGGCCTAAATGGTCCCTAAGATTCCTTCCAACTCTAGAAGTCCCTGGTTATTGCAAAAATTGGAAATCAATGGGAAGAAGAGCCATACTGCTTCAACAATGCTTTACTTATTTTCAAAAAGACCTCTCTTTTATGCCTACTCTAATGCTTTCCGTGTGTTGATTAATAATTTTAAGTAGATTAACATCATTGATTTCATGAAATACAAGAATCTCAATTTTCCTAAGTAAATCTTGACAATTATATTTTTCTACCAGCAGCTGGAAATCAGCAGTTTTAGTTAACTTTTGAAAAAGCAAATATTGCATTTATTTACTCTAGTTGCTGTGTGGAAACTTAACCACTGCCAGCTTCAGCCACAGGACTTTCTACAAGAAGAAGTTGTGGTTTCTAGATGAGAGTAAGTGAATAGCGTTTTCCGAGGCTGCTTCAGGAAGCATCTGAGATATCTCAGCATATTTTGCATCTTGGCAGAGTGAACCTGTTATGAATTCTCTGGGCTTGGCTGCCAGTCTCCTACCCCAATTATTACCTTCTTATTTTGGCAGACAAGAATGGCTGGGAACTTGTGTGGGATGAAAGAGTTGGTTCCAGTGGTCTCGGCAGTGCCTCAAGTCTCCCATTGGGTAGGTTCTTGCAGAATGAGGCTGGAAGCGCCACTTAGAGCATCTGATTCTAACCTCTGCAGTAAGCAAACACCCATTCTTATATTCATCAACTGGAGCCTGCATTAGGCCACACTTTGCAAGCCTGTCAGTCCATGTGTCTTATATAAAATGTTATAGATAATTGTCCTATAATATTTTATATAGGAAAGGATTATTTGTCATGATTGCTAAAAAACTATTTTTGAGGAGGCATAGCATCTGAGATCCTTTAATTCAAGGGGGACAAACACTAAAAGCCACATGAATTCAGACTAAAACAAGAGATATGAATCCATTTTACACTCTACAGGACAGATACCATTTAGAGCAGTGCCCAACCTGGATTTTCTGGGTCTCTGAGTAGTTGAAAGTGCAGTTATTTAACAATATCTGTTATTCAGTATGAATTGTGATTATTAACTTCAGTCTGATTAAATAAAAGTATTAGCTCTCTAATGTGGAAGGTCTACACAATTGTTTTTTAAAGGAAATCCCCATACTCCTAAAACCGTTAGTGCCAGTTGCCATATTTAAAATGTGTTAATAAATAGACAAACAGAAAGACATTTGGAAGACAATTAATAGGGTGAGCCTGGCTTAATATACTAGAAATATCACTGGATCTTGTGTTAGAATACTTGCATTCCGGCCTCAGCTTTATGACCCATTATGTGTCTGATCTTGAGGAACTTACTTTAAAATATAAATATTTATTATATATTTCTATAAAATAGATAGCATCTGAAAATGGATAGCCTACTATAGTGGGCAAAATTCTAAGATGCTCTCCATGACTTCCACTCCCTGGCACATATGCCCCATATAATCCCCTCCTCTTGAGTCTTGGTGTCACCTATGAATATGAGGGAATATTACTCTCATAATTATTGATATTATATGTTCTATGTAAAAGATGAAGGGATTGTAATGATGTAATAATGGTAATCTTGGGAAGGGGACAGTGATTGGAAGAAAGCATTATACAACTCGTAGTTGCAGACAGTGTTCTCTTTCTTCATCTAGATACTGGTTATTTGGCTGTGCAGTTTATTAAAATTCACAGATCTACGCTATGTGTACTTTCTGAATGTTTATTGTGTTTCCGTGAAACATTAAAGCATTTATATGTATTTTTAAAAACTTTTTTCTTTTAGACTATTAAAAATTAAAATTATCTAAATAAAAACTTATATAAAATTATTTAAATAAAGCTGACATTAATTTATTTTGAAAATTTATTTTGAAAATTTACTTACATTTTATTAAATATTTTGATTAAAGTAACACTACTCACAATTTTAGAGTTCAATGTTCACCTAGTTGCCATTTAAAGGATTTTATGCTTCATGTATTTTATATCTAGTTCCACATATATTTAAATTTAACAGTAAAATGATTTATAGAGTACTACAAACTGTTCTTCAGCCACCATCTGCAGCTGATATGAATTCTCTGCTAATTCATGACTAGTTGCAAAACCACAAATTGAAACACACAAAAAAGTTAGGACAGATGCTTGACACTACTAGAAAATGATACTTCATTATTCAAGAATTGACTAAAAAGACTTTAAAATAAAGACTGTTATAAGAGACACTACATAATGATCAAAGGATAAAGCCAAGAAGAAGATATAACACGTATAACTATAAGCACACCCATCATAGGAGCACCTCAATATATAAGGCAAATACTAACAGCCATAAAAGGAGAAATCTACAGTAACACAGTAATAGTGGGGGACTTTAACAACCAACTTTCATCAATGGACAGATCATCCAGACAGAAATCAATAAGGAAACACAGGCCTTAAATGATACATTAGACCAGATGGGCTTAATTGATATTTATAAAGCATTCCATCCAAAAGGAGCAGAATACACATTCTTCTCAAGCGCACATGGAACATTCTCCAGGATAGATCACATCATGGGTCACAAATCAAGCCTCGGTACATTTAAGAAAACTGAAATCATATCAAGCATCTTTTCTGACCGCAACACTGTAAGATTAGAAATCAACTACAAGAAAAAAAAAACTGTAAGAAACAGATACACATGGAGGCTAAACAATATGCTACTAAAAACCCAATGGATCAGTGAAGAAATCAAAGAGGAAATTTAAAAATTCCTAGAGACAAATGAACACGAAAGAACAATGATTCAAAACCTATGGGATGCAGCAAAAGCTGTTCTAAGAGGGACATTTATAGCAATATAATCTTACCTCAGGAAACAAGAAAAATTTTAAATAAACAACTTAAACTTACACCTAAAGCAACTAGAGAAGGAATAACAAACCACACCCGAAGTTAGTAGAAGGAAAGAAATCGTAAAGATCAGAGCAGAAATAAATGAAATAGAGATGAAGAAAGCAATAGAAAAGATCAACAATACTAAAAGCTGCTTCTTCAAAAAGATAAACAAAATTGATAAACCTTTAGTGAGACTCATCAAGAAAAATAGGGAGAGGGCTCAGATCAATAGAATTAGAAATGAAAAAGGCAAAGTTACAATGGACACCACAGAAATACAAAAGGATCATAAGAGACTACTACAAGCAACTATATGCCACTAAAATGGACAATGTAGGAGAAATGGACAAATTCCTAGAAAGGTACAATCTCCCAAGACTGAACCAAGAGGAAATAGAAAATATGAACAGACCAATCACAAGTAATGAAATGTTGAAACTGTGATTTAAAACTCCCAACAAACAAAAGTCTACGACCCGATAGCTTCATGGGGGAATTCTACCAAATATTTAGAGAAGAGTTAACACCTATCCTTCTGAAACTATCCCAAAAAATTGTAGAGGAAGGATCACTCCCAAACTCATCCTATGAGGCCACCATCACCCTAATACCCAAAACAGACAAAGATAGCACACAAAAAAGAAAATTACAGGCCAATATCTGATCAACATAGACGCAAAAATCCTCAACAAAATACTAACAAACTGAATCCAACAATACATTAAAAGGATCGTACACCATAATCAAATGGGATTTATCTCAGGGATTCAGGGAGTTTTTAACATCCACAAATCAATCAGTGTGATACACCATATCAACAAATTGAAGAATAAAAATCATATGATTGGGACTTCCCTGGTGGTGCAGTGGTTAATATTCTGCCTGCCAATGCAGGGGACATGGGTTTGAGCCCCGGTCTGGTAAGATCCCACATGCCATGGAGGAACTAAGCCTGTGCACCACAACTACTGAGCCTGAGCTCTAGAGCCCAAGAACCACAACTATGGGGCCCGCATGCTGCAACTACTGAAGCCCACACACCTAGAGCCCATGCTCTGCAACAAGAGAGGCCACCAAAATGAGAAGCCTGCACACTGCAATGAAGAGTAGCCTCAACTCGCCGCAACTAGAGAAAGTCTGCGTACAGCAACGAAGACCCAATTCAGCCAAATAATAATAAATAAATAATAAATAAATAATATGATCATCTCAACAGATGCAGAAAAAGCTTTTGACAAAATTCAACACCAATTTATGATAAAATCTCTCCAGAAAGTGGGCACAGAGGGAACATACCACAACATAATAAAGGCCATATATGACAAACCTACAGCTCACATCATGTTAAAAGGTGAAAAGCTGAAAATATTTCCTCTAAGATCAGGAATAAGACAAGGATGTTCACTCGTGCCACTTTTATTCAACATAGTTTTGGAAGTCCTAGCCACAGCAATCAGAGAAGAAAAAGCAATAAAGGGAATCCAAACTGGAAAAGAAGAAGTAAAAATGTCAATGTTTCCAGATGACATGATACTATACATAGAAAATCCTAAAGATGCTACCAGAAAACTACTACAGTTCATCAATGAATTCAGTAAAGCTGCAGGATACAAGATAAACACACAGAAATCTCTTGCATTTCTATACACTAACAACAAAGAATAAAAAGGAATAAAATACCTAGGAATAAACCTACCTAAGGAGACAAAAGACCTGTACCCTGAAAACTATGAGAGGCTGATGAAAGAAATCGAAGATGACAGAAACAAATTGAAAGATATACCATGTTCTTGGATTGGAAGAATCAATATTGTCAAAATGACTATACTATCCAAGTCAATCTACAGATTCAATGCAATCCCTATCATTTACCAATGGGATCTTTCACTGAACTGGAACCAAAAAAAATCTTAAAATTTAAAAATTTTTATGGAGACACAAAAGACCCTGAATAGTCAAAGCAATCCTGAGAAAGAAAAACCAAGCTGGAGAAATCAGGCTCCCTGATTTCAGATTATACCACAAAGCTACAGTCATCAAAATAGTATGGTAGTGGCACAAAAACAGAAATATAGATAAATGGAATAGGATAGAAGGCCCAGAAATAAACCCACACACCTATGGTCAATTAATCTATGACAAAGAAGGCAAGAATATACAATAGAGAAAAGACAGTCTCTTCAATAAGTGGTGCTGAGAAAACTGGACAGCTACAAGTAAAAGAATGCAATGAGAACATTCTCTTAAACCATACAGAAAAACAAACTCAAAAACTCAAAACAAACTAAATGTAAGACTAGATAATATAAAACTCTCAGAGGAAAACACAGGCAGAACACTCTTTGACATAAATTGCAGCAATATCTTTTTTGATCCGTCTCCTAGAGTAATGGAAATAAAAACAGAAATAAGCAAATAGGACCTAATGGAACTTCAAAGCTTTTGTACAGCAAAGAAAATCATAAACAAAACGAAAAGACAACCCACAGAATGGGAGAAAATACTTGGCCCCAACCCTGAGATAGGGCACTCTTTGCTACCTTTGGCCCCTCCCACAGCGTTACCAGAGATAAGAAACCAAACTTTTGAGCCAAAAGGAATGATAATCAAGCCCAAGACCCCCCGGGACCGAATGCTCTTATTGGTCCAGGCGGCTTTTGAGGTTTTAAATGCCACAAACC
>NW_020173214.1:396152-429588 GCF_003031525.2 Neophocaena asiaeorientalis asiaeorientalis | reverse complement strand
ACACCTTAAACTTACACAATGTTATATGTCAATTATATCTCGCTAAAGATGGGGAAAAAAGAGCTAGGTGTGTAGATGCAACCGTGCTCAGTCTCACTCCTCCAAGAATCCAGTTCTGTTCCTGGATTTGACAGTTTGGTGTTAAATCATCCCTATGCTCCACCCACTTCCTACCGCCTCGACAGAACTATAGTCAATCTCACAGTGATGTGAAAAACATAAATCTAGTGTCTGCACAAATTCTCCAATGTCCAGGTAAGTCGAGTATCACCTAGACAGCTTGTCTACTAATCGTCCAACGTGAAAATAGTTGAATTAGGGTGGTTTGGCGATGGATTATTGAGAACAGAGCTTCCCCACGGTTTTTTAGTGGCATAGATTGCAGAAATGCGGGTCTACTGATCCTTGTGACACTTGGGGTGGCAGGACGCAGGAGCCCTGGAGTCTCTTGACTACAAACCATACTATTCCAACCCTTCCCTACATGGACCAACATGTGGAAAAGGTTAGAAAACACTGTACTAGGGATCTGAGCGTTATGCATCCATATTCATCTTTTTTAAGATGAACATTTTTCAAAGCAAGATAACGTCCTCAGATAGAGAAAGCTTCAAGGTCATAGCTCTCTCTTCCTTCCGCCAATTGTTGATGGGCTAAGTTAACGTTTCCCAAAGTGTGGTCCGTGGATCATGTTTTGAAGGATGTTAATAGGTGTTACGCAGGAAACAAAACAAGCAGGTGCATGTGTGGGTGTGGGTGTTTGCTGCAAAGTGGTCAAATAAATACAGCAAATGCTGGGTTTAAAAGTTTTCTTCTAAGTTGAATTTTTGAGCCCTTAACATTCTAATAGACATTATGCACCTCTCAGAGGGGGAATATAGGTTATTGCAGTGGTTCCCTAGCATGTTTGACCTAGAAGCCTTTTGTCTATGGAATATCAAAATCTACTTAGAGACATGCTGGGATCAGTAAAGCTGGGTTGCATTAATGATGTCAGCTCAGTAAGTTAAGCAAAGTCATTCTCATTTGAGGGTACCTCAGTGAGCCAGAAACAAGTTTCTTTAGCCAACCTACTGTTGCTATATGGAGCCACTGGGGCACAACCTGGAAGATTCACCAGCTTGTTACCAAGGGGGCCACTAAGGGGGCCACTGGTCTGAATCAACTAGACAGTGGTCCTAAGCAGTCTTCAAGCCACAGCCCCATTGTAAGCAGGTAAAGTGAACTGGAAAACTGGAGTGATGATCTGATGAATTACATAAATATGAATACCCATACTGTCCAGATCAGCGTCTCCTGTAATGTCTATCCCTCTCTTAAAACTGTCTCTATTTTAGACATATAAAACACTGGTGTTTTTGAGATGATGACACAATTTTTAAAACTAGCTATTTTAAGATATAATTCACATAGTATGTTCACAGATTTGTACAACAGTCACCACAATCAATTTTAGAACATTTCCACCATCCCAGAATGAAACCCTGTGCCCGTTAAGCAGTCACTCGCCATTCTTCCCTCCTCCCAGCCCGTGCCACTCATCTGCTTTCTGTATCTGTGGATTTGTCTATTCTGGACATTTCATATAAGTGGAATAAAACAGCATGTGGTCTTATGTGTCTGGCTTCCTTCACTTAGCATCATGTTTTCAAGGTTCATCGATATTGTGGCATGGATCAGTACTTCATTCCTTTTTATGGCTGTATAATATTCCATTTTAAGGATAGACCACATCATGTTTATCCGTTCATCAACAAGGGACATTTGGGTTGTGGTCACCTTTTTGACTGTTATGAATAGTGCTGCTATGAACATCGATGCGCACGTTTTTGTGTAATCATTCTTTGAGGTATATACCTAGGAGTGGAAATGCTGGATCAGATGGTAATTCTATGTTTAGCCTTTTGAGAACCTGCCAGATTATTTTCTACAGTGGCTGCCTCATTTACATTCTCACCAGCAGCGTATGAGGCTTGCACTTTCTTGGCACTGTCACCAACATTTGTTATTATCTGTCTTTTTGTTTATTGTCATCTTAGTGGGTGTGAAGTGAAATCTCATTACGGTTTGGATTTGCATTTACCTGATGGCTAATGGTGTTAAGCATTTTTTCATGTCCTTATTGGCCAATTCTATATTTTCTTTGGAGAAATACCTATTCAGATCCTGTGTCTTTTTATTATTGAGTTGTAATAATTCTTTATATATTCTCAATACATGTCCCTTATCATATATGATTTGCAAAAGTTTTCTTCTATTCTGTGCATTGCCTTTTAACTTTTTGATGATGTCCTTTGAAGGCCAAAAGTTTCTAATTTTGAAGAAATCCAACTTATCTATTTTTTCTCTTTTGTTGATTGTGCTTTTGCTGTCATATCTGAGAACCCGTTGTCTAACCCCAGGTCATGAAGGTTTGCACCTATGTTTTCTTCTAACGGTTTTAGGTCTTAGGTCTTATTTTTATGTCTTTGATCCATTTTGACTTGATTTTTATATATGATGTGAGGTAAAGGTCCAACTTCATTCTTCTGCATGTAGAAATCCAATTGTCCCAGCCCCATTTGTTGAAAAGACATAAATGTGAGAGTTTATTTCTGCACGCTTATTTCTGCTCCATTGATCTATATATCTATCCTTATTCCAGTACCACACTGTCTTGATTGTCTTGATTACTATAGCTTTGTAGTAGGTTTTGAAATGGCTTTGATTACTATAGCCTTGTAATAGGTTTTGAAATGGGGAAGTGTGATTCCTCCCAATTTGTTCTTTTTCAAGTTTTGGGTTTTGTTTTTTTTTTGGCTATTCTGGGTCCCAATTACACATTGTTTAACCCCCTTTTACTTGTATAGGCTCTGTCTTTCGGTTTAGAAGGCTAAACCAAAGAGTAGGTATTTAGACTTTGCATACGTGACACAAAGACAAAAGCCTTAGCGATACAGAAGTGGATATTTCCGATTCTGAATCCAAGAGCCCCAAGAGAATGGGATTGGGAATCAGGCCTCAAATCTATTCAATAGTCTGTGAACTAGGGTGTAATCAAGGTCCTCTCCAAATCCGTGTGTTTACACTCATGAATCACTGTGATCTGGATTTCTCTTCCAACTATACTGGAGACTGAGAGTCCCCATAGCCTCCGCTGTGGACTAGGGAATGTCAACAGAAAATTTTAAAAAGTCTTCCCTTTTCTACATTCCAAATGTAGAGTGAGGAGGAATTAATAGCCTTTTAAGTGTATTGAGAGATTTTGCAACAAAAGAAAATTATTACTTGATATGTTTAATGCTTAGAATAAAATTATGTGGCTCTTTCTCAGAAGCATCTAGCATCTTATGGATTTTTGGTAAACTGGTGTTAAGTATGAACGGTGTTCTTCAATTCTGTAAGCTATTCATTCTACTTATAAAACGGGGGGTGGGAGGGTATGGCTATTGTATCACATATCCAAGGCTTCCCAATCCATATTCTTACTTCTTGGCATTTTTCTATAATTTTATGAAATATTTTAATATGACAAAGTCACTTCAATTACACAGTCATTATAAGTTTTGCCAAGGTTGAGTGTGGATCGTTTTGTGTTCATTAGAGCACAAAATTAGAATTTTCATTGCTGCAACTGTAAACACTGTTTGGCTCAAAGGAATCAAGCATTTTCTCATAAAATCTTGGAGAGCTGATAATTGGCATTTTCCCTGTTTTCCAGCATATTTTAATTTTTTGAAGCTATTTTCTGTTTTCCGTCCCTTGGTATATTTCTTTTGGCCTGGAAGTTGCATAAGTGAGCTCTTCCAAATGAATAGCATTGCATGCAGCGCATGAACTAGTGGGCACAGAGAGAACCGTCCCCAGAGTCAGGAAAAAGAGAATAAATTATTTCTTTAATTTTCTAAGCTTTCGTTGGCCCAAAGTCTGGCAGTTAGACCTGAGTAAGTCTGGGAAAACCATCTGGCACACCTACATCTGTTCTCACATTTGCCAATCAGGATTTATCAAAAATCAATGGCTGAAAAGCATGAAGCTCGTAAGAGGTGCTAATTTGTGGCTAAAGAATAATTCAAATGCCACACCATTTGGTACTCCTGGAGTATAGTTTCCGTTTGGGGGAATTCAATGAATCCGTTTCATCTTTCTTATATTTTCTGGAAAAAGAAGACAAAGTAGAAAGTAGTTCACATCTACGGACCCTCTTTTGCCTCCCTTTGTCTTTTCACATACTGGAATGACTTTGCCCAGGGGGTTTAGATACCTTGATGGTACTTATTAATGGGCACTCAGACATCCCTGCTCTCTTCCCAGTGATTAGGATGTTCTCAGCAAAACACCAGCACTTGGGTCTAAATCATTTCCCACTTACCGTTCCTGTTCTCCAACCTTCTGCCCGCCACGCAAAGTCGGTCATCTACAAGGAACCCCTCCCATCCCCCTCCCTCCACGCCAGCAAGGGGGAGAGGTCATTCATTATTCATTGCGACGCTTCCTCTTTGCCAAGGTATATTCTGTTGCTTCAGACTCGAAACAGCTCATTGGCTTGCGGGGATCCAGCAGCCACTGGCGGAAGGACAAGTTTATTATGGAAAGCACATGGCTCTGCCAGATTTCACTGGCACCTTCTGAAGCCAGAGCAAGAAATTGGCTGGCACACTCTCCCTGCATGAATGTCCTTTGGCCTTCACCGTGCTCATTGTTACACAGGAGCCCCTTATAAAGTACACAGACATTTTTCAGATAATAAAACAAGTAATACCTTTCACATACCAACACCTATAGGGAGTTGATGCCTCAAAACCAAGTCTATACCATGATGGCCCATATGTAATTGACTAAATTCTAGTTTGATGCAATTAGAGTTTGCTTTCATCAGACTTTGTCCATTTGGGGATTAAAATGGTTTACTTTTGTACCTCATATGCTTGGCACGAGGGCTTTTGTCCCTGAATTACCAAAAGCACCTTGTTAAAAGGTGATTTCCCTAAAGATGCCATTCTTCAGTATTCCCTTTAGGGTCAGCTTTAGGATGTGAGATCTAAGTGCGTGAATAGTAAACTCTACTACTGTGTGCTAAAATTTGGAAACTGAAACATAGCAAACCGTATCTAACTCACTAGTAAGTAAAAACAAAGCATGTGTGATAGATAAAATATGGGCATGTGTTAAAAATCGCAGTGTGCATTAGCAGAGTTGAACAGGGTCCCACAGACAGAGCCTAGGGAATCGAAAAATCCTTCAACTCCTAAGGAAACACATGATCGTTTGCTTTGAAGGACACGTACACCCTTTGCCTAGAAGGGTTTTCTTCTCTGCCAGGACATCCACAGTGTACCAACTCTCACAGCGTCCCAAATCACCTTCTAAATCCAACCCAAAGCTGATCTGATTATACGTGTTTATGAGGCTGGTGGGCATCTAGACCTTAGAAGGAAGAGGAGGGTTTGTGTGTAGTGTTTGTTACAGAGAAGGAAGTTAGGGGCGATTCTCCGGGGCTGTTTGTCTTTCGTGAAAAAGTAGAGTGTGTCAAGGTGGAGCCACAGCTGAGACTTTGGCATTTGCCGGCAGACACATGGGGCCTAATTATATTTAAGACTTCAGTTCTATTGACAGAGATAATAACATTAGAAACGACCACCAGAGTTTAGATTTTTCTATAAAAAGTGAATTGGATCTCACCTTTATATAGATGGATGAGTCCCAAATCCTCTGGCAGGGTGACAGGGCGACTATGGAAACTCAAACTGTGACACTCTTTTACTGTCCAAACTTTGATTTGTCTCAGGGACATAATTAATGAACAAAGATAATGATTAAACCTTCCAGCTAGTGAAAAGAGACTGGTGGGACTTGTAAAAAGAATCCGTCACGTGTGTACGTGTGTGTATGTACGTGTACATACTTTTAGCAAACATCAGTTTTCTGTCACCGAAGGCAAAGCGGTTTAGCTTCGGGGTTCTTACCTGCACCTGATGCCTTCCATCTAGATAAACAATGCTTGATTTTTATGGGATTATGAAAATGGAGATAACTTGGACAATTAGTACCTCTCCCAGGGAAAGCATTCTGCCTGATTCTTGGACTTGAATGGAAATGTGTTGCACCTCTGCTCTGCTAGACGCTGAAGGGGATTCCAAAATGAGGCCACCAACCTCTGGCCATAGGGGCGGTGGAGTTCAGTTGTGGGAGTGGGGGAGGGGAGTTCAGATACACAGAAGCTTCTGCTTCTGGATAGAGGTCAACCCAAGTGTGATACAGAATAATTTTTTTTGATCCTTCTTTTATGGCTGAGTAATATTCCATTGTATATATGTGCCACATCTTCTTTATCCATTCATCAGAATAATTCTTTAAAATGTTAGAATGAAACCAAACCTCCCCCACAAATCCTGCTGGTTCCAACAACCTTTGGGTAACGTGGGGTTCCGTTGCTTCTGTTGAGTTCTAATTTCTGTGCTCTTCACCCCTCTCAGATTTTACCAGAAAGTTCTTCATAGGCTGAATATCAACAGACAACCCAGCAAGATCTATTGAATAAGAGATGCATGTAACAGGACACTTGCACACACATCCAGATCTAACCATTCCACAGACAGTGATAAAGAGTAGATCCACGTGCTATTAGATGGAATTATTTTAACAATTGGCTTTTAAGAATAGCTGTCTGGTTTGCCTCCATTTTCTCCTAAATCCAATGAAAGAGGGGCCTGCTGGGCTCTAAGGCTCCAGGCGGCTCTCACCCTGTCTGATCTATGGATCCTTTCTGCTAAGTATAGCTTCCTGTCAGTGGACAGCCATAGGGATAAATTTGAGGATATCCAGTTGTTTCATCCCAGATTTTAAAGATACCATCCTAAGGACACAATGTTATCATCTCTACATTTTAGAGAAAATTAGAAAAATTGGAAAAATAATTTGAGCTTTTTAACCAATTTATGAAGAGCAGGTGTCTAGCACACAGTAGGCATTTAATGTCTGTTTAGATGAATGGATGAAAGAAATAGTGAAGTTAATCTCAGCCTTTAGGACACACACACGCACGCACGCACTTGTCCCAGGGGATGCTACTAGGTCACCTGCATGGCAAAATGCTGGCCGCTGGCACTGGCCTCGGGAGTCCAGGCTACCTGCAAGGCTTTTGAAGAACCTTGCAAGGCCCAGTCTGGAGAAATGAAGAGCCTGGGTTCACATCTTAGCTCTGCTGCTTCCCCACTGGATAGTTATGAGCAAATTTGCTTCACCTCTCTTTGCCTCCCTTTCTGCATCTGTAAAAAGGGGATAACGATGTCACCTGCTTCATAGGCTGTGATGGAGGTTAAATGAGTTGATATGCATACGTGGAATAGTGTAGCTATGCAAGGGTTTGCTATGATGTTCGTCCCTGTATTGGAAAGCCTACCGGCTGGGTTCAGTGGCAAGAGCTCCTTACTTGGCCTTGAGCAATTTTCTTAACTTTTCTCAGCCTTCGTTTCCTTATTTCTAAAATGAGATAATGCCTCTCATCATGTGGATAAAAATCCCTGGCATATGGTAAGTGCCGGCTAAACATCTGCTGAATCTGCTGGATGCGGGTTCTCAGTGCACTTGCCACAAAAGAAGCCACAATTCAGCGGATCAGATATTTCTAGTATTTTCCCTGCTTTGTCTTGCAGCTCTCCTGCTTCCCATGTACTGTGCCTTTTACGTAAAGAGTAAGTCCAGGGCTGGGGAAGCATCAAGGCTGGGCTGGAAGTTCTGTTTCAGTTCTAAACTTGCTATGTCATAAAAGAAAATAACAAAGTATGCGTTGGTGTCCTTTGCCAAAAGCAGCCTCGCCACATCAAAGCCTGACAAGTCTATTTATTTGGTCTCTTCCGAGATGAAAAGGGTGAGTAGAAATTCTCCCACTCTGCTTCACACTGGTTGCATGAGGTCCCCACTTCTGGCACCAGCCAGATAATGGTATAATTCAGGAGAGAGGCACCCCCTCAAGTCGCATCACCTTTCCTATGCAAAGCAGAAAGGGAAGTCATTCAAGTTCATATGAGTCACTCTTCTTGAGGATCTATGGGGAAATCACTTTCATTGCAGAGCTGAGATGGAAGTAGCCGTGAATGCCGTGGTTTCTAAATGAAGATGTAGCATATGGAGAACGCAGAGTGGAATTTATGGCTCATAATTATAGACAATATGGGGTAGAGTCCATCTTGCTGGTGTTCGCAGCAGTCCACATCAAAGCTTTGCCAAATTGCCATGACCTCCTCGCCATTTTCCCAGTGACTGAACCTTGCATACCACTTCAATCCATATTCGTTGATTTTTGTTGCTCAAATGGAAGCTTATTGGTGGATCTGTTGGGCTGACCTCTTAGAATAAAAGCCTTGATGTCACATGGAAAGCCCAGCTAACAAGAGAAGCCACTGCAATGAGAAGCCCCCGCATCGCAACGAAGAGTAGCCCCCGCTCGCCGCAACTAGAGAAAGCCCACGCCCAGCAGCAAAGACCCAATGCAGCCAGAAATAAACAAATTAATAAATTAAATTTTTTAAAAAAGGAAAGTGCAGCTTATGTGTCCTCCCCTGCTGCTCTACTTGAAAAGTGTACAAAGCATTCAGCTGGTGCCCTCCTCACAGTTCTGTTTCTTCCCAGATAATTTAAGATTCTCCAACCCTGAGACACCTAAGGTTTCATTTTTTTCTAGTGATTGTGTTTGATTTTTTAAAATGAATTCTAGTCATCAGTTTACCTTTCAGTGCCACTTTGAGTAATGTTGAGGGTTTTTTTTTTTTTTTTGGTGGCCTTGAGACTTTTCAATTTATCCAGAGAACTGCTAGATTCTGGAAGGAAGAGAAGTTGGGACCTTGAACATAGACATTTATTAGTAACTACTAATGCTACGGCTAGAGAATTCTTTAGAGAGAGGGACCTTACAGCAGCCAGGCCAATAAGCTTCATAATTTTCCTATTTAAATGAAGGACTCTATTACCACAAATCATTCTTCCCTTTCTACTTTCTTCTCTCCCCTTTCTCTCTTGTATTATGTTTTCTCTTTCTTTTTCCTCTGTGCCTGCCTTCCCGCTCTTA
This sequence comes from Neophocaena asiaeorientalis asiaeorientalis, assembly GCF_003031525.2. NCBI lineage: Eukaryota > Metazoa > Chordata > Mammalia > Artiodactyla > Phocoenidae > Neophocaena > Neophocaena asiaeorientalis. The sequence continues at coordinate 420,542 of NW_020173214.1, read as the reverse complement.
TCCATTTCCTCAGAATCTCCCCTTCTCTTTTCCTTTCCTTTTCCTCCAGGACTGAAACTCAGCCTCATTCTCATCACGCTGTCTATAGCACAAAGGCAAAGATAACTGAAGGCTGGGCTAGAGGTGAGGGGCTTCCAACTAGTTTCTTGCATTTGGTTATTATTTTGAGCACTAAACAGCCATTCAGTCAACCTGGCGTTCCACATCCCAGCCAGATGTTGGCTTCTTTCGTGGAGGGTCATGAGAAATGTTTATAACAAAAGCACTGCCAAACTCCCTACTTTAGTAGACCGAACAAATGATGTTATAATGTTTTTATGTATTCTCAGTTCAATTGCACCTCATTTGAATGTAAAAGTATTGGAGAAAGAATGACTAAGTAGACCAAATTGTCATGTTTCTGGCGGTATTGCCACGTGCTGAGTTTATGAGATGAATGCCAAGGTGATTAGGGATTTTCCTTGTATTCCAGAACATACAAATGGTATCCAGCATCTCCTCCATGGAAGCTTTGGGTCTGTTTTTCATAAGCTTCCCACTCTGTTCATATACAGTACTGTATCTTAAATGTAAACCTATCATCAGGTTTAGCAAATCAATACCATAAGAGTATGAAATGGTCCCCAGCACTCTCCACAAGGGCATTTCACAGTAAAAGCAATTGAGAAAGAAGCAGCAATGGAATATCTTATGAGCTAGCCATTTAGATCACAAAAGGGCCATAAAAGTCACAAGCAGTTTGTGTGAAGCAAAGATCATAATATAACCATACAGGACTTGCTGGGAAGAAAGAGGAAAATTGCAAACCAATTTGTGGTTATAGCCTTTTCTGTCAATTCTATTGGGATTTAAAACTTGTAAAAGGTAGAAATTTCTGCCAGCTTACGTTATGGAGAGAGAGTGTGTAACTATAATCATAGCAGCCAAGCAAACACCTCTTATTTGAAGCCAATAAAGTCTTTATTAACTTCAAAGCAATTAGTGCTCCTTGGGTTCATTTAGCCCCAGAATGGGAAGTTGCCACCCAAGATCATTTGTTAGGAACACATTTGGGAGTCATCCCCAGGGGGTCTCATTTACATCTCTCAAAAACAGTTTCGCAAATGATGGATGAGTAGTTGGGAGCTAGAGTAGATGAAAGTGTGGGCCTGCCTTTGGGAGTGCATAGAGACTCCAAGATTGCAAGATGGCGTGCAGAGGCAGGCCGTGCTGGGTGTTTCCTACTGTCAGACGGCCGGCCTTGTCCATTGTGCTGAGCTCTGCAGACCCAGCTTGCCTTCTGAAAGCAATCGCAGCAGTAATTGCTGTCTGTGCTCAGCGCCCGCCGAGCATGGTACATGCTATATGCATCATCTCTCATTAGTTCAGCGACTCTGCAAGGCCTTGTCCTCTTCCTACAGATGAGGAAACTGAGGTTTAGAAGGTTAATTAATAGTAGTTGAGAATCCAACCCAGACTTGCTTGGGTCCCCCACTTGGAATCTTGCCAGGACGTCAGGCTCCTCCCCCACTTGATGGCCAGCGCCACCCACTCTACACATCTTTCTACTTGGGTCACTCTTGATATTGCCACGCTGAGATTTAATCTTCAAGTCCTCCCAGACTGGAGACAGGAGCCGACAGATCTCCTGGTTATGTACTATTCTGCATTTCTTGGGCTGGCTCTAAATTAATCTCTCCAAACAATAGAGAAAACTAATTAGATTACAACTGCATGTCTTTTAGCACGAATCTTTATGATTCACTGTCAAGTACAAGCTAATGCATCGCCAGTTTACCCGGATCTTTATTTTCATCTGAGCAATAAAAGTAGTTTCTGGTATCCCTTCATTTAAGCTTTCTCTTTAAGGAGCGGCGCTCCGTTAAGGAAGATACATGAAATGAAATTCCATCTTGCTGCACTCAATCAGATTTCTTCAAACAAACATAAAGCAATGCTGCATCTTTTAATATCGTTTTTAAAAAACTGACATCCTATAATTATCTTTAGGTTATAGCGTGGCCAAGGCAAGAGTCCTAGTATTTTCGTACCACTTGTGATTCACTGAAGTACTTTATTCAAATGGCAAAACAGATTCCCCGGGCGCCCTTGTCATCTGTCTCTATCTAAAGTAGCCTTTCTGAGACCAGACAGAAATGTCTGTTTCTGTGTTTTGTAGAGTACCCGGTCATCCTGATCCCATGACTGAAGGGCGCTCTCTGCAGACATTTGTCTGCATTTGACTGAAGGCCAGTCCCGGATCCAGGGCCCAGTGGGTGTTATCCCCTTTCCTCGCCGACAAAACCAAAGATGAAAAGAGACCCAGATTCATAGGTAGTCCAGAAGCATTCTGGAAGTTCCCAGCCGGGGCTCACAGCCAGTTTCTGACAGGCCCTACCAAATGGGTCAAGCCCAAGTGCGTGAAAGTGGGCAGGCATCCACTACCTGGACCACTGAAAGGCACAAAGCCAGCACGTCTTGCCTGGGTGTGCCACACAGCATCACGGCCTCCATCAGAGCTCTGCCACGAGAAGCCAGGTGTCAGACAGACCCAGGCATCCTCACACTGCTGCATACTAGCTCTGTGGCCTTGAACTAGTCTCGTTTCCTTCGGGGGGCATCGGTTTCTTCATTGGTAAAAGGGAGTAATAATCTCTGCACTGGCTCCCTCGCAAGGTTACTTCAAAGAGCAAGAGATAACATTCTTTGTCCAAATGATGTGTAAACTCTAAGAAGCTATAAACTAACGTGAGATTATTCTCATCATACGTTGGCCAGAGGGGTGGATAAAACGTCAGGCCTCAACATGTCCTGGCCTCCAAGAGACATTAGAGAGGGTTCTCTGAATCTTCTGGAAACCTCTCACCTTGAACCACACCAGCAGCTCTCAGCAACGGGGGAACAAAAGCAAAAGTGGAGGTCCTGGTGGAGATGGGAGTCATGCAGGGCACTTGCCATTTCTGTGCTGGATAGGAGCTTCTCACGGGCTAGGGGGAGAGCTCTGTGCCCCTGAGCCAGCCTGGACCATTGTGACCTGTGTGGAGTCCACTGTCCTGGCATTCCTTCCGCAGCTGGAAACTGGTTCGCGTCAAGTAGCCAGGGCCAATCTGTTTCTGTCCTCCATTCCCCATTCGCCCCTGGCGTTGTAACCTGCAAATTTCAATTGCATTGGTCCCAACCCACGTACATACGTCACAGATAAAGCAAGGACCCTTTGAGGCCTCTGGCTAGTGGAACTGGAGAAATGCCTGGCATCTCATGAATCACTTACCTGCGACTGATGGGGCTCTAAATAACCCAGTGCTTCCAGTTCCCTGGCCACTAAGGCAGCGCTATTTCGGCAGCTGCTGCTGGCTGATTTCACGTGGGGACTCTAGGGATTGAGTGAAATTTTTGCAAACTGCAAACGCCTCTGAGTAATGGGTTTCATTCATTTCCTCAAAGACTACATGCGTTTTCCAAGTGGTTGTGCTAATATGAGAATTTGAAAATTCATAAGCAAGCCGTGGTTGTGATTTGCGTTCTCAACACTGAGTTATTTCACAGTCCGTGCCTATTGCAGAGCATTGATGCTTTAAACAATAATCTCTGCTTCTTAGAGTAAAAAGGAAAAAAAAATGTGAAGGTTTTAACTGCCATTATAACCCATTTGTCAGAGTGGTACAGTTATAAATAGTACTTCTCCAATTAATTGGTGGCCTTAGTCATTAGACAAACACAAATCACACCATGCTAGCATCTTCTAATTTCCATGTCTCGCACCACTTTTATCATCTATAAATGACCGATTTTGTTGAAATAAATTTGTTAACATGACTCAGAAAGACGAAGGTAAATTATCTTATTTTCCCTTGTGCTTGTTAAGAAGGAGGCTGAAATGCATCTTTTTATCCTGCTCCAAGTCCGAGTGGAGGTGGGGTTCTCTTTCTGAAAGTGCATTAGAGAGTCGAGTCTTTGCACTGGCTGAGCGCCCCGAGGACTAGCTCAGAACACTGTTATGGGAAGGATCCACTTCCAAAGGAAAGGAGAGGCGATCACAGTGTGTTCACCCTTAAAGCCGATCATTCGTGTCATTCATTTGCTATTTATGTGCAAGTGGGGCTTTATTTCTGTCTTCTTTGCTGCTGTAGCTGCTATGGCTGATGTCAGCAAACACGACTCGGGCCAGTGTCAGCCTCAGTATGGCAAGTATGTAATAGACACCACTGGAAACCAAGAGACTAGCAGTCTCCCGCCAAATCTGCCCCCCACCCTTCCCCTCTCTGGGCCCCAGTTTATTCTGCTGTCAAGCCAGGGGAACGGATGACACATTCTCCAAGTGCACCTCTCGAAACTTCCATGTGCATGCTATGAGTTTGGATTTTCTTCTGAGGAAGAATCTCATGGGACCGAAGCTAGCGTAGTTCGAGATTGGGTGTGTGATCTTAGGCAAGCTTACTCAAGTTACCTGAGCATCAGTGTCTTGGAAGCTGGATCCATCTGCATACCCTCTGAGGAACCTTCCATGCCCACCCTGCAACATCAAACTCATACCTTCCCTCCCTCCAGTTGGGTTCAACTGGGTCCCATCTCTTCAGAGAATTACTATGAGGATTACGGTAACCGTGTCAAGTACTCAGCCCCTGGCACAGAGCAGTTGCTCAGTAAGCAGGCACTCTTATTCCTATGATCTGTTGTTCGTGTTTTCCTTTGTCAGTCATTGAATCCACCAGCCTTACCTAATTCACAAAACACACACATTGATTCACATTCACTCATGCATTCGTGCATCAAATATTTATGGAACACCTTCTGTTTTGTTTCCTGCTAGAGATATAGCAGGAAACAAAACAATCCAAAGCTCTGACCTAGTGGAGTTTATATTCTGTTGGGTGGAGACGGACAAGAAATAACATCAATATACCACGATAAAATATGTTGGAAGGTGATAAGTGCTATAAAGAGAAATCAGGGGAGAGTGCCCTCGAGAGGGATGGAGTAGAGTTGCAGGTTTAAATAAGAGTGGTCAGGGAACGCCTCAGTGAGAGCTGGCATCTAAACAAAGATCTAAAGGAAACAAGAAAATGCGCCCCAAGCGATTTGGGGGCAAGAGGAATAGCACATGCAAAGGCCCTGAGACAGGAGGGTATCTGGTGTTGCTAGAAACAGTAAAGAAGATAGTTCATTTGAAGCAGGGTAAATGGGAAAGAGAATGGTAGAAGAGGAGGTCACAGTGTTCACTGGGAATCATTGTACAAGAGCTGGTAGACCACTGGAAAGACTTTGGCTTTGAGTCTGACTTGGGAGCCACTGGAGGATTTTGAGTGGAGGAGAGACTTGATCTGATTTATGTCGTAACAGGATCACACTGTGGCTGTTGAGAAGTGACTGTGGAAGTCAGGGATGGAAGCAGAGGGAACTTTCTCTAAGGAGACTATTGCCATAACCTAGGTGAGAATGGTGGTGGCTTGGACCGGGGTAGTAGTGGTGAGGGTGGTGAAGAGTGGATGGATATGGAGATATATTTTGAAGGCAGAACAGATAAGATTTGCTGATGGGTTGATTGAATGGAGCTGTGAAAAAAACATACAAGTCAAGAATGATTCCAAGATTTTTAGCCTGCGATTCCAACATTTTTAGCCTGAGCACTTAGAAAAAATGCTATTGCTATTAACTTTATAATTCAGCATAATCGTTAGCAACAGCATGATAACAATGGACCATATGGAAATATCTGAATAATTTTTCTAATACATGGACTGGGAGAATGTTAGTTGCTTATTATCTTCCTAATGCCAATACTAAAGGGGAAATGTCCAGGGCTTCCCTGGTGGCGCAGTGGTTGAGAGTCCGCCTGCCGATGCAGGGGACACGGGTTCGTGCCCCGGTCCGGGAAGATCCCACCAGCCGCGGAGCGGCTGGGCCCGTGAGCCGTGTCCGCTGAGCCTGCGCGTCCGGAGCCTGTGCTCCGCAACGGGAGAGGCCGCAACAGTGAGAGGCCCGCGTACCGCAAAAAAAGAAAATTAAATTAAATTAAAAAAAATAAAAATAAAGGGGAAATGTCCAAAAGAAATAAGGACGTTTCTCCTAAGCCAGAGGCTCTCCAATTTGGATGTACATCAGAATTACCGTTGAAGCTTGTTAGGAAATGTATGGAATCAGATTCTCTGCTTTAAGCACATACACGCATATACAGCTACACACACCATGTTGTCACTGCTATGTTTTTATACCACTGAGTCAGTCAAATGCCTGGTTTGTGGCTGATCACCAACCAGCTTTCAAAATATGATAGCTGGCTGTTTTAAATAAAATATTTTCCCCTCTCTGGGTTGTCTGTAGCCATCAGCTCCTGTCCACCACCAAAACAAAATGTCCCCAGCTGATCCTGTCAAGATGGGGCCTTGGGATGTTGTTTGACTCACTCGTGTGACCTTCAGCTCACTGAACACACATACTGCTGACTGACCTCAGTTCCTCTTCTGACAATTCAGAGAGAGGTGGATTCGAATTCCCAAGATCCTCTACAGCTATATGATTCTGTGATACTATGATTCTGCCCTGTTATTTTGAAATTGTTATTTTAGAAGGCCATTTGCCTCTTAAAACTGGGTATTTCCAAAACCAGAAATCTAAATGGTGGTGGTGGAAGTTTTACTTAAATTGCATATTGGAATTAACCCCAAGTTAATTCAATATAGTGTAGTAGCAAAGATCACGGCCTTTAGAGTCAGAAAGACCCTCATTCAAATCTTGAAGCAAGTTGCTTCACCTCTCTAAGCCTCACTTTTCTCACCTGTAAGATGAAGATGATAGCAGTGTATACGCCATAGAGCTATTGTGAGGATTAAGTGAGATTTCATGAAAAGTGGTTGCCAAGGGACCTGGAACACAGTATGTGCTTTAATAAATAGTCATCATCCCCACCATCGTCTTCATCATTGCTACTCGTAAACATGAAGCCTCTTCAACTGTCATTAGAGAAGGCTGCAGATAATTTTATGAAAGCGTGTATTTAAAGAATTTAGTACTTGTTCTCCAATAGATCTGTCTGAAAGTACACATATGGATGGGAGATTGGCTAAAATAGAGCAGAACTTTTCAAAGTGTGTTTCGGCCCAACAAACAGAAAAACAGCGAAAAAGTGGGATTGTTTCCTTCTAGCCACTTAACTGGCTGTGAGACCTCAGACAAGTCACGGCACGTATTAAGAACTGGAGTATTATCATTATTACACATAATGTGGGTGGTAATAGTGGCAAAAGGAGATTTTGCTAGTAAGAGGATGTTGGACGAAAGAAGATGTGCACGCATCAGATCCTAACAACGTGTGTAGGTCTCGCGCTCAGGCACCAAACACAGAGGAGAGAGGAACCTCACCTGTTCTGAAACTAGTAAGGTAGATAGCTAGTGGGAAGCAGCCGCATAGCTTCATTTTTTTCTCATTTGAAAGTATATGTACATTAGGGATCTGTGTGTTTTTATACAGTTCTAAGCCCATTTTCAGGGGTGACGCCGTTGGTGATCTCTGTTCTCGGGGACAAGTTAGGGCTCACCTCATCCCGGACCTTTCCGCAGCTCACTCAGCAGACCCCGCCCCAACTCTGATCTTCAGTCGCAGGCCAATTCGCCTCCCCCTAGAGGCTGGCAAGGAGAGGAGAACTTGTAGGAAGCACAGCGTCCCATGTCCCTGCCGTGTAATCAGACGCTTGCCTGCAGTTTGAGTATTTCACTATAATTGCCATGTTTTCAATATGAATGGTAAAAAGGCAGATATAAAGGCAAATATCGAGGCCTCTGGCTGAACAAAAGCAGATTTCAGAGAGAAATGTGAAAATGGCAACTTACTTCAGCAATAAAGAGAGTATATTTTATACTCCAGGTTTTTTTTTCCCGTTTTGTAAAATCATGACTTTCTAGTAAATGACATCCCAGAAGATATTTATCAAAGCGGGAGAGCTGTGCGGAGGAGCACCTCGCATTCGCTTTAATATTTTGCCTTTTCTTTTGACATTTTCTTGCCTAGAGATCTAATTCTATTAAATATGTACATTTTTTGGGGGCTGGAAGTCTTCTTCATGTATCTTTCAGATAAATCTTAAAAGTACATAAGGTCTGGAGGGCAGCTTTCTTGAAGTGCAAATGAGACACACAGTAGAATATTGTGTATGAGGGTTTCCAAATTATTTACGTTCCTGCAGAGCTTTCTGTTGCACCTTCTGTGGTAATGATAAGGGAAAAGGTAAGGTTCCAAAGTCCTTCTGTGACCCACTGTCAAGCCACGTTAGGCGTATTTCATATCTGACATGCAGGAACGTACTTTGGCTGATTGCTGCCTTGATTGGCTTTATTAAGCATGGTCATGACTGAAACTTTGCCTGATGGACAAGGTAAATAGAAGTCGTGGCTTTGCAAATGGACATGGGTTGCCTGCTCTGCTTCACCACTGGGCTTCTCTAGGACCTTGGAGCGTGTTTGCTAAAGCATTATCTTCCAGATTCTGTAGACACTGTGGGTGAATTGGGATGTCTCCTAGTAGAGCTTTCGAGCCTAAAACCTTGCGTCCATAATTTCTTCTCTTGGTTTTATTTTTCATTCCCTGCATCTTCAACTATTTCCTGCACGTACGTGAAATCAAACTCCCAGCATAAGGACTCGCGAAAATGGGATTTTTTTGAGCAAACGTGTATTTATTAATGTTCACAACGCTGGAATTACAACAGAAGTGAGAAAAGCGTCTACAATGAATTAAGACTGTTGAATTTGTTCTTCTGTTGTGCTGGTCTCCCCCACCCCCTACTTCTCCGTTCCCTCCGCTTCCTAAGGCAGCCGTGGAAAAGGGGCCAGGTCCAGGATGCTGATGACGAGCCTGGGGGAACAGGAACCATTCCGGAACTTTCTGTTCATTCCCCTGCAGGCCTGCAACAGTCTGGATGAGTAGGCCCTATTTGGGGTTTCCTGAGATCTTTAGGTCTTTCACCCAATTTGGGACATTCCAACATGGGATTTTAGAATGTCACCTTTTATGGGTAGTCACTGTGGGCGGAGTGCCAGTTGGAGATAAGGGTAATCTAGATTTGTTTTCTGCTGTACTACCGCTTTGTTACTGTGTATTTTCTAGGAGTTATCTTTACGTCGGGTAAGACCTCAGGGAAATGAGAAAATGCCAAGTCATTAAATAATTAAAGTTAGTCATAACACCGAGAAGCTACTGCAGGGCTGGAATGTTCAGGTTGGCGTGTGACGTCACAGAAGCTCAGGACCACAGTGCGGGCTCCATCGTCCTCAGGCGAGCCAACTCAACTGATGGCTGCTGGCCTGTGGCCCTGTGGGGCAGGAGAGGAGACCAAAGGTAAAAGTCGTTTTCCCTTTGCATTTTGAAAGCAGGAAACAAGTCTCTGTGATTATAAGGTTCTGTGCTTTCAGATGACCCATCTGAAGACAATGAGAAGGAGAGTAGATCTCAAATGTTCTCAGCACACACACACACAGACACACACACAGAGACACACGCACACACAGAACACACACACACAGACACATACACAGAGACACAGACACGCACACAGACACACGCAGACACGCACACACACACAGACACACACAGACACCCACACACACATTGTAATTCTCTCAGGTGACAGAGTGATGGAGGTGTAAACTAACCTTAGTGTGCTCATCATATCACAATATATACATATACCAAATCACCATGTTATACACCTCGAACTTACACAGTGTTATGTGTCACTTATATCTCAATAAAGCTGAAAAAAAAAGACAAGAAGACTGGACGTTAGAAAGACAAATGTGAGAACCCAGAAGAAGGGCAAAAGAAAGGAAAGAAAGGGAAAAAAATCTCCTGGTCCTAAGCGCAAAGAAACCACATCCCCCGTCCACCTGAGATAATTGGTTTGTCAGAGCTCTTCCACGAGAAGAGATGGTTCTTCGTTTCTCTCTGTCTGCGTTGTACAGTTCTGTGTCTTCTCTTGTCATTGGATAATTACCATAGCTTGACTCAACGCGTTTTCCTATCACTGAAGACATGGATGTGTTGAAGTTACTGCACGACGGAGGAGATGGTGAGAAGGAAGGGAGTGCGCAAAATCTGTTGCTTTTTCAAAATTGTCATCGAAAGGATAGCCAGAACATAAATGATACTGTTTTGGCTTCAAAAGGGTAAGCAGGTGTCTTCGAAGTCCCAAATGAGCTGTGTACAAGCTTGTACAAACAAGTGCAGAATCAGGCCTGTTTGTTATTCACACAAACAGAGTTGAAACCATCTGAATTCCACAGTTCCCAGAATTCAGACGGTGCACAATGGTCCATAATGGGTAGCACCTGTGCTTACCTCAATTACCAGACAGTCTGAACAACGGCAGAAAGGGCTTACTAGAATTTTTTTCAATAATAGATTTAGTTATGTCTTTCATAATTGGATTCAAAAGCTCAAAATTTCATTTTGCAACTTGTTCATAAAATGTGTATGAAAAAGTCTGGCATTTATTCAAAGGAAATAGTCTATGAAGGAAAAATTGCAAAACAGCCAACCGCTCGTAACTAAAGCAGCCAACTTATAGTCCAGGCACTTGGCAAATACACCATCTTTTTATTATTTCAGTAATTGAATTTCTGTTAAAGCGTGGAGCATAATTTAACATGAGGAATTTATTTATAATACAATAGTGTTTCAGTAATAAATGCATTATTATTGTCACTTTTAATGGAGTCTTATGTATTCCCTCTGAGACTATGCGGCAGACTTGAAGACAGCCACTGCACCAGTGCTGTTTGTAGACAATTGAATTAATTGGAGACAGGGTCATTAACTCGACCTGAATACCTCTGATTGCTTCTGTAAATAAGGTTAGAGAGCAAATGGCTAATCTTCGTTGTCATTATAGATTCCTCTTACATTTTCACACTGCCTTGTATATTAAGGTCATTTTGCTAAGCAGCTTTTCAGACTCTCCTCATATGTACAGTATTATCTTGCGTGGCACGTAACCATAATTGTATCAGACTTACATTACATTCTCCATATCTTTATAAAACATGATACTCGTAAAGAACCTATGTTGAAGCACAACTCGTAAAAACCATCAGACCAATAAATGAATAAACCACAGTGTATAAACCATCATATTAAAGGAAAGTAAAAATCACGGAGCAAAAGTGGCTTTGGTCTCCTCTCGCAGATCCGTATATAATTTGGAAACACGATTAACACAGGATGGGCTCCCAAAGATGCAATCTCTAAAGAAAAAGCACAGCAAAGGAAGCATCGATTAAAATCGCTCCATGTTTCAGTTGACGCCGTGCCCTTTCTTGCCCTTCTCTAACGGCATTTATAACATGCAAATTACAGGAGGTTGGGTTCTTTCTGCCTGCTCATTCTAGATTGGAGTTAATTGAGAACTATTTGAAATCTAAATCTTAAAAACTTTTAAATATTTGACTTGTTCTTTTGCATATCAGTATCCAGTTATAGGCAGACAAAGATATTTAGAGGGGATTGGGGGGAAAATTCTCCCATTCTAATGACTCAAATAATTAAAAAACATATACTGGAAACATTTCTATAAGTGAACTTTGTCACGTCCCTTTGTGACACAATTCAGAAATAAAGGACCGTTAAAAATGGACGGTATTATGAATATTGAGTCTTTTACAAGTAAGATGCCAGAAAGAGAGGAGGAGGGGAAAGAAGAAAGAGGAAAAAAAGTAATGCTACGCTTTGTTATTTTTCCTGACAAGATTTTTTTAAATTACTGAAAATATCAAAGTTGTCATCAGTGCTAGATCTGTACTGGTTCATTTAAACTGCTAGAAGAGTAGGTTGGTTCTACCTAAACCATAGCTCCAAACCAGGAATTTATCATTGCCCCGTGGCCAACTGGAAGCCTATCGATCAGTTTTTTCCCCAGCTTCACTGAGCTATGATGGACAAATAAAAATTGTACGTGTTTAAGGTGCACAAGCTAACAAACACATCTGTCACCTCATGTGATCACCCTTTTGTTGCTGTGAAAACGCTTGCGATCTACTCTCTTGGCAAATTCCAAGTATACAATACAGTATTATGAACTAGAGTCGCCATGCTATACATTAGGTCTCCAGAACTTATTCATCTTATAACTGAAGGTTTGTACCTTTTGACCAATTTTCCCCCCACCTCCCAGCCCCTGGAAACTGCCATTCTACGCTCTGTTACTATGAATCAGATCTTTTTCTTTAGATTCCACGTATAAGTGAGAATATGCAGTATTTTTGTTTGTGTCTGGTTTATTTCACTTGGATAATATCCTCCAGGTTCATCCATGTTATTGCAAGTGGCAGGATTTCCTTCTTTTTTAAGGCTGCATAATATTTATTTCCTATAGATAGATAGACAGACAGATACCACATTTTCTTTAACCATTCATCTGTCAGTGACCAGCTGTTTCCATATACTGGAAGCATATCAATTTTCATGAGTTTCATGGCCAGCTGAAAGAGAGTTGACATTTACCCTGAATATTTAACGAGTCATGTTCAACGGATAGAAAAATAACCACCATTTCAGTCCTTTTAGACTTTTTGCCTTTATACGTTCTTATTTCTGCAACTAACTTTCGCGTCTATGATGAGAACTTGAGTAACATTTGACTCTCATACGTGTAAATGTACATAGGTGTGTGCTGTCAAAACACGGCTAGAACCCAAATGAGCGTCAGTGTAAACATTGACCAACAACAGTATCTTCTTTATTCAATGACTTAACGTCCAATGTGTACCACTGAAGTCAACATTTCTGTTCTTAGCCAGCTAGTAGCAACGTTATTTTTAACATTCAAAATCAATATTGTGTACTTCATTTGGGGGACGGTACTTCTCTCAGTGGTGTTTTACTTCTTAGGCAACCCTCTTAATTGATGCTGAAATTATTTTACCTCTCTCGGTATTAGCCATCTTGGATTTTAGCCAATAGATGCATCCACTCAGTCACATGCACATACACTCACAGGCACGTACACGCACCCACACGTGGACCCACGCGTTCTCTATCATTCAGATACCTTGAATTTAGGCATAGGTGTCTGAAATACGTAGTGAAATATAGTTGTACTCGAAGGGAACGTTTTTAGCGTGTAACCTTTCTGGAAAATACTTCCCCACCAATTTTTTGGCCCAAGTTTCCAACCGGCAGAGTGATGTACCTCGGTCTTGTCGTTACGAAGCTAGAGTAGTGCAGGCTGGTGGAAAGCGCATGGGAATTTGCGACATTGATAACATCAGGCTAGAAAACACATCTCGCTAACAGTACACGTCTCATGTGGTTTGCACGTGAGCGTATTTTTCTTGTTTGGGACGTTTAAAATCCCCGCCCCACCCGCAAGTTGTGAATGCCTTTCTTCACCATAATTCCTAAGATGTACATTTGCTTGGGCTTAGCTGATGGGCACCCTGTATAACTGTGAGTTGCTATTGACATACTCTCAGGATAGGCAGATTCCCCGGTTTTCAGATGACCACAAATGTAATTTGCTTAACTTCGGAAGGTATTTTTAATTGTCTGTTTAATCCTTTTTATTCTAAATTCCGCCGCCTTTGGAATTTCTAAATGTCCCAAATTCCTCTGCATGACAAATTCCTCCACGTGACAAATTCCTCCTCTTAGTGACGAAACCAAACACCCTGACCTTTAGCCTGTTCGTCATTATCACAGATCCCGCAAGTTCTTGGAGAGCTGCCTAAGTTTGTTTCCATTTCTTTCTAGATCAGCCTTTAAGCGGCTCTGTGTTCGTTTGTAATACGGGATTGCCATTCTTGTCGCTACTGATCTAGATTCGAGTGTAAGCCCTGCCGTTCCACATACAGGAGTCAACGTTGAATGGAGCTGGCTGTACTTAGCTATCTTATTACCGGTGGCCACGATCAGACTTTTCCTCTTGACGTCAAAAGCGTGTTGGGCTCAAGATCAAAGGAGCTCCCCAAGTATGAGGAAAAGTGTGGTCCCCTCTTCTTCTCTCATTTACACTTGACCTCCTTTCATTTAGCCTTGATGAGAAGGGAGACTGTTAGCTGGAAGGCAAGATTTTCAGGCAGATAGCATTACAGGATTAGAGATCCAGTATTTCCTTTGCTGTCATTCAAAATAACAGGCGTAGGAAATTCTGTTTAAAATAGCTGGGCTTTTGACTTAGAGGGCTTCTGTATAGAAGACTTAAGATGTCAGCTTTAAATATGACATTGGTAGTCTTAGGCAAAGAATGGGAGTGAATTCTTGTAGAATCTGTCTTTTCTTGCCTTGCCTGTTTATTAATGGTCTTTGTGATTTATTGTAAACGCTAGGGAGGATTTTCAGGCCCATTTATCATGGGAAGGGAACACCTTCTTGTTCCTAATGTGAGTGTATCACAGTTAGCAATGCATGTGGGCTAGGAGATTTAGTTCTGTCTTTTGTGAAAGTCCTTCAACCTCACATTTAATCCCCAATTGATTGAATACTTTCTCTTCCATGAGGAAATTAATTATGCCACTAGAAAAATCATCAACACAGTGTAGGCACAGTGTAGACTGGGCTGGTTAATGTATCAAAATGATATGACGAGGGTAGCTCATGTTTCACACAAATCGAAATAATGGAACCATCATTTTAATTAAAAATGGGAAAGTCTGTGTGTAGATGGCATTCATTTTCGGTAAGAGCCGCACCATTTATTTCTTATGTTCATGCATGTACATTGCACCCTGTGACCCATGGACATCTGTTGCTCAAAATACCAGTTACATTAAAACTGTCCATCCAAATATGTTACGTTTTGTCAGTAGAACTGAAGCTGAAGAAAGAGTCAGGAGCTGTGACGGGCCAACAGCCATCCAACCAGTTGAGAGGTTCCAAATCCATCATCAGACAACCTATTTGCTTAATTATGTTCATCAAATGAACGTCTGACTCAGGATGTTTTGGGGTTGGGTAGGCTGGCCCAAGCGTGACTTCTGTTGAGAGTCGGCAGTACATAGACGTTTCATAGTTAAGTATTGCTCTTTACCAGGTGACCTTGTTTGTGCCGATTTTCTGTTCATTGTGAGGCCATGTGGAGTGTGTTTTCGTAACAAGAAGATTATATACAAGTTATCGTGCCAGCGATACAGAAAGTGACCGGTACAGTCCGGCCCCTGCCATCAAGGGATTTACAGTGTAGGTGAGCAGGCAAAAGGTTAGCACACTGTCATAATTCGAGAATAATGAAGTGATAAACTGTGATGAAGTTAGTGAAAAGAAATCAGAACAGGGACGTAGTATCTGGGAGAATTAAAGTCATGGCGAAGACCTCGGGTTATTGGAATTTGAGCTTAAAGGATAAAGATTTAAGGAAGCAGAAGAGAAGGAAAAAGTGTCCTTCTAGACTGAAAAAACAGGGTAAGCAAAGGCATGGGAAGAGAGGGAAATAAAGACTGGCCCTAAAGTAGAGGGGTAATGGAAAAAGATCTCTGAACATCCTGTAGAAAAAAACTGCATCTCTCCGCAAGGAAGTCATGGTAAATTCTGACACCAGGAGATCTCGTGCCGTATATGGTCACTGGGGCCAAGTACAAAATAACTCAAGGCTTCTAATCTAATACGGAGCGAGGCCGAGGAAAGAGAGAACTGAATCTGATTTGCAACAGGGAGTGGGCAGGACAGGGGCTGTTGGTAGTAATTAAGAAAGCAGTTTCACGAAATTGGGTCATTTGTAGAGACGTGGATGGATCTCGAGACTGTCCTACAGAGTGAAGGACGTCAGAGAGAGAAAAACAAGGACCGTATATTAACGCATATATGTGGAACCTAGAGAAATGGTACACATGAATCGGTTTGCAGGGCGGAAATTGAGACACAGATGTAGAGCACAAACGTATGGACACCAAGGGGGGCGAGCGGCGGGGCGGTGGTGCTGTGATGAATTGGGAGATTGGGATTGACGTATGTACACTGATGGGGATAAAATGGATGACTAATAAGAAAAATAAATAAATCATAATAAAAAAACTGAATTAGAAAGGATTAACGGTGGAAAAGAATAAGTTGGGGTTGGGACCGTATGAGGTCAAAGTCAGAAGGAAGCAGGTACTATAAGGGAAGAGAAGCTATAAGGTAGAGAAAAAATGATAGAAAGAATAAGTGCGTTGGTGATGTCAGGCGCCAACACGTGCAGAATAGCCGAGTCACATTTCTGGAGCACAAGAGTGGTCCGTCCTGCTGCCGTGGGTCCCAGGTCCGGTTTGCACACAACCGCAGTTCCTGGAGGCCTGAATGTACGATGACTTCTGTTCTTGGTCTTTCTTATTGCACCGCATACCTCCTGACATTAAACTTCCCATTATACAAAGTACCTGCAACACACACACACACATGCACACACACATACACATGCACCACACACAAAAAAAGAAAGCAGTTTCAGTAGGCCAAAGAGTTACAAAGCCTGATTACCGGGCCTATAGAAGTCTGTAGCGGTGAGGAAGTGAAACCATCCTGTGTTGACCACGTCTTTAAGAAGTGTCACAGTGGAGGACAGTCAGCCACTGTTTCTTGATGGGGAATCTGCAGCCTGGTCTCACCCAGAAGGGCTGTCTGGGCAGCTTCTGCCCCTCATGGCTCTGTGTTAACGTTACTGCCTCTTCCTCGTCTTAGGGTTAGACGCTGCAGTTTCGCAAGGTGCAATTTTTGCCATTCGCTTAGGTATTCTGATGCTTTTATTTCTATTTCCGGCATAATTATGAAGGCACATTCAGTAAGGAAACTATATAGGTTTTAATTTAGAAATTGAGTATATGACTTGGAACGCCATTCATTGGATACCCTGTCATCCCATACACAGGAATTTTATTTTGTAGGTATTACTTTTATAACTTAAAAGCTTTTCATTGAAAAGCACACCTATTAACATTCATAAATATATGAAGTACCGTTGGAGGAACCATAGGAAACTGATAACAGTGGAAAACTTTGGAAGATTGGGTGACGTGACAGTAGAGGGGCAGAAGATGTACTTTTCATTGTATCCCTTACTGTAGCTTTTGAATTCAGTACCATGTTTATTACCTGTTTAAAGACAAATACAGTATTTGAAGAAACACAATGATGTGAAACATAAAGGACATTTAAATTTCCCCTATTTCATCTTTACAAACTACTGCTCTGTGTGGCAAGAGTTATCAGCTGTAAACTGGAAATCTTTTCTTCTAGCCTCCGTGAGTTTTGTCATTCTCAGGAGTCAAACGCAACAGGCTTTTCTTAGCCTAAGGGGCGGATTGCCTTCAGTGTTTTGAACACTGAATTCTTGCAATCCATCTCATTAGGTCACTTGAAGAAAACATTTGGGATTAATTCTGTGTTCCTGTTGCTTTTTGGTATGGTTACAGGGTGGATTTTGTAGTGGATCCTGGATTCTTTTCCTTTCCTCAAGCCAGACTTGCAGTTTAAGAAAGCGTCCCAGTCGCTTGGTGAAACCCACCACCACTCACTCTGCCTCAGAGCCCAGCCCCATGTCATGGCTAAGAGGTCCTGGAGCATCACGGGTAAAGTGGGAGGATACCCGTTCCATCTCTTCCCCGCCCAGTGTTCTTGTAGCAATCACGAGAGGTCATGGGAGTGAAAATACTGGAACATTATCAAGTGCTCTGCACTTAAAAAGTATTTGGTCTTGTTGCTCCAACGATGACGATCTCCTGTTGGAACCATAGGCAGTGGGTGCGCCCGGGGACAATTCTCCTTAGATATCTTACAGAGAAGACCTCTATATGGCTTTACTCTAGGGTGTCTTAAGCGCACCAAACATTGTACAGAGTGTGTGTGTGGTTGATAAAGCCTCTGGCCTTAGAAGCTCACCCTCCAAATCAAGTGTCTCTGATACATCAGGTAACAAATCAGACATGAAGGGGAGCAGACATTACTGATAAGGAGATTGGCGTTGGGAGACGGCAAAGAAGAAATGTGGTCTAGGGAGAGATTGGAAGAGGGATGCCCACTTTTGCAGTCGAGAGGCAGCTCTGAGCATGATGGGTGACAGAAAGAAGTCCTCAGCACGGGAAAAGGCAGCGGCTTGTGCCGACGGCTCTGAGCCTATCAGCAGCCTGTTCTGTGAGACTCTTCTGGGGAGCTCAGGCTGCCCATGGCTGGGGCTCTCCTGACTGGGAGTCGGGCTCCATCTCCAGACCAGTCCCATAGACACAATGGCAAGATTCCTGGAGGGGAGCAGCCTCTGGGTTTAAGTCACCCAGTCAGAGTCATCCACTGCTCCCCCTGGGATTGGTGACTGATGGAATTCTTTATGGGAGCGCTTCGACCTTGTTATGGGTTCCTGACATCCGGCCCTCTCCGGGTTCCTTACGAATGTGAGCTGCCAACCGTTCATTCTCTGCTTTGCTGGAGACGGGGTCACGGGAGTCGGAGTTCTGTCCACTTGCTTACCTTCATTCTCTCCCTTGCCCCCATTTTAAAAAGTAGACTTTAAAGGCAAAACGGACAAAAATGCTTGGCTGTATACAGTTTTTTTCACCTGTTTGTTGAAACAGTTCTGACCGATAGCAGAAAAGTCACTGTGGCTTTTAATTCTTTCCAGAAAAAAAATTGAATACCGGTTTATTCTCCCTAATGCAAATTGTGATGTTCTCAAGACATAAATGGCCCATTAGCCACCACTGACCAGGCTTGCTGGCAACGCGCTGGCACCCTCCGTAGCGCCGCCTCACTTCGTACTGCAGTGAGGCGGGATCCAGATGCCTTGGTTTTTTCCATTCCTTTGAAACTGCACGTTGAAGTTTGCCCCGTGGTATCCTTAAAGCTAGTTTTCGACTTGATATTGCTTGGTGCTAAGTCTCGGTATTCTCAGCTGTAGAATGGGAGTAGTAGGAGTGCCTGCCTTACGCGACTACTGTGAGGATTAAAAGAGAAGATTCAGGGAAGGTGCTGAACCTGGTTCCTGGCGCACCTCACATGCTCCATCTCTAGTTAGCCATTACGAATCATGCTTAGGCTCCCAGCCATGACCATGGATACAGTCTGATACCACCCCGACCCTTGGCGGTGATAGTGGCCAGCTCCCTCAGACCCTCGTAGTGATCCGTGGGACACATTTGGAGGAAAGAATTACGCATCTAGTCAACTACCAGTGCAGGCAGGTAGCCTCAGGAAACTTGTAAGCTGAAGCTTATCAGAAGGAATCGGAAAAAACCTCTTCAGGAATAATTGCCCAAAGAAAGCTTCAACTTGACCAGGTTAGATTCAAAATGACATAAGGCGGTCAACTTTCTTTGTTGCTAAAGGAATACGGAATAATTATGGAAAAGTAAAATCCACAGTTGATCTCAAAACTGTGTTTTAGGCATTAGTTTCCAGTTCACCAACTTATTATTTTTTTCCCAGCAGTTTGTATCTGAATAGCCTCTGTAGCCTTGGTCCTCTCAGTGTGGTTCACTGACCGGGAGCATCTGTAGTGCCTGGGGGTGCAGAACTCAGGACCCTTTCCAGGCCTACCTAATTAGAATCTGCATGTGCCAAAGATCTCCAGGTGATTCGTAAGCACATTAAAGTTGAGAAGTACTGGTTAACAGAGTTCTCTCACCTCTGTTTTTTGACTCAGTCCTCTTAAAGCCTATGTGATGTATTACCCCGTTTCACAGATGAGGAAACTGAAAACCTTCCATTAAGTGCTTAGCCTAAGGTCACACAAAAATAAAGTAGCCAAGCATGCTCCTCTCACTGGACTAAAACGACCTCTTCAAAATCAGTAGGGGAAATGTAGCTGTTTAGGTATGTGAAATAGACTGAAAATGGGAGAATGGGCACAGGCAGGAAAAGATGACAAGGGCCTGGGCCTGCTCATTTCACCAAAAGGGTAGCCAAGCCATTGCCAAAGTCACTCAACATTATGGCCTCAGAAAAGAAGTAAGATGCCACGTAAGTTAGGATAAATAGAACTAACCGCTGGTGATCTAAAAACGTGAGGAGCCGTTCATTGCGAGTTTTCATGAAAGTTCCAAATGGTCAACTTGCAGCTTCTTGGGAAGATATAACCTCTTCGATTGCCCATTGCTGTGGCAGTAATCTACTAGAGCCTCCCTGACACCAGGCTCTGGCTCCCAGAGAGCCTGGGGTGACACTGGGGCCACCTAGATGATCCAGAACCATCTCCCCATCTCAAGATCCTGAATTTATTCATATCTGCCAAACCCGTTTTTCCACATGAGGTACCATATTCACAGGTTCCAGGGATTACTATTTGGACACCTTTGGGGGAGTCATTATTTCACCAACCACCTATCTCTTCAGCCAGTCAGGGCTTTAAACTATGTCATATACGGTAACTTGCCCATTAAACTATGTCATATACGGTAACTTGCCCACGAAAATGAACGTGAGTGGATAGGTGTGCATCTCCTTCTTATGCTTTGCAAATAAACTGAGCAGACTCCATTTCAAACACCAGAATCAGACAAAAGGACAAAATCCCAGTGTACACACACATTAGACAAAGATTATCTCCTCGGAGCCATGCCAGGGTGTAGCCCGGATTACAAGCGGATGGCCATTCACTACCTGCTTGTCGGTGGCACCAGTGCATCAACACAGAGCATACTTGATTCTGAGTTGCTTGTGATAATATTGGGATATGCGGTCTTTGGGTTTCAAACTGTGCTCAGGGGCCATCCCGGGGCGGAGGAAAAGCTGCTGGGGACTTCCTCCCCTACATTCTGCCCAATCCCTTGTTTCCACCAGAGCAACTGCGTTTTTATCTGTCTTACGTATTATGCTTCTGCCTGCACTTTCTATTGGCCAGTTGGGCTAAATGGATTTTCTGGGGGAGGGTTGGGGTAGATTTCAAAACTACTGACTCAGACCAAAATGGATTCCTCCCATCCCCGGGCTGGAAAGGCGCAGGGCTCAGAGTGTCTGCCTCTAGGGGCCTAGTATGGTGAGGCACGTAGATTGTTCCAGTTTTGGAGCCCAGAGTTCAGAGAGGAAAAGGAGGAAGAGAGGAAAAATCAGCTATAAATGTTGATTCCTTTGCCCCAGGGCCATCCCTTTACAACTTGATGATGGAATCAAGTATAGAAGCATTTCAAATTATCTGGTAGACAGACATTTGATCTCTATAAAACCGGAAAAGGGTCATGTTGATGAAATTCGTACAAGTCTCAACTGAAGACGAGGGTTTAACAACATCCTTGATAGACTCCCCCATCAAGCATCTCATGCTACGTCTCTTTGGCAAGGTCTGGGCCTTGTGAGATATGCCGCCAAGATGAATACCCTGTGGACTTTCTTGTCGAAGCCTTCCCATATATGTTTCCCACTACAAAGTCATTACCCCTTCTGGAACCTTTCTTTTCTGATGCCCACACAGCTTGATTGAACAGAATGGCCAATTCATCATCCCTGTTTATCTCCTGAGAGAGGGATTTACAGTTAAATTAGGATTCGAGTCAGATAGCACTGATGCAGATGTTTGGTTTTCCCGAAACCGTTAATCTGAATTAGTGAAGACTCTGATTTATGAAGTAGCCGTACAGAAAGGCAGCTGTAATCCTCTGAGGTTCATACAAGCGCTCTGTGACTGTGCTGCCAAGAGTAGGTCATTTCAGACCTGCCTTAAGGAGCAGATTGGATTGGGCAGAGGTCTCCTCACACAGTCTCTCTAAGGTCCAAACCGTCTCCCTTAAAATCCCCTGTGCGCTTTCATTTCATGAGGATCATAGTCTTTGAGCTGGAAGACACCTTAAAGATCATCCAACTCCTCTGTGGATCAATAATAGGAATCCTTATTGCCGGCTATCTGGTCACCTAAGGGTATCAAGCTCCCTGGCCCACAAAGCAGTGGCTTCTTTGTGCGGCCAGCTGTAGATTTTTAAGTCTTTTCTGATGTTGAAGCGAGATCTTTCCTGGCTGGATCTCTAATTCATTGGTCCTAGTTTTACCTTGGAAGACTCTCAGAAGTAGCCCACTCCCTTGCCCGTAGGACAGAGCTTCCGGGTTTTGAAGCTGTCATCACATGAACCGCCCCCCTCCCTGCCCCAGAGTCTCCTCTAGGCAAAGTAGTCCCAGTTCTTTCATGTGGTTTCTGGACTGTCTATCTAATGGTGTCACATACATATTGAGCCCTTGACTGCACAAGAGGCCTGGTCAGTGTAAGCATAGAGAGACTGTCATGTCTAGAGATTAAGGTGCCTGAACTACCTCTTAAAACCCATCTTTTACACGATTACTCCCGTTCTTGAAGTAATAGAATCACAGACAGAAATAGGATTCCGTGGAACTGACCTATACTTCCAACAAGAATCCAGTCTCTGTCCCAGCTAAAAGCACTGGCGTTTATGCAACCTTAACCAAGCCAAGAAGACAACTGCAGAGTTTATATGGGGAGGGAACTCCACAAACTGTGTGGAATCACGTAATTATTTCACAGGTAGAAAACGTCTTTCAAAAATGGGAATATTTGAAATTAAATATAGAAAGGTTTGACAGTCAAAACCATCATAATAATACTTTGGTG
Source organism: Neophocaena asiaeorientalis asiaeorientalis (assembly GCF_003031525.2). NCBI lineage: Eukaryota > Metazoa > Chordata > Mammalia > Artiodactyla > Phocoenidae > Neophocaena > Neophocaena asiaeorientalis. The sequence continues at coordinate 398,064 of NW_020173214.1, read as the reverse complement.
CGTATTATGTAAATATAATTACGCAATTTTAATTTTGGTTTATGTATATGGCGATGGAACATTTAAGAACTTAAATTTTACCATAAAAAAAAAACACGCAGAAAAATCCCATCTTTTCCCCCTAGTACTCTCAAGCTTCCACACTAGGGCCAATGCTGTCTGCAGAAGGCATCTTAAAGACCTCCCAGACTTCTCTCCCACTGGCCTGCTCTTTGATCCCCTTCTCTAGCCCTGGATTTCCCCACTAGGGTCGTTGACTTGCTAAGGCAACTTCTTTGCCCTCAGTCTGGCCCGTGACCGTGAAGACCTACTAAATGGGATTAGGATTAAAATGAGGCTTCGCTCCACTCAGTACAGACTGCTCACCCCGACGAGCACAGTGGCAAAATCTGATCTTTGAAAAGGTTGAGCAGTTCACTTTGAAGTTGTTCGCAAACGTAGGTCCTTTGAGAAGTTTTATTACATTCGGGGTGAAATCACGGAGTACACTTTTCATATTTACAGACTATGGAGTAGGTGGTTTAATATATTAAATGTTAATGGTTTTTAGTATCACCTATTACCTTTGTTGTAGCCACTAGCATTCTTTTTAAGAGCAATTTATTAAAACACGAAAGCAAATGGTGCATGGGAAATAAGTCTAATGCAGTTGGGGAATGACGAGTGTGGAAACTGCACATCCGCCCTTCATCTCCTAGGCGGAATCAAGCATTACGTGGGCTAGCATCCCTCATAGCCACTTTATATACATTTGAAAAATAAACTAGCGACATATGAAAATAAGTGTAGCAGAAGTGGGAATTTAACTAGCTGAACAGCTAACGGGTTTCCCTCCCACCAATGCTGGCTCTTCCCTGTTTCCAACTGTGCAACTGCTCTGAGAAAGCAATTCTTTCTCATAAAGATGTTGAAGTCCTTCACCCCCCCGTCTGAGTTCTCATGGGGCCCTCTTTGAATTCAAGTCCACCGTCCCGCTCATCCCCAAGTGTTTCTGTCCATCAGTGTGAGCGTGAAAAGTTGACGTACCGCTCCCTGTTCTTTCTATACTTGTTTCCCCTAAGTGGTCACTGTCAACGTTGACTGACCGTGAGATCCTTCCCGAGAACGCAGCAATGGGTTTAGCTGTAGGAAGACTTAGGGAAAATAACTTCAGTTCTCATTTCACTGGATCTCAGTCAAGGCTACTCTTAGGTTTCAAATCATCTTTGTTTCGTATCTGCGTCTATACGTATATTTACAGTCAATTTTTCGTATGTGGTTTCTGTCCACATCTACAATCTCTTAATCACAATTCTGAAATTCAGAAAGTTTTGAGAACTGTTATTTTCAGACAGACTCATTTGATGACAAAACCTGACCTAAACTGATGTGCACGTAATAATTTCAAGTCTTCATTTTTCTCATTGTGACTGTTAACTGCAGTATGAATGAGTTTTATTAAAGGGTGCTTCCCAGATCCCACTGGGGGGTATTATAGATATGGTATAGCTACCATATTACTTTCTTAATGAAAAAAAATGTGAATATCAAAATTCATCTCCCTTCCAAAGGCTTTGGATAAGGAACCCCTGGATACAGACACATACACACACAAACCATAAATTACTGTATAGATAGGAAAGAAGAGTAGGAAACAGCCTTTTCACCCAAAAGTCATAACCATGGGAGTACAAGTTAGATCTTAAGTCTCTCAGTCCACCAGGCAATAGTCTTGAGTATTACTGCTGCTCTGTGCTGTGTCTGAAACTTTACTTGGGGGGAACTGAGGCCAGGCAAGCATAGCCTCTGGATTAGTTGCACTTAAAGCTGTTCCCTCAGTCTTTATTTAGTAACCAAAGACAAAAACAATTGATTAGATTTAGAGGGTACTTTGCATAAATACTAAAAAGGAATGCAGGGAACGAAGCACACT
>NW_020173214.1:382045-396116 GCF_003031525.2 Neophocaena asiaeorientalis asiaeorientalis | reverse complement strand
CACACACTTTCCCAGGGGATAGAGTCCCCTATTTCTTCTGCTTCCCCTAATCTCTTGGTATATTTGGCAGACGAATGAACTTGCAGATAGCATTTACTTAGCAGGTAGCATTTTTAAATGAGCTTCGGCTATATGAAAGAAAAGAGCTACCTGGGAGATTAAAGGGGCCGTCTTCAGGGACGCGAGGCACACGTAATGCAAAGGCTGTACGCATTGGATGGTGACGGATGAGACACCCATGCTGGTTTGAAAGGGATCCTAGGCCTTCCCAGGCAGCAGCCGAGCATGGCTCCAGCTCAGCGGGCAAGAGCTGTAATGTTGAAAACTAGGCTCCAGTGAGGGTGCGGGGTTGGGGCAGGCGAGGAATAATGGTCTCAGGCAGAGGGGGGCCTTAGAGTCCCTCTCTATCCAGTTTGAAGGTGGAGCCACAGGACCAGGTGCCCTCCAGGGCCAGGACTGGGTTTTCCAGGGAGAGCTGGGCAAGGAGCTGGGAGTCTGAGAGGCAGTGAGGTTTGGACGGCCAGCCAGGCGGATAGGAAGACCAGCCCAGCACAGCAGCGAATATGCTCTGGCCCCCAGCCCATCCCTGTCCGTGATTAAACTTCTCTCCAAAGAGGGGCCTGGGCTGGTGAGACAGAGACGGACAAGACCCCTCCCCGCCCCCCTCGAATTTAGAGCCCCATTTTGGAGTGAAAGCAGAACAAAACTAGTCCAAAGAGACGATGAGCCAAAGGACAGAAAGGCTATGACATACCCCCGAGTGCCAAGAGGCAGCTGAGGTTGGTTTGTTACGGGGCACAGAGGGCAAACGATTAGTAAGGAGGAGTATGGATTATCAATAAAGACAGTGGCTTTACAGATTTAAAATCAGTCATTAGAGACGGTTGGTCCTTTATGATCATACCTCCTGGTAAGAGTTTTAAGAAGCGTTTACAGAAATTCTGCTGGAGGAGGCCGAGAAGTGCGTCCTGTCATCCCCTAATTCACATGGTCAGCTCTTGCTTACCTTGGGGCCAGGCGCTGGACACCTGGCCGCGAATATCTTTACACAGCCCTGCCTTCCGAGGGACCTGAGAGGCCACGGTCCCAGTCTCGCTTCTCTGAACCTCAGTCTCCCATGATGAAAGCGAGGATTCAACTCGCCCCTTCTTGCCGAGAGGGCAGTGCTGTGCCTGTAGCTAAGATCAGAGCCCCTTGACAGACCTGTGGGTCACTCACGGGGCCTCCTGTGAAATGGGATGGCAAGCTCCACTCACCTGCCCCTCACAAATCATCAGCCTTTATGCTGACCTGGGCTCTTTTCCAGCTGGTCTGAGACCGAGTGGTGTCGTTTTCCTTTCAGCCCGCTCTTGGCCACGCCTCAGCCCACACCTGCAGTGCCAGCCAGCGGGGGATCCGGCAGCTCCAGTGACTCTGAGAGCAGCTCAGAGTCAGACTCAGACACTGAAAGCAGCACCACCGACAGTGAAGCCAATGAGGCGCCGCGCGTGGCCACGCCAGAGGTGGGTGACGGGCCGGGGCCCCAGCCACAGCTTACCTGCCCCGAGGCAGCACCTCCGACCTGCACACACACAATACAAGAATCACAGTATTCCAGCGCGATGAGGGCTTCAGCACAGTATACACGTCAGAAAAGTACTCAGGTGTTTGATAGCATTTTTTTCTTCTAACACATGTACTCGCGTGGTCTCTAACAGACATTTCTTTGCCGTGTGACTCACTCAGCTACTCTGAGCCTTGAGCCTCCCCGTTACTATTACACTGGACTGGTAATCACTGGGCTCGCAACTTCACCTTCCAGAGAATCAGCAAAGCCAGTCCAGACCCACTTCTAGCTCTGGGGACGCCACCCCTTCCTCTAGGTTGAAGTGATGAAAGTCCCTCGGCAAGTAAGACCCGAGAAGCGTGATGGTTGAAAGGTCACAGGTATTTCTTTTTTAATTTCAATTAATATTCTTCAAGTGTACTCGATGGTAATTCATGAAAGCATTTCACACAGCCCCACAGAATACCAGAATTACAATTTGGAGTTAAAAACCCTGTCCTTCCCCTCTCATCCTCTCTGAGTACCAGCCTCTCAGCTCCCCTGAGCCTGCACCTAGTACAGCAAACTGATCCCTCCATGGCTCTGGGCACGCTCGTTTGTCGATAATCAGAAAAGAATAACAGAAGAATGTGCCATAGTAGCATTACCGCTAATATAATAGCTCACACTTCTTGAATGTAGATCACACGCCGGGCACCGTGAGAAGCTCGTGACTCAGATTCTCTCCTTTCATCCTCATAACAGCTCTATGGGGTCCTTGCTATTATTATCCCATTTTACAGATGAGAGAATGAGGTTCTGAGAGGGTAAGAAAGGACTTTCCCAAGATCTCACGGGCAGGACTGAAGCCAGGGTCTGTGTGCTACCAGAGCTGGGGCCCTTAACCTCGCGCTCTGCTGCCAACAGTGGCAGCCGCACCGATTGCCTTGACACTTACCTGCCGTTGCTCTGTGCGGGTTGGAATCACGGCTACTCAGAGTCTTTTGAGTTCTGTCACCCTCTATTGGCTGGCGCCATAAGCCTCAGCTGATGCCTTTCAAAAAAGAGGAGTTCTAATAAAAATGATGGCTCTTTTAGTTCAACAGGCAGAATTCAGACTTGGGAATCAAGCACCCCGAATTGTACGCATCATTTCCATGGCTTAACGGCGGACGCTGACGTCTGCGTGCGTGTCCCCGTAAATTGGTTATTGCCCATACACCGAGGAAAGTGCAGTGTTTTTTTGGAAGTCAAATCTTTTCATCCTTCAGTGAAAATACAGAAGGCCTCTTCTTTTTGCAGTGAATTACAGCATCGTATAGGAGGCCCTGGCAGTCTGGCAGAGAGAAAGCCTTTCCTTTAGAATTACACTTGAGGCACGCTTACATTTCTTTTCAGGACCAGAGATCACTACCGCGGCCTCCTGCTAAGAGGTTGAGTAATGAGTCCCACCAAAGGACTTTGGGAACCAGATTCCCTCCCAGGCCTCCCTGCCCACTCTCTGGAAAAACTCTCTGTGAATAATTCCTTCCTTGCTGGCCAAAGTAGGGGATAGTTTCAGAAGAGCCGTGGAACTTAGTTTAAATAAGTAGATTGGAGCCGGTGTGTGGAGTATTTGGCCATCTAGGGAACGTGATGAATGTGAAGTCCGTGTATGTTTCTAAATGTGTGAATGGTCACCTGACAGCCCAGGCTTTTATCACCCAACAGTCAGTGCACTGAGGGTCCTCCTGACTTCTTTCCAAAGGTGAAATTCATTCTTGCCACCGTTTCTCAATCTGCAGCCTGAGCCGCCCTCCACCAACAAGTGGCAGCTGGACAAATGGCTGAACAAAGTGACATCTCAGAACAAGTCGTTTATTTGCGGCCAAAATGAAACACCCATGGAGACGATCTCTGTACCTCCTCCAATCATACAGCCAATGGAAGTCCAGGTCAAGGTGAAGGCAAACCCCAGCCAGGTCCCGGCTGAACCCAAAGAGAGGCCTCTCCTCAGTCTCATCAGGGAGAAAGCCCGTCCACGGCCCACCCCCAAAATTCCAGAAACAAAGGCTCTGAAGCATAAATTGTCGACAACTCTCGAGACAGCATCTCAAAGGACAATTGGGAAAAAACAGCCCAAGAGGGTCGAGAAGAACCCCAGCATTGAGGAATTTACCTGGCCCAAACCAAATATCTCCAGCAGCACTCCCAAAGAAAAGGAAAGCATGGAGCTTCCTGAGCCCCCGAGAGGCCGCAGCAAAGCCACCGCCCACAAGCCGGTCCCTAGGAAAGAACCGAGGCCCAGCATCCCCTTGGCTGCCGAGAAGAAGAAGTACCGAGGGCCTGGCAAGATCGTGCCGAAGTCCCGGGAATTCATTGAAACCGACTCGTCTACGTCTGATTCCAGCACAGATCAGGAGGAGACCCTGCAGATCAAAGTCCTGCCTCCTTGCATGGCTCCTGGGGGCAACGCTGCCAAGTCCAAGGACACCTGCGGGGCCAGCCTGACCCTCAGCACCTTCAGCAGCATCAACCCGCCCGTCCCCAGTGAGGAGCCTGCTTTTCCACCCATCCCTGTCGGGCAAACCGAGCTTCTGTCTCCTCTCCGAGATCACCTCTCCCCTCCGAGATCCGAGAATCTGAAAAATCTCTGGGTGAAGATTGACCTCGACCTACTGTCTCGAGTGCCTGGCCACAGCTCACTGCAGGCGGCGCCGGCCAAGCCAGACCACAAGGAGACAGCCGCAAAGCCCAGGCGGCAGGCAGCTGCCCCGGCTGCTGCGGATAAAGCCGCCCCCAAGGGCAAGCGTAAGCACAAGGTAAGCCGTCAGGCGTGGCCCGCCACGTGATCGGGAGCCGCGGCTGTCTGGGAGCTACTTGGGTCTTGAGTCTCCTTTTCCAGCAGGCTGGTGACAGTGGATTGCAGTCTTTGGGGAAGGCAATGATGCTTTCCGTGGGGAATGCAGTATTTGACATGACCAGGGAGGAAGTGTTAGGGATAATCAAGGTTTGCCAACCAATGTCAAGAGCATCCAATATGGCACGTGATGTGTAGCAATGGAGAATATGAAGAGGCTCCTTCCCCAGGCAGCCAGATTCATGGGTCGTTATTCCGTAGTCCCCCACCGCACCAGCAGCAGTGGGGCACCGAGGATTCCTAAGGTCAACATGCATCCTCTAGGCCTTGTTAATTTCTCCATGCAGACATCAGGATCCCTGCAACCCAGTTATATGTCGATTATCCTGGCTCCTACTAGACACACGTTCTGTCCAGCCTGCTTGGCCCCCTGACCTGTGTGGTCAGCTTGACTTGTAAAAACCTCACCTGCAAGACATTAGGGTTGGATTCCAGGGCTACAGATATAATCATAAGGTGAAACCCAGCATGGCCTCTTCCATTTCCCGTGCATCTGGGGAAGTGAGTTTGTGTCCGGTAAGTTCGTTGTGTTGCATCTCTGGCTCTCACAGTAGTCTTTTAGTGTAACATCATCTCATGGTGATATTTGAGTAATATTATTTTGAATGGCTGCCATGGGGGATCCTGCAAGGGTGGTTTAAGTCATCGTTCAGCTTTAGAGATTCACAGACGGTGTTATCTCTGAGCTGTGCACCAAGTTATTCAATGAGAGTATTCCAAACTAGGGACCAAAGTCTGGTCCAAATAGGAGGACCAAAGAGTCTGATAGGACAAAGGACTGTTTCCCTGCTCTTAGTGATGACAGCAGCACAACCAGCAGTAAAAGTGGACCTTCAGAACCAGTACCTGAAGGTCCAAAGGTGTGCCTTGCATGTGGTTAACTTCCTTGCATATTTTTGGTTGTAGAAGTGACCTTTATATGTTACTCTAAACCCCCAGGGTACTTGGACAGGATTTATGCCGTGTTAGAATTGCAGTGTTAGTTTCTAAACTACTCATTTGTGGAGGCGTTGCTGCTGGAAGAAGTGTCTGAAAACCATAGATTCTCTTCACTTTTGGTATGATATCCCTGTGCCACCCGATCAGAGGCTCACATCACAGCTTCACCCTCTCAGATGCCAGCTTCTTGGTTGGAGTAGGCGAGGCAAGACTGATCGCTTTTCTGTCTGATCAAAGGTGCACTTTTAACTCCCCTACCTAATCTAGGACTTAAAATAGAAGCCAGCTGTCTCCCTTGCTCGTTGTTTTTAAATGTCTGCATGTGCCATGGATTTCAAACTGTGTGTATTTTTTCTTCCTGTTAAAGCCAACAGAAGTTGTGGAGAAAATCCCTGAGAAGAAGCAACGCCTGGAGGAGGCGGCCACCATCTGCCTGCTACCACCTTGCATCTCACCAGCTCCCCCCCAGAAACCTCCCAGCACTAAAGAGTGAGTTTGCCCTGGGCTGTATGATACTTTGCTTGTTCAGACTCTTAAGAAATCCCAAATGAACCCTTGGCCCGGGGGCAGGGGGTCCTGTCCCAGAGGAATGTTAGGTAAGAAACAGGAGTCTCTCAGTCCTGTCCTGACAGCAGTCTCTGACCACCAGTCTAACAAGGGTGGGATAAAGGGTGGCGCTCAGGCCGCCAGATTTGGGGTGACTCCTTGAGCTTTTTAGCAACATTTCTTTATTCCAACTCAGATTGATGACCAAAAAATCAGCGAAAGTGAACTTTTAGCACTGAGTGAAGGGTAAGAGGAAGTAAATGAATTTAAAAGGGGCAGCATCAAGAGACACCTATCCCTTGAGCCAAGTCACCTCCTTCTGGGCAACTTCCAGTTCTGATGGTGATAAATCGAAAGATTTCCCTGGAAAGCAACCCCTTGGCCTCGACAGGATGACTCGGCAGCCGCTTCCTCTTTGGTGTCATTTCTCAACGCGAATATGAAGCTTGAGGGCTAGCAGCTCCATGCTGAACTCCTCAGAGGCCAAGGGGAGGCCAGAGAGATGGAGCTGTCTGGGAGTGCCCCCAAGCCCCAGGCAGTTCTGTGCTGGGAAAAGCCGGCTAGGGATGGACGCGTTCATGCCGATCGGCCGGCACCTCTTCTCCCATCTCCCTCTTTGCAGAAGGTACCAGAGTCAGGCAGGAGGCCTCCTTGTACCGTCCTCACTCACGCAACCCCAGCCTTCCCTACCAAACACTGTGATGGAGTCCTTCTGTCTTACACATATCATTTCCCCAACAGTCGTGTCAGCTACTGGAACCATTCCGTCTGGATAATTATTGCCATAAATTCATTCAAAATTAGAGATTACTTCCACCAAAGACCAGTTTGGGAGCCTATTAGCAGCCCAGAGCAGAGAGGCAATATGGCCATAACTGCTGCTCACAATTGATTTCACAGATTACTGTTTAACATCAGTGATAGGGCATCAGTCCGCCACAGATAAGATGTCGGAAATAAGTTATCAGCTAACACTTGTTTGGATCCTTGTTGTTTAGAGATGAAAGGTAGGAAAAGACCAATGACCGCTAGATCCTCTCAGTATAATAAGGAGATTTGGCCCTAGGCTGCCCGTCTCCCTGTGGACCCGAAGCTCTTTTTACCCCAGGGTGGGCCAGGAATGTGGGGAAACAGACTTCTTTCCCAGTGGTCAAACACTGTCATTCCAGGGCCCTCCTCCTTTCCAAGGAGGAAGGGCTAAAGTGGTGTCCCTGTAGTGGCGGTACTGCCCCAGTTCCCAGATTCAATCTATTCGGGCCGGGCCACCTGAGGGCACAAGGAAGAGCCAGGGAACAGTGGGGCATTGCCACACCATCAGTCCCCATTGCGAGCCTCCTTCAGCGACCCAGTGATCTGTCACTGGTCCCCATTTCATGGAAGAGAGATGATCAAATATTAAATATTAAATCAATATTAAATCGATGTCTAATAATAATAATAATATAATAATAATAATAGTAGTTCGGAGAGCAGTGTTTACCTAGTAGCATTTATCATTCAGGAAGGGCCTGGCTCGGGTTCTTAACACTTGTCCAGCAAATCCATGTCTGCGGGGAAAAAATCGGGAGTTGAGGGAGAAGAAGCAGGACAGACCTCTCGGAGGTCTTCTCCTGGAAGCCCTCTCCTCAAGCTTTGTCTGCTCCTTTGTGCTTTGTTGACCCTTCAGACTAAATCTTTGGAAATTTCTATAAGACAACATTCGCTTTTCTCAATGAATATTCTAAACCTAGCAAAAGATGCCACACCAGCCTATGACAGCTGGAGTTTCCCATCGTCCACCAGAAGGGCCCTGATGAGTTCCCTGCCCCTTCTTTGGGGCTTGAACCATCAGAAGGGCCTCTGAGGCATTAAATGGGGGACTCTCTTGCTTGCTGTCCTCCTATACAAGAGCCAGAGCCTATACAAGCAGTGCCCTTATAGTAAGAAGCCAAAATGATGGCAGAGTGGTCTCTAGAAAATGCTCCCTGGGTGTCTTCACCCAGGAAGTCGTTAAAGGCCACATGGTTCCAGGTCGCTATCATACAGACGGAAGGGGGGCCAGACGACTGTGCCCATCGCACTGAATGTACTGTACTGGGAACGATGTACCGTGTACAATGGCAGATGGGGAGGCCTGGCACAACGATAGTTGCCAGTGGCAAATGGACTGCCTCTAGGGAACAGCTCTTCCCCTTGCAGCCCCACCCTCTTCTCCGGCAGCTCAGGTAGTGCAGGAGTGGTCATAGGTAAGGAACCCAGTCACTCCCGTAGATGCCACAGCAATGCTCGACTCCTTTCTGTGTAAATTCCCCAAAGTCCGATTCCTCCGTAATGATTATACGCAGCGTGGGCTGATGTCGGTGGAGCCTCCTCGTGGACGTGCACCCTAATCCATGTTTCACCATTATTTTCTTCAGGCATCGCCACTATCTTAAAATGATTCTTCGTGCCCAAGCAGTTTGAAAAATCCATTGGCAAATATTTTGTAATTAATTTTTTTCTTTGGTCTTTTTTTAATTAATTAATTAATTTTATTTTGGCTGTGTTGGGTCTTCGTTTCTGTGCGAGGGCTTTCTCTAGTTGCGGCGAGTGGGGGCCACTCTTCATCGCGGTGCGCGGGCCTCTCACTATCGCGGCCTCTCTTGTTGCGGAGCACAGGCTCCGGACGCGCAGGCTCAGTAGCTGTGGCTCACGGGCCCAGTTGCTCCGCGACATGCGGGATCCTCCCGGATCAGGGCTCGAACCCGTGTCCCCTGTATTAGCAGGCAGATTCTCAACCACTGCACCACCAGGGAAGCCCCTGTAATTAATTTAAATCCATTAAGGTAATGGCAGAAACAGTGAATTTTCTGAAAATCCGGCTGCCTGACAAAAATTGACATAGGCCCGCATTTATGAAACAGAAGATGACAAATATCGTTACAAATGGCAAATTTGGGCGGCAGAAGTGGAGCGACGGGACTGCTTTGAGATATTGTAAATCTATATTTCTAGACACTGACTGAAATTGACCAAGAGGAAAACATAAATTCTTGTTGACTTAATTTGCTGTTGAAAATTGTAGTCAATGATCATGAAAAGTAAACGGCTGCACGGTACAATATTAGTTGTCTAAGAAAAGATTAAAATTCAAGTAATCTTCATCGATTAGTCTAAGACGGTAACTAAAATAAAAATCCACGGCCCAGTTACCATGTTAAGCAGCTGGCATAAGGTTTTAGTTGTTCTGTTTTATTTGAAGTCTCAGTCTATTTGATGATGCCCACTTAACGGGCAGATGAATCAGTTTGAAAGCACAGGAGCGCTTCTAGGACTGCAGATGTCTCATGGAAAGACGACAAAATATTTGTCAAATGGACTTCTGTAGACCGGAGTACCTTAGTGCTTCAGTATAACAACTTAAGGTCAGGGGCTCATTATGCCTTGGGTAGAACAGTTGGAACATACAATTTGCAATGTAACCCAAGTATTTAGTGCGTTATTTATTTCTGTGTAATGTATAAGCATAGTATTTCTTAGGAAAGTATCCTTCCACTAATTGTTTATTGTACTGTTTGTTGTGTGACCATGCAGTTAAGTCGTAGGGCAGAATAAGTAGGAACCAGCCTGAAAAATGATGGGATTAAAGTCTGCATTGGATTTTCCATAAAAATCTACTTAACGGTAATCTTATAAAGGTTACAGATATCACACTGGGGCAACATTCCATTAGACATTTCCATTTATCATGGAGTTCTGTTTCAAAGACCCGTGTTTATTCTTAGATACATATGGTTGCATTTATCTATAACTCAGTCTATAGGGAGGGCTCCCTCTCTGTAGATACCTATGTCTCTATGCGTTTTTGTGTATACTCTTCACCACAAGTAAAGGACCATCAGCCAACACATTACTTTAGCTGAAAGTATCAGCATCATGGGACAGCTCAGAATAAAGAGAGACAACACTTTCTGACACCCCGTACTTTTTGTTTACACAGAAATAATTCATCCAGGAGAGCAAACAGAAGAAAAGAAGAAAAGCTGTTTCCCCCTCCACTTTCCCCACTGCCAGAGGATCCTCCGCGCCGCAGGAATGTCAGTGGCAATAATGGTCCCTTCAGTCAAGACAAGACCATCCCTGTGATTGGACAGATCACCTCGAACAAACCTAAGAGGAGTGAAGGCAAATTCTGTGCTACTTTCAAAGGGATATCTGTAAATGTAAGCATCTTAGAAGAAATCTTATCATTGTCAGGTGGAAACAAGTTGACCCAGATTATCTAACTGAACTCAAGATGAATTTTTCATTCCAGTCTTAACTTCTCCAAACAGATTATTATGCAGGCATTCAGGGCCTTGGACGTCCTCTGGTCCAATCCCTTCAGATCTTGGGGGTGGGGGACACTTCCACAATACTGTCCACAGCATCTGGCACATGGGAGGCACTGATCATTTACCGAAAGGGAGAGAACAAATGGACGGAATTGCCCAAGGTCATGGAACTGGGGCCGGGACTCCCAAGTTACGTCTTTCCACCACCCAGCTTAGCAGGTGTGAATTGTGTTTTCAAATAGTGACTCAAAAGGATGGAGTTTAAAAGGTGAATCTCTTGCTAAAATCACACAATTGTGGTTCTCTAAGCCAAGCTCAAGGATTATCCCATCCTTTCGATTTTCTGCACTGCTGCTCGATTAGCATAAATAATTGCGAAGTTGTTTCGCTTTTCTCATCTATACACAATGTCTTTTTATCTGCCCCAGGTATAGGTACCTGAACCGTGAAAACCATGAGCGATAGTGTCGCTAGTGAATGTTAATGGCAAATGTACCTGCCTTTTTGGGTAAATGCACGTATGTGGAGATACAGCATCCACATGCATCTGATCTCCTTTAAGTGTAGTATAAAAAGCAAATGCATGAAAATCAATGAGTTTTCAAATGTCTAGCACCAACCTGGTGGCCCCTGAACCAAAAGCGCCCATTTAACACTTCATGAAAAGCCACGAGGCCTCTGAGCTTTAAGGACCACAATTTAAAGCCCTCCATCATCTGAGATGACTAGATGACATACATATCTAGGTAAATTTTATTGGTGACATAAAGAAATTGCTCTATTACAAAGTTGTCATTTTCCAAATGAAATTTGTATGTGTGTGTGCCCACATTATATTTGCATTCACGTTTAAAGATGCTGACTTATAATGTTAGGAATGAAACTGTCTATTCTAAACAGTAATTACACTATCAATCCTATTTTTCATACTGAATGTAATTAATGTTATAAACTCCAACGGAGGCTTTCTCCTACCGCAAGCTTTCGGAGGGCATACGCCATGTCTAGGCAGTTCTCTTCATCTAGTGCCTAGTACACGGTCACAAATAATTAGATGCTTACTAGAGATGTTATTATGACAGTGATAATAAGAGGATCCCGCAAGGGCATTTTTTTCTCAAGGAAATCACCGGGGTCCCCATGATGGATTGAGTACCTGTTGCGTCTTCTCTGGCCATTAGTTTTCTCTATTAATGGCTTGAAATCTGAGAGGCTTTGTGGAAGTTAAGAGACTTGCTTGACACATAGCGCTAACACCACAACAAATCTGTTCTGTGACCTTGGGCAAATTATGAAACCTCTTTGAGTCCATGAAATGAGTAAATTTGACTAGATGATCTATACAGGTTCTTCCAGCTCCGAAAACATTTTCCATTTTCTGCTCTCAGAGTCTTCTCTGTCCCATGTATGCACGAAGTCCTGTTTATTGACTCAATGGATGAGTGAGGGTCAACAGAGGACGTGTCTATATGACTTACATGATCATGGCTGAACGCAGCCGTTTCCAGTCAGATGTGCCATGACCGACATCACCTCCACGTGCGTGGTGGACATGGTGTTTCAGGGTTCTTGTCACCTATCTTGGCCGTACAGACACGTGGCTCTCTCTGGGGCTGACTCAGCTGTTTGATCTGGGTCATCTGGCTTTGGCGGTAGAAGCGTGGAGCTGGCTTAGGAGTTCGAGTTCAGAAGCCTCTGAGTTTTTTATGTGTTTGGGTTGAATAAATCCGTGATGAACTTTAAATGCTTTCCTACGTATCCACCATAACCATTTTTAGATGTGCGGTCTCTCAGCACAGTTATCGCAATGAGCTCTTGACGGTAAGAATTTTTGATAATCGGAAGGTCCAGGATGAAGTGGAAAAAATAAGACTTTCATGGATATAAGAAATGTTCACATTTGACTCTTCGCTCTAAAGTGACCCTTTTGATTAAGGCAGGCAGGCCTGTGTTCAGCAGATCACTGAGTGCACTGGGCGGTGGGGTAGCGGGACGGGGCTGGGGTGGGAGTGTAATAAATCAGAGACGGCCCCAGCACCTAAAGGGCTCCCAGTCTAAGGTGAGCAATGAGACGTGTGCTCGATAAACTCGGGTACGAAATAGCTGCCGATTGGTGTCTTAGGGGAGGGCTTGAGACACACCCTTCCCGTCTCTAAAGAGACCAAAAAGGTTTAAAGCGCTTCTGGCCATATACATGAGGCAGTTTTCCCGGGAAGGCATTTGTTGAGCTGGTTTGTGCTGAGAGTGTTAAGTAGGGTTTAGTAATGAGGGGAAATGATTAAACAGGAGTGTGGTCTCTACGCACAGTGGAATATTATCCAGTCTTCAAAAGGAAGGAAATTCTGCCATGTGCTACAACTTGGGTGAACCTTGAGGACACCGTGCTAAATGAGATCAGCCAGGCCCAAACAGACAAAGAGTGTATGATTCCACTTACACGTGGGACCTCGAGGAGTCAGATTTGCAAAGACAGAAACTAGAAGGGTGATTGCCAGGGGCTGGGGGTAGTAAGGGGATGGAGGGTTATGGTCTAATGGGCACAGAGTTTTAGCTTTGCAAGATCGAAGAGCCCTGGAGATCGGTTGCACGGTGATGTAAACGTGCTTAACGCTAGCGCGCTGGGCATTTAAAAATGGTTGAGGTGGTAAATTTGGGTGTCTTGTGTATTTTCCCTCAGTTTAAACGCTGAAAAAATACAGTACATTATCGCAAGGTGAAAAAAGTAACGAAGAGGAGGCTTTTTCAACCCTAAGACTGCGAAGGACCCAGAGCAGGAAAGTGGAGAAAGCCTGATGAGTTCAGTTTGGTGGCAGGTTCATCGGAGGGAGTCGGGAAGGGTGAAGCCAGGTCAGGAAGGGCCTTACACACCAGCAGAGGAGCTCAGCCTGGGGTTTGCACTCAGCCGCAAGGCAGTGAAATGCAGGGAGCTCCGGCTGGCAGGCAGCAGATGGAGGGTGATTGGAAAAGCTAGCTCAGAGGTCGGGCATTCGGCCAGGAGGCTGTGTGATCGACTCTGGCTGAAGCCACGAGAGCCTGCACTTCGAGGCTTCAGAGGAGGAAGGGACAGGTTGTGAGACACTGCGGGGAGGGAGTGAACAGGACTTTGTAATGGATTGGACGGGGGTGATGGAGAAGGAGAAATAAGGGATGGAGTAGAGCAATGGTTTTCAAAAAGAGTTTCGGGAGCGTGATCCCGTTTTGAAATGAAATCATTTCCAGAACTTCAATATCTACAACTGGTTCAAGCAGAGAAGCTCAGGTGGAAGGCAAGGTGGGGAGGACACGGCTTCTGATGCCCCCTGGCCCCGGGATGACCACCATGCCCTTACCGGCCTTGGTGACAGGGGAGCCTGTCCTGCCATTCACAGAGCAAGGGGACTGGTTTGGATGTCAGTTTGGTTTCAGAGCAAGTTGAGGTGCTGGTGGGCCATCTTGGTGGAACTCTCCAGAAGCGATCACTGCAGTAGCATCAGAGAGAGGGTTACAGGTGGAGGTTTCCCCTCGGGGAGTTATACCTGCTTATTGTCAGATCTGTGCCAGTGCACACAAGACTGGCAAATCCTGTCGAGGTCAAGAGAGAAGAGCTGAGGAATGAACGTTGGGGGACGCCAGCCTTGGAGGGATCCCAGCTCAGGCGAGGAGAAGGAGTAAGTGGCACCACGGCAAGTACGGTCAGAGGTAGAACAGTCAGGATCGTCCCGCAGTTGCCAGAGGGGGGCATGGGGGCGGAGTCAGCGGCGTGAACGCGGCAGGCGGTCTCGTGACACGGAGCGTCACATCGTTACAGATCTTCCCACCTACTTCATTCATCTGGATCCCATTCTTTCTATGGCAATGACAGTTCAGGGTGGAACTCAGAAGTCTCTGACT
>NW_020173214.1:381862-382030 GCF_003031525.2 Neophocaena asiaeorientalis asiaeorientalis | reverse complement strand
CCCCCCCCCCCCCCGCAAGGCCTGGAAATGAAGAGGCGCTCCTGTGGCATCGCTAGCAGGAAAGCACTCAAGGCCTCACGTGAACGGAAAGGCAGCCCCAGCCGCGGCCGGTTTCCTTATCAAAAATATACACGTTAGGGTGATAATCTCTCTCTCTCTCTCTCTCTT
>NW_020173214.1:360355-381823 GCF_003031525.2 Neophocaena asiaeorientalis asiaeorientalis | reverse complement strand
ATCCCCAACTGGATTTAGACCTTCACCAATGACTGTGTCACTGAGATGATGGAGCTATGTAGTCACAGCACGTGGCTAGCTTGGTGTTTGGTGTCATCATAGAACAAAAGCTGGTGATTCCCGGAGTTCATGACATGTAGCGGGGTCACCTGTGTATCCTCCAGCTGTGCGCATTGTTTTCTTCTCTCTCGTCTCGTTTCCTGGTGTGCTTGACATGCAAAGCATTTATGAAAAGATGCTCTAAAAATCTGGTCCTAATGGAAATTCTTTGTCCTCCTTTTTCCCAGGAGGGAGACACTCCAAAAAAGGCAGCCTCTGCCACCGTCACTGTCACCAACACTGCTGTTGCCACTGCCACTGTCACTGCTACTGCCATTGTCACCGCCACTGTCACGGCCACTGCCACGGCCACTGCCACTACCACCACCACTACCACTACCATTTCCACCATCACCTCCACCATCACTACTGGCCTCATGGACAGCAGTCACCTGGAGATGACATCCTGGGCGGCCCTGCCCGTTCTTTCCAGCAGCACTACCAATGTCCGGAGACCCAAGCTCACTTTTGATGACTCGTATGTTGTCCCCAGATTCTCTGGAGTGGTGAACGGGGGTGGGGGAAGTATGGCTTTTCGAGCACCGTGCATGTGTCACCCGAAAATAAGGCCTCAGAGGCAGCAGTGCAGCTCCTATAGCCTTGAAAGTAGATTTCTCCCCTCCTCACACACACCTCTATCCCCATCGAGAAACGTCGCTGGCCCATTTTAATTGTGGAGCTCTGTTACTGTTTCCAAAGGCAGGTGCTGAATCCCAGCCTACTTGGTCCTCCTTGCTTACCCGCGTCCTCAGATAGAACTGTGTGCCAGCAAAGAGAATTATAGCGAGGTTCTCTTGGATCTGTTTGGGCAGCTGGAATGGTTGGGGTTGGAGGAGGTGGGTATTTATCCTAATGGGCCATTATGCACTTCCGATTTCATTCACTGGACTATTTCAAGCTCGGTTATTATATGCAGGACAAGCATTCACCGGCCCCGTTCAAGGCATTGTATAGGAATGGATTTATAGCCCCCCCAAATTGTGACTATTCGGTCTTTTAATGAAAAGATGAAGCATTGCTTTCTGAACGTGCTCGTTTTGTTTGTTTAGTGTTCACAACGCTGATTATTACATGCAAGAGGCGAAGAAGCTGAAGCACAAAGCTGATGCCCTGGTAGGTTTCCTTTCTCCCGTTGCCGTCCTCCATCCAGGTATTAGGCTTTGAAGGAAAACAAAGAAGGCACTTGACAGACGAGTCAAACCTTTTCATTGCTGCTGTGACAAAGAGCGATTGGAGCTGGTTAATTCCTTAGCACTGGGATTCCCCAAGGTCTTGGTGCCATGTTGCCGTTTCTCGGTTTTCCCACTCTTCTTCCCCTCGCTCCAACTTCAGAAGCTTAATGGCTTGTATTTTCTTTTTTTTTTTTTTTTTTTTTTTTTTTTTTTTTTTTTTGCGGTACGCGGGCCTCTCACTGCTGTGGCCTCTCCCGTTGCGGAGCACAGGCTCAGCGGCCATGGCTCACGGGCCCAGCCGCTCCGCGGCACGTGGGATCTTCCCGGACCGGGGCACGAACCCGCGTCCCCCGCATGGGCAGGCGGACTCTCAACCACTGCGCCACCAGGGAAGCCCCACTTGTACTGTCTTTCAAGTGATTTTGAAATGACCTTTGAAACTGCGCTGGGGAAGGTGGGAGCTCCCATGGGTTCCAGTAAGCCCGAACTGGGTGTGGGCAGGGAGAGGGCTGCTGAGAGCCAGTTAAGTGGCCTCAGTCATTAGCTCTGGGAAACTCAGGTCTGTAGAAAAATCTCAGCTCCTTGCTGCATTTGATGACATGTTTCCAGAGTGAGGCCCACAGCCAGCCTAGGTCCCCGCACACAGAAGGAGGTTCTGTTCTCTAGATTTCCCCCAACACTTGGCCTCGCTGCCTCCAAGGGCTGTGAGAGCATGGGGAGTCGTCTGATTGACTGAGCCACCTAACAGGGGGTCTCAGTCGTGTGGTACAATCACTTGGGGAGCTTTAAACTAGCCCTGATGCCCAAGCCGCACCCCAGAGAAATGGAATCAGAATTTCCGACACTGGGACCCAGGCATGGGTGTTTAAGCTTCCCCCGGGTGATTCCCAAGTGAAGCCAAGGTTGAGAACCACTGCCCTCAATTCAGGGTCCTCACCTTTGACTAAAGCCCAGCATAATTAGAGGTGTCAGTTCAACTCCGTTGGGTTAAAAAAAAAATCACACCCTCCATCATCACATCGTGTCCAGCCAGGACTTAGCTGCCCTGTGCTGTTTGCCACTGGGAGGGCTGTAACGGAGGACCACGACGGTCTCTGCGCCGTGACTTGCGCGTGGCCACCATCCACTGCCCTCCAAAGGGCCACGGTACATAAGGAGATAATCGGTGTGTCTTTAGTATTAAAATTTCCATGGGGTGTGTGAAAAAAAAAATCTAAAATATCTCCCTCGGTGGGGGGTGCGGGTGGGGGTGGGGAGGAATGATAAGAAAAAAAGAAAAGGTTGAGAAATACTCATTTAGAGGAAGATGTCTTTGCTTGGCTTACGTCTACACCAGAGCTAGACACTCCTTTGGAGTTCAAGCCCCTAATTGGCCCTGTGGCCCATGTAGTCTTCTCTCTGGACTTCAGTTACTCCTTTTGCAAAAAGAGAGATTTGGGCCAGGTGATCTTTAAGGAGCCTTCCAGCTATGGGCTTGCAAATGAAAAGTCAGTTTCAAAAATCAGGATGCAAAGCTTAATTTCCACAGGGGAGAACCAATCAGGGTCAGGTGACCTAAAGAAATTATCTTGTAAGGCAAGAGAAGAAGGAGGTTTTCATAAAATCGCTTTGAATTGGGCTGAAACCGGTATTTTTCCACAACAGCTTTCAGAAAGGAAACCACAGAGTTCCTGCAGTACATAAAAGCTGGAGAACCTTTATTGCAAAGAGAGTCATTTACAGCAAGCGATTCTGCAGGACCTGTAACTCATCATTTTATAGATGTACTTAATCCTTTGCTAGAGACAGCTAGCTACTCTGCCATTTTGAGAGTTGAAACCTTCACAGTTGCATAGAAAATATTTTGATAAAAGGTATACAAGAAAATTAGAATAGCTCAATCTGCATTCTATTGGTTCTTTCACATGAAATTCTGTATTAGTGGAATTCTTCCATCCAGCTATCAAAAATTGAAAATGTTAAATACTGTTAGAAAATACTCACTATAAAAGTGTCATATATAATATTCATTACACATAAAAAAGAAATCAGTATGTCTGAGTCAATTTAATCGTGACCATTAGCAGGGCTAAAACCTTTTGCGATGAAATTTTGCATCGGCAGGCGGACTCCCAACCACTGCGCCACCAGGGAAACCCTGGGGGCTTTTTGACACACTGTGTCAGACCATCATTTACAGTGAAAGTGATGTGATGATCGTCAACAGTCACACTGCGACTTCCCGTTTTTCATGGCGATAGCATCCATTTGTTACTCTTCTCCTGGGGGTGGGGATGATGTGCTCATCTAGAGTTCCAAGCAAAGACTAAACGGGTTAGTTGTCCAGGAGGCTTGTAAAAAGCAGGGTTTCATTGCAAGCTCTGTCTAGAGGACATTATGATGACCAGTCTAGTAAATGTAGTCAAGAGAAACTAGTCGAGGCCGTGATTTGGATCCTGGCCCACCAAAAAGATAACAACAACAGGAATACCACAAAGACATGATACCTTGGCTGCAGTTTTCTCTTCTCAGCCAGCCTCCATGTCATGGCAATAGAACCTGAAATCAGTTACATCCTTGTCTAGACAAATTCCTAATTGCTCCCCTCCATAGGTCAACCTTGGCACTGTTGGGCTGGGCAGTTCTCCACTGTGGGCGCTGTCCTGTGCATTGAGGGATGTTTAGCAGCATCTCCGGCCTCTGTCCACTAGACACCCCTCATCCCTAGTGTTGACAACCGAAAAGGTCTCCAGACATTGCCAAATGTTCCCTGGGGGAGGGGTGTAACGTTGCCCCGGGTTGAACACCACTGCTTTAGATGAAGGAGAGAAGAGGGACCGTCATGTTGGCAAGTCTTCTTCCTGTTTCAGTTTGAGAAATTTGGCAAAGCCGTGAATTATGCCGACGCAGCCCTGTCCTTCACCGAATGTGGCAACGCGATGGAGCGCGACCCTCTGGAAGCCAAGTCTCCGTACACCATGTACTCTGAGACCGTGGAGCTTCTCAGGTTCGTGCCTTTCTGCTGCCTTTTTCCTTAGCTCTTTCCAGTCACAGTTAGAAGCTGCTTGCTGTGTTTGAAAACTATCACTTCCACATAATAATGACTCATCCAAGGCATCTTCTTCTTAGCAGTCATCATAATTCGTTCTTGCCATTTTATTCATGTCATGGGAAATTTATAACTGATGGACACTGCTTGTATCAATTATTCCCTTCGGAGGTTATAACGTGAGTGTTACAATTTGCAATATTCATAAAATTAAAATGGAAAGGTAGTGGATGCGAGTAAAGTATCATCATTTCACTGTTTGGCGTGGACACTTGTCTTTTCAAAGCGCAGTTCTATAATTCACAAAAAGCGGTGCTATTGGGATTTCTGTTATAAACCATGTTTTCTAAAAATTTCTGCCTCAGTTATTACAAATGGAGGGGCACTGTTCCAACACAAAGGCAGCTTTGGAGGCCACAGCTGTGGAGTAGACGTTCCGTGCATCTGGAATTTGAGGGGCAGTCAAGGTGGTAGCAGGGGGAGGGGAGGGATGGGGTTGATAACAGGGGAGGGTGTATTAGCGGTACAGATTATTGGTTTCATTTGCATTTTGAATGAAATTTTCTGGCCTGTTGCTCTTGGTGCAGTGGAGTTTGTGGGTAATCAAAAAAAGTCTTGTGAGAAGGGGAAAGAGAAGAAGTGATATCCATTCTAGTGCTTTCCAGTAACCTGCAGGTATTTGTACAAGTATTTCCTCTACCTCTGAATAGTGGATGAGCACCCGCATCTGCAGGATGGACTACACCATGGCTTTTGATTGAGTGAGCAGTTCTTCACCTGATAGGTCCTTGTATCCCAGCCACCTCTGGCTTCATTAATCCATAACGCCAGGCCTGCTTTTTATTCTGTTCTTGCGTCTGCAATAAACTGTTACAAACCTGAGGACCCTTGTACCTAAACCTTCAGACAGACATCGGACAGATTTAACATGCACATTTTCCCGGGAAAGCATTTGAAAAGATCAGAAGAATGGGAGCCATTATAAAGAAGAAGAAGAAGAAAAAAAAAACGACGGTTACATAGAATCAGAAGATTTAGTTAAAGCCACCAAAGTAGGGAGATTGTGAGGAAAGTTCCAGCCTTACCTTGACAGGCCAGGCAGCCATCTCTGGCTTTTCGCTGCTCTGAGAAGTATATAAAGTATCTCTCAGACTTACTTTATGCCCTGTGAAAAGCCCCCACCGCCATTTGTAGCTTTCAAGGGGAAATTGATTTCTCAGTGTCTATACGAGGCTGCCTGCAGTTTTCAAAGATGCACAAGATGAAAATCCTGGCAGAAACGATAAGGATTCAAAATGGAGGGGAAACTTTAATGAACAAACCTGCAGAAAAGCCGTGCCTTCTCTTCATCCCCACATGCAAATTAAAACAAGGCACTTTTTCAATTGACAGGAAAATGTAAAAATGTTAATACCCGGTGTTAGCACATACGCAAAATAATGGTGAACTGGGCCTCCTCCATGCTGTTGATGGGAATGGAAATTGATCGTTGTAAATTGAGGGCAATTTGGTATTGTGTAGGAAAACCTATACAAGTGAGCATTCATATCTTTTGAGCCAGTAATTCAACCTCCAGAAATTTGAATTTTCTATACTGAAGAAAAGACTTGTAAGAGGAGAACGAGTTATCTGTACAGTGTTCAGTCTGGCCTATATTATAGCACCCAATTAGAAGCAAACCAAATCATCAACAGGAGAAGGGTAATTAATTACATCGCAGTACACTCAACGGAATGATTTGCAGCCGTTGAAATGCAACAATGATGGATACTGTGTAGCTGCATGAAAATGTTTATAGTATGATGTTAAAGTAAAAGCAAGCCACAGAATTATAGACACATTGCATTTCTAACCACAAAAAGCACGTTTCTGCACGTGGACCAACCTGGAAGGGAAATAAGGTCATATCTGTAATTGGGGGTGAAATTATGGGTGTTTTCACTCTCTCTATATATATTTTTTCTTGTTTTCTTTTAGGAAAACACATGCTCTCTAAATAGAAAAGCGAAGCATCAAATTTCATTTTTGGTAGAAATGCCATGTGAATCGCTGAGTGATATTTATTTCCATTAGAAAACACTCCTTTTTCCTTTATTATTTACAATTCTTTTTTCTTTTTGTCTAAGCACAGTTGTTTTTTTTTTACATGATGTGATAGTTTACTCCCCATAGGAGTACATTTTCAGTGGAACCTGGTGAAAGTCAATGGAGGATTTATAGCCATTCACTTTTAAGTCAGTATTTTGAAACTTTATTTCGAGATAATTGGATATTCACATGCAGTTATAAGAAATGATACAGAAAGTTCCTGTGTACCTCTCCCCCACCCCCCGTTTCCCCCCATCTAGCGTAGCTCTAGTCCAAGATCACAGCCAGGACAGGGACATTGCTACAGTCCACCTGCCTTACTCAGAAGTCATCAGGTCTTTTTTCTCCCAGATTTTACCAGTTCTACCTGCACTACTTTGTATGTCCTCTATATGTGTAGAACTTTACATTTTCTAGTATATGTGTGTGTGTAATTTTTTTTTTTTTTTTTGGAGAGAAATTTCGATTGGGAATAAAATGGGCTAAAGCAACTAAGTCTTCTGGCCCACGTAAGCCATCGGAACTCCACTATCAAGGCACTTCAACAGTGGCTGCAATTAGAGGGTAACTGTAATAGGAACATGGTTTTTAGTAGCGTAATTTTATGTTGAAGAGATCTGTATTAATCTCTCCCTGACGGTATGCTGGCTGCAGAGAGAGCACCCCATTTTTTTCATTCAAGTAACTATGGTTGCTCCGAGCCTTGGGAATCTGCAATAGACATATACTTGTGAAGGCAAGTGGGGCATCACAATGACTTGACATTTCGGTGATCCAGCTGTCAAAGACAGACTTATGACATCATAAGAAGCCTTTTCGCTTAATATGGCAACAACAGGAGGGACCCACATCAAGTGCGCGGGTCCTTTTGCTGGAAAATGTTCACTGGACACAACTGGGGCAGTAACTGGGGAGAGCAGAGCGATAGGGGGCGCCGGTGTTCCGGGGAGGCTGCTGAAAGTGCGGGCTCACCGTCGCCTCCTCGTAATCGAGAGCTAGTCGGGGCTGCCTGCACGTCTTCAACTTCCCTCTGCAGCACTGAACTCTGTTACTTATTCCACCACGAGTGCCTGTGAAATTGCATTAAAGCTCAGACAATGATTTTACGCAATGAATTGATTTTCAAGAGTCTAAAGGCCCAGAATGGAATCTGCTCAGCTCGAAGAAAAAAAAAATGGGAACTACTCAACCTTTGATCTCCCCGGTGTGGAACAGTAACGATTAAAGAGAGTGGAAAGACAAAATATACAAGCACCATAAATTAGGGGCGCTCAGACCTTTACCTGCTGTGAAATGTACCTCCCTTAAAAAACAAAAAAACCACTTCCCAGAGGAATATGTTCCACACCTGAGCCATTAGAAACACACAGCCATTGTAACTGTGTGATGGAGGCCTCCCTACACTCAGGTCAGACATAGCTGTGTTATTATTTACCTCATCTGTCAAAAACTCAACTGAAACCGACACTTGTGTCCACGTCTCATTGAAAGCCAATAATATTGTTTAACTAGAATGTTCTTAGAAACAGTATTTTGCCAGCATTTATACACACGCCAGACCCACAGTAGTTCCACAGCACTGTTCTGGAACGTGGGCTCCGGATGTAGCTGGCTTCTCCAGAGCTAGCTTCCATCCGTCACAGCAGTGCCATTGTGACACTCCTGTGGTCGTCGTTTTGTATATGTTTTGGGGAAAGCACACTTTTGCCCACGTGCCCTTCTCGGTCCTAACACCCAGAGCAAATGTGGGGCTAGCGCATTTAGGTGATGGGAACACCAGTGACTTTGGGACTTTCTGAAGGGTCAGATGGATTCCACTTGAGCTTGTCCTTTCTCTTCAAAGGTATGCAATGAGGCTGAAGAACTTTGCAAGCCCCCTGGCTTCGGATGGGGACAAAAAGCTGGCCGTACTATGGTAAGCCTCCTGGAGGCCACCAGGAAACAGCTGAAATGTTGCAGAAGGATTTGAAAAGTCAACTTAAGCTGCTTACCCCCAGATCATTATTCTTGTTTTCCATTAAACTCTGGAAGGCTAACTGGTGGATTTTTTTCAGTCGCTGACTAAACATTTACTCTCTGAATTTATGCCCTTATCAAGATGGGATTTTAATGCTTACCCCTTCTTTTTTTAAAAAAACGACACAAATTTATTATCTTACAGTTCTGACGGTCAAAAGTCTGACATGTGTTTCACGAGCCTGTAATCAGAGTGTCAGCGAGGCTGCATTCCTTCCAGAGGCCCTAGGGGAGAATCAACTTCCTGGCCTTTTCCAGGTTTTAGAGGCCACCTGCACTCCCTGGCTCGGGGCCCCTTCGTCCATCCTCAAAGTCATCAGTGTAGCTTCTTAAAATAGCTCCCCGACTTTGACATTCGGCCTCCTTCTTCCATCTTCTGTGAACTCCTTTTTTTCTTTTTTTAAACTTTTATTGAAGTGTAGTTGCTTTACGATGTCGTGTTAATTTCCGCTGTGCAGCACAGTGACTCGGTTATACATCTATATATATTCTTTTTCATATTCGTTTCCATTATGCTTCCATCGCAGGATGCTGAGTATAGTTCCCTGTGCTATGCTTACTCCTTTTTAAATTTTTTTTTCTTTTTTCACTTATATTCCTCAATAACCGTAGGAGAGTAACTGCGAAATAGGCATCAGTTTTTAGTTTTATGGGTTTGATTACGCATCGGCGTTAACACGGTCCTTTCCTCAACGCCACAGCTACCGATGCTTGTCCCTTCTCTACCTGCGGATGTTCAAACTGAAGAAGGACCACGCCATGAAGTACTCCAGATCACTGATGGAATATTTTAAGGTAATCCTTATTTGGTATAATTTATAGGCCCCGGGTGATTAAATCACTAATGAGACATGGCAGGCATGTTATTAAATGTCAAGGTTGCTGCTGCCAAAGGCTTAACCTTGCTCATCCTGGCTCCTCCCACCTCTCCTTTGGGGCTCAGCAGAGAGCTTAGGTTTGATTTGATTCCAGAGAGAGAAGGTACAATAGTTCAATCCCCCGCTGATTCTCTGGACTGAACAAATGGCCCCGGGCAGCTTCCCAGCTGCAGTCGGGGGGTGGGGGGCGATGCCTTCCGCCCACCCTGCACGGTGGACCCGCCAGAGGACGCGGCTGGAGCTGTGGCCATGGCTTTGGCCGGTCTCGTGTTACATGAGATGCCAGCCTAGAAATTTCTCGGCAGTGAGAGAAGTCACCGCAGCCACCCTGGGCTCTGCGGGGACAGCCACACCCGCTTTGACCATGGGGAGTCTTGGAGGACAGTGGTTGCACTTGAAGATAGCTGATTGCTTTGGCTGCCAAAATAACAAACAATAAATAAACAAATGCATCGTCTAGGGAGCGGAAGTTTTGGTTTTTTCTTTTTTTTTTTTTTTTTTTTTTTTTTTGCGGTACGCGGGCCTCTCACTGCTGTGGCCTCTCCCGTTGCGGAGCACAGGCTCCGGACGCGCAGGCTCAGCGGCCATGGCTCACGGGCCCTGCCGCTCCGCGGCATGTGGGATCTTCCCGGACCGGGGCACGAACCCATGTCCCCTGCATCAGCAGGCGGACTCTCAACCACTGCGCCACCAGGGAAGCCCTGAAGTTTTTAATCTGCAAGCAAAACGAGATATTTCAACCACGAGATGCAATGCCGAAATGTGGGAATGAGCCCGAATGAAAACTGCAAGCCTGGAGCTAGGCCTGGCCGCTGTGCTGGGTATCACTGGCTTGAGGGTCCTTGGAGCTTCTGTGGCTTCTACCCCCATAACACTGGTCACGTTTTAGAGTTGAGGGGGCTCAAGGCTCCTGTTGGGCAGGTCCTGAAAGGAAAAGGACAATTTTATTGATATTTTTTTGCCAAGTTCATCAGACAACTTGGCTCAGTTGCACCAAGGCAGTTGTTTGAAATGACCTTACCTCAGACGTCAGAACCCGGTGAGAGAGGGTGCACAGCTGTGTGCGGACACCAACTCGGGAAAAGGAGCAGGTCCCCCAGCTATCAGGTGGTGTGGCCGTAATAAAGCCAGTGCTTGTGGAGGTGAACATGGTCAAATGCAACAGCTGCCCACGACCGTATGTCTACAGTGTCAGCCTGGGCTCTGGAAAGGCGTCTTGATGCTGTAGGTCTGGGGTGCCCTAAGAATGGGCATATTTCTAACAAGTTCCCAGGCAGTGCTGATGCTGTGGTCGCGCTTTGAGCCCCAGCCCCAGCATCTGTCCTCTGCAGCTGTCCTGTGTAACTTTCAGGGCACTGCAAGATACCAAACAGACGTTAAGTAACTCACTCCTCTGGCGATGCGTCGAGCTTCTTTGAGGTTCAAAACTGGAGGCTCCCACCTGGTGAGGCCATTATAACGAGTTGTCCACATGGGGCGGTGCTGAGTGTCGGGTTTTCCTGTGCTCCACAGGTGTACCGCCACTACAACAGAGGAGACCCATTCTTTTTTAAAAAATGTATTTGGTTGAAGTCTAGTTGATTTACAGTGTTGTGTTCATTTCTGCTGTACAGCAAAGCGATTCAGTTGTACACATTCTTTTTCATATTCTTTTCCATTGTGGTTTATCCCAGCATATTGAATAGAGTTCCCTGCGCTCTACAGTAGGACCTTGTTGTTTATCCATCCTATACATACTAGTTTGCATCTGCTGACCCCAAACTCCCAACCCACCCCTCCCCCACACCCTCTCCCCCTTGGCAACCACAAATCTGCTCTCTGTGTCTGTGAGTCTGTTTCTGTTTCATAGATGTGTTCATTTGTGTCATATTTTAGACTCCACATGTAAGTGATATCGTATGGTGTTTGTCTTTCTCTTTCTGACTTACTTCACCTAGTATGATCATCTCTGGGTACATCCATGTTGCTGCAAATGGCATTATTTCGTTCTTTTTTATGGCTGAGTAATATTCCATTGTATATATGTACCACATCTTCTTTACCTACTCATCTGTTTATGGACACAGGTTGTTTCCATCTCCAGGCTACTGTAAATAGAGCTGCAATGAACATTTTGGTACATGACTCTTTTTGAATTATGGTTTTCTCAGGGTATATGCCCAGCAGTGGGATTGCTGGATCACGTGGTAATTCTATTTTTAGTTTTTTGAGGAACCTCCATACTGTCTTCCATAGTGGCTGCACCAATTTACATTCCCACCAACAGTGCAGGGGGGTTCCCTTTTCTAGGAGGCCCATTCTTTAAACCAGCCCATCAGAGGGAAAGATTGTTTAGTGATCACTGTAATGCAGCCCTGGAAAAACCATCAGCCATGAGGATATGCATGTGATGATAGCAGATCAAGGTGGTTCACACACACACACACACACACACACACACGAATGCTGCTTGGTCCTGGCGAGTTCCTGGGATTTCAGAAATGACATCCTACCTTGCATCCCGGGGAAAAAGTTTGTAACTGGAGCTAAAGGTGAAAAGCTTGTCTGTACTCTGAAGAGCTTGTTTTGCAGAATAAATTTCAGATGAGGATAATTAAACCACTTCTTGGAGAACTGAGTCTGATTTCACTGGGCCTTTTAGTATATAAGATCTTTCATCAAGTGACTTTCATGGTCCTGATTGGAGCCCACTAATTATTCCAACCAGCTATTTTCATCGAGTGCACATCGTGGTGTGCTGACGTGCACATACATTCCAGCTCTGGTAAGGAAACAGGAGGCATCCCGAAATGCTGCAATCAATATTAATGTACTCGAAATCACACTTCCATCTGTTTCTGAATTAATAAAACACAAGATAGATGTCCTCATTTCCCTCTCTCTTTCTCTCTTTCAGCAAAATGCTTCAAAAGTCGCTCAGATACCATCTCCATGGGTAGGCAATGGAAAGTAAGTATCTTCTGAAAATTATTTTTTCATGAAAATCAGCGATCGAATAGACCCCAGATATTGGGTATTGACAACCCCAGGTGGAAAGGTCAGTTCTGAATCTACAGTAATTTTGGTGCACGCAGAATTCTAGTCAGGTTTCAGCTAATAGCAGGACAGAAAAGTTTAAGATGATGTGATTCCAAATTTCTTTCACTGTTTGATCTTTAAGCCAAATGACGGCCATAAAAGTATCAGTTAATGAGATGGCAAGCACCGTGCCATTTCGGGGAGGCAGGGTAAAGTTACCTCCACTGCAGTGATTTTTCAACGAGTCACTCAGTAATGAAAGACCAATGAAATATTCATTGATATATGGTAAGTGCTTTAATAAAACCAGAGGCATAATAGCGCTGAAAATGTGAAGACCCTTCGTCAGCCAATTATCTGAACCTTCATGATGATTTTTATATTAATACTAAAATACCCTGACCTAAAATGTAAAAGCAGCTACGCTACTGCCGGTCTGAGGCTCAGTGAACTCACCCACTCTGCGGCCGTCCTTAGAGCCCTATCTGCTCGGGGCAGCTCAGCCCTCCAGCAGTAGGGCAGGAGCTGGGAAGCCAGCTGACGTGGGCCAGGAGCTGTCCTTAGCTCCCGGGGTAAACTAAGAGAGCCCCTTCCTCTCTCTACAACGAAAGGGCCGGACCCAGTGACGTCGGAGGCTCATCTGAAGACAGGTTCCTTTTCAGAGGGCGACTTGGAATCCTAGTTCTGTCTCAGCCCTGAACTGCCTACATGCCCACACTTAACTGGCTTGAGCACCCGTTTCTCCTGTGATTCCAATACCTCCCTCACCACCCCAAGCCCACTTCCCACCAGTGGATGTATACCTTCACAAAGAGCTGGGGGGGGGTCCCCATTTTTCATCATTTCAAAATTCTTATGTCTCTGATCAAAACACTTTCTTGAACAGTGAAATAGTCTCCTTTGCCACTTTATAGTTTAAAGCACAGTCCCGAAGCAGTGGGATTGTGAACTCTAAGATCATAAAAACATTCAGAGTGAGGGAACAGATCCATTAAAAAGTACATGTTAACTCAATTACTGTATTGAAAGGAAGTACCGTTCAAACTGTTGAATTAGGTCTCACTCTTACACTGACGGACAAAAGTGAAAGAACGCTTCTCTCTGGAAGCTCAGAAAATAAAAATAACTATTGAAAGGCCCAGAGAAAGCTATTTTCTCTGAGCACGGAGTAAAGCAAGGGCAAATTCAGGTAAGCAGCCATTAAAGGATCATTGGGAAAAAAAAATTTTTTTTAATTCTGCAACGAAAGAACTCAAACACATTGTAAGCTTGTGAAGTCACATGAAAAGCCTCCCGAAATGATTTTTAAAGCAGCTCCTGTCTGAAGAAAGCACACTCCCTTTGGTAGTCCAGAGAGCTTTTGAATGAGGCAACTCAAAACGGTCGCCCAGGGGTTACAGCCCATTCATTCAGCAAACACTTTGGGTACATTTCCCTACAAGAGACCTGGGACGCAGCGGAATTCCAAGGGCTCCCTGCACTCGAGAAGCACGCAGTCCAGTGGAGGGGGATGACAGGTATGAACAAAGTTCTGCAGACACCCAAGAAAAAGAGAGCGCGGGCCTCCATGGGTGGTCAGGGAGGGCTTCTTTGTCTCCCAGCAACACTATAGCCTGCTTCCCCCAGCGAATGATGACAGCTGGCCCCGCACCAGCCCTTTCACGATGCCTTCCAGAAGCAAGCTTCCCTGACCCTGGCCGTGAAGAAGCAGTTGGAAGAAGGAGAAGAAAAATCCGCTTGATATAGAGCAGGGGTCGGCAAACCTTTTCTGCAAAGGGCCAGATAGTACATATTTGGGGCTTTGCCGGCCCAGAGGCAAAACCGAGGGTGTCGTATGTAAAGAGAATATAAGAGAAAACAAGTTTCCACAAACATCTTACTGATGAAATTCAGAATATAACAGCAGTTAAGTACAAGTTTTATAATACGAGTCTGTTCAGGAGAGGAATGGAATTTTGAAAAAATAACATTTTGCGTCACTGGGGTTCAAAGGTAGCATTCTCGCTCATCCAATTGATTGCAAATGTCCATCTTTTCACACCATTCATAGCTCACAGGCCATACAGAAACAGGTGGTGCACCAGCTTTTTTGACCTCCACAGAGAGTCATGGAAACCATGTTATAGAGAGTCTAAAAGGGTGGGGCAGCAGTCTCAGATGTCACCCAGAGAGAATAAAAAGAAAGAAGGCTGGGAAGGCTATGGAAGGAGGAAAGAACGAGGCCATCTGAGGCCCTTGAAGAACTCTTTCAGTAGACAGGTGGCCGTGGGTACCATATTGAAAGCGTTGGAAGAGAAGAGATATCTCCACATGTTTGGGACATTGGCCAGTAAAAAGATGTGAGGAGTTTGGTGGTCACTGGAGGGAACGTTCCCATCAAGCAAAACTTCTCCCCGAGATTAGGGAGGGCTGTGCCTGCGTGAACGTGGCATGAGCTTGGGGACAGTGGTAGAAAGAAGCCAATGCGGACTCAAGGGTGAGGGTCAAGATGAACACCCAAGTCCGGTGAATCCTTTAGCAGAGGGAGTGTAGGACTTTGAGGTAACTTGATGGAATGGAAGGAGAGTGGACTTTGGAGGAAAACAGACCTGCTTTCAAATCCTGGCCCTTCGACCGATTTGCTACGCGACCCTCAAAAAGGAGCTGAATTTCTCTCAGCCCTTTTGCCATCTGTGAAACAGTGGTGGCAGAAACTCACCCACAGAGTTGTCACAAGGCTTAGAGATAATATCGGTGAAGCCCAGAGCACTGTGCTTGGTGTACAGCAACTTTAACAAATACTGGCTACTACCACTGCCATGTTTTGTTGTCGCTGTTACCTTTCTGAGTTGGAAAACATGAGTGATCTCGCCCCTAGAACTCCCACAGCTCTTGGTGTGCACTTCACTTTTGGCACTTAGCCTAGATTGCCAGAATTGAATGGATTTCCCTCCCCATTAGACTGTTTGCTCGTTTCGGTAAGGGGCTGTTCATTCTTTTATTCACCAGACATCTATTGCATATGCCTGCTGTGTATGAGACACTCTGCCAGGCACTTTACAAACATTATCTAACTGGTATTAAGTACATAGTATGTGCACCAGGCACTGTTCTAGATGCTGGGAATGACGCTGGATGAAATAGACAAGGATCTATAGACAAGGACCTCCTCAAGGTCACATTCTTTTGGAAGAGAAAGACAGTACCAGAAGAGTGCGTGTGCTAGATAATAAATGTCATAGAGGAAGGCGAAACAAGGAGGGGGGATAGAAAGGGCTGCTTGGCATGGGGGAGGAAGTTCCTGAATAGGGACATTAGGGAAGGACGATGGGAGGGCGAGCCATGCAGATCCCTGGGGGGAGTGCATTCCACGCGCAGGGCTCGCCACCACCTCCAACGGGGACGTGACTCGTGATTACCAGGAACAGCAGGGGCTGAGTGTGGTTGGGAGGCAGGGGAGCACGGTGGACGCCCAGGGTGCTTATGCTGTGAGTGGTCGGAAGCCTGTGCTGGTGTGTACACACTCATGGCCACGTGCCACGGACGTGTGAAGAAAAGCACCAGATCTGAAGCAGATCCACAGAGGGAGAACTGAACGACGAAGCCCAAGCTGTGGGGAGAGCCAAGCTGGAGTTGGAGGCACACCAAGATGAGCGCGGCAACAGCCCTCTTTCAGCCAGAGGCAGTGTCCTAGGCGGGTTTTGATTTGTGGATTTCACGCATCTGATGCTGTGTGCAGGGTATGCAGCCGTGCTCCGCGCAAGGTCAGCTCACAGAGCCTTGTGTCAGGTCCGTCGTGACCAAAACCGAACGCGTGCCCTCGCTCTCCCCGCCTCCACCGCTGATTATTTAAAAGAAAGTGCCGAGTGGAAGGGAAAGAAAGCCCCTCAATTCCTCTTCAACGTTATAAACTGAAAAGGCCTTTTCAGGATGTAGGAGATAAACGAGGCGATTTGTTTCCCCTTATGACTTCTGGACATGATTGGAAGTCACTGAATCCAGCCTTTTCTTGCAGGCCAGGGAAGGTTCAGCGAGGGGAGGGGTCTCGGGAGCACACGGCAATTGTACGTAAGGCAGGGCCAGGCTAGAGTCCCGGTCCCTGGGATTCCAGAACTTTCCCAGCACCCCACGGTCCCCCTCTCAACATCTGTGACACTGACACCTTTGCAATCTTCTCTAGAGATTACAAATGAGGACGTTTTCCTTTCTGGCCCTAAATTGACATTTACGGGTTAATGACCACCACTGGGTGGGAAAAGACTAGAAAATAGCATTTGCAACCTGCCATGGCAAAAAAATCTAGCATTCACTGCTTTTTTGCTAACACTTCTGTGCCCAGGTCCCCGAGTTTAACCATTCCCCTGACCACACCCCACCTTGAAAGTAAATCTTTCCATCAAGAAGTATCAAACATCTCAGAAATTATAAACAGAGCAGGAAAACCTTCACACCCTCTTCCATCACACAAGCGCGGAGCACTTGCACAGAGGATCCACTTTCCCCCTCATGCCAGAACATACCGGAAGACATACTCTGTTTGCATCCGTTGAGTTGCTCCCAGACCGAGTCAGCCCCGCTTTGGCATTTTGGTACGTGGTGACTGCCGTTCCCCCAAATCCTCTGTGTATGCAGCCTGTCAGGGTGCGCATCTGTTCTAGGAGCAGGGATCGGCTCTGAGAAATACAGCCACCCTGCAAAGGTAGTTGCCAACAGGTGGCTGGCACAGGGGAGGGAGTGTGAGAAGGGCGCCTCCTGATGGGCAGTCATTCGAAGGCTGGCTGAACGAGGACGGGGCGGGGGCCGGGGGGGGGTGTATAGGTCTTGCAGCCACCCAGCCTTCGGGACTGTCCCTGACCCTCCATGCGACGTGCAGCCAGCCGGCGACTTCCTGTTGCTGGCATTAAAGGATTAAACAAAAATCTACCTCCGAACATTGGTACCGCCCAAAGTAGGAACTCCCCGAACTTCTCTTTATAACCCAGTGTGCAGGTGAACTGCCAGCGATTAACAGCCATCCTGTAGCCACGTCTTGACGAATCCTAAAGAGATATTCGTAACCTTACTTGTTCCAGCTTCCTTAGTATTGCTCCTTGGGGGGCTTTTCAGGATTGCACTTTGCTTGTGGTGGCAACTGTATTTGGAGCAAACTGTCACCGTGGTTTCCACAAACCGGTATTGCACATCAAGTCTTTTCTGAGTGCCAGTATCCATTCTGGCAGCAGGTAGAGAAATCATCATAGCTCTGAGCTGATGCTTTCTCTGGAGCATCAGAAGACTTGTTAGATGTATTCAAAGTAAGAGCTACATTTGTGGGTAGAATTAATGCCAGAGGAAGATTCACCCAGCCCTCTGTGTGGTATTTTAAAACAAAGTAGCAATGTGCGTGGAGTCATCAGTGGTTCCCAAAGGCAGTCAGACTTCAGGGTTTAAAGTTAGGAAAGGATAAGGATGGCTCGTTCTACAGCCTGGCCCCGTGGCCCCGTGTGGGTTGGTCTAATGAGGCAGGAACAGGGTGATAATAAGTTCTCTCTACGCTGGGGCCTCTGGAGAAGGCTACTGTGCTGGCAAAAGCTATAGGATGTCCTCTGAGAGGAGTCGGTGGGATGCGAGAGCAAGCTTCATATATGTTCACCATGCTAAAACTCACTGTGGCAAATCACGTCCTCATGAGGTCCCAGTGTGATGGGGGAGGCCTAGAACGCCGCTGTCACTCTTCCCAAGCAACCTAACAAAGCCTGTCTCTTCCCATCCCCCAGAAACACTCCATCCCCAGTGTCTCTCAACAACGTGTCTCCCATCAACGCAATGGGGAACTGTAACAACGGCCCGGTCACCATCCCCCAGCGCATTCACCACATGGCCGCCAGCCACGTCAACATCACTAGCAACGTGTTACGGGGCTACGAACACTGGGACATGGCTGACAAACTGACAAGAGAGAATAAAGGTATGCTGCTCTGCTCGACCCATTGCTCACGGGCCATGGTGGAGTCAACTTGCTTTCAATGGCTTGAGTTTTCCATGGTGGCCTTCTCTTTCTGTCTGATTTCCAGGGCTACATGAGGGAAGAGGGGGTTAGCTCAGGGCTGACGTGGTGACCAGTTTTTGCTGAGAGAGTGAAAAAGGCCTAGGATTGAGTTCTCCTTTAAAGTTTAAAGTAACTTGAACTATGATGTGTTGGCAAACGTCTGTTTCGCGTTTCCACTCAATGGTAAGGATCAATACAGAGAAACAGAGCAAAGGAGAAAAGAAGGATTTGCAAATTAATTGGGATTGAGGCACTTGGCTTTTTTTTTGGAGAGGTGAGGTTGAACCGAGGCCTTTTACCTTCGTTTTAATCGTCAGCTCCAGTGAGTACATGACAATGTGGCTTTGCAGTCAGAAGCCAGGGCCAAGGCTCAGCTAGTGTTTTTCACCCACTGACACCTGGGATGAAAGATCAGAGCCCTGTTCATGGGAACACATGAGGTTGGCTACAAAACAAATGTGAGGAGAACCCTGCTTCACCAGAGGGTGAGTCAGTGGTCCTCAGCCACTCATGCTGCCATCTGTGACCCTAGCTGTCACACAGGTTCGCCCCAAAGCCGCCTATCCTAATGAAGATGGGAAGTTCAAAGAAACCATACTTTTGCCCTGGCCGTTCAGTTGACTTCGGTGATTCTGGCCCAGCAGTCAGCGACCGACAGACCCACTCTAGTCTAAGTGAGGACAGATGTGGGTCTTTCTGAATCAGACTGCAAAGAGGTGACCTGTGGTTTAGAGCAGTAGAAACATCTGGCTAGGTACAGGCAAGAATTAGCATCTCGCAGGCTGGTGGCTCCTGCTGGGACACGGTATGGTATAAGTTGCATGGGGTGGGCTTGGGTCCCAGACAGTGACAGGACTTTCTTGGAATCAGGCTGGGGCTGCAGGCTACCTAGATGCAGAGGGACGTTCCCGTGGGTTACCGGCCCCTCCTCCTGGCTGCATCTCTATCGCGGCATCACTAAGCGGGCGGGGAGACTGTCCCACGGAACTAGGAAGGGTGCAGATTTTGAAGCCTAGCCATTTAAGCTTGAATCCTGTCAGGCGCTGGCTGGGTGACCTCAGGCAAGTTAACTGAAATCTGTGAGCTACTCCCTAGCTTCCATCTCTAGAATGGATATAATAGGATGATGACGAAACTACCCAGAAGGATGGTAGACATGGGTGGAATAAAATAAGATGTGTAAATCACCTAGCATAAAATATCAAGTGCGAGGTAGAAATCCTACAAAGATTTCTTTCTCTTTCCTTACTCCATATGATGACATATCTATATAATCGAAAGAGTCTGTGGCTATCAAAGCATATTCCATAATTTGGGGACTCCGACCCCTTGACCCAGCTCTAAACTTGCACTGACTCCTAGGGCTATTTGCATGTGTTGGTTCTGTGTGTTCATGCAGTCATTTCTATACGCCAGGTTCTGTACTATTTGTTTTATCATTTGTTGTGTCATTTAGCCCCATTTCCTAGCTGTAGAAACCGAGGCTCAGTGAGATGCAGAAATTCACCCATGGTATCACAGCTCATCATATTGGAAGCAGAAATCGAATCGAGAAATGTCTGGTTTCAGAGTGTGAACTTTTATCCTATAGGATGCGCTGCCCATCTAGAGGGCGAGATTAACAACGGGTCCTTGGAGACCTTCAGTGAGCTCCTGTCCTCAGTTATCTGAGTAATGGGCAGTTCTTAACTTGTCCACTTCCCTAGGCTTCTGGAAATCCAAAGACAGCTAACCCAGACAACCAGGCCAATCCAAGGGTTCTAGAATTACTCAGGAAGGCATAAAGCATCTTAAGTCTTGCCTAGCTTGTCGGCCTCCACTCTTCTCTGTCTTATTTTGTATTGGTAACTGGAGAGCTGTTCAATATTTATGGATTTCCTTCATAATTGCATCTATTTTCAAAATCTGTTAAAGTAATTCCTTCTAAATTAACCACAGAACTTTCCAGGAGCAATGTAGCGGCTGGGCTGATGTTGGACTCAGATGGTGCTCATCTTGGCCTTAGCACAGTGTGTCAAGGAGTTGTTCAGTTCCCTGACTAATATTGAATCAAAATGACTCTGTCAGTCTACCAGCAGAAAGATGCTACATCCCGCTGGTGTGGTCCTAGGGCTGTACCAGGGGCCGGGGAGAGGACCTAGTTTGGAATCTTCTGTTTAAGGCCCTGAGTTTCACACACTTTGTCATTTCTGAACTGCTTGAAGTGGGGGTTTCTTCCCACATCTGTCTTGTCTACATAGACATGGGGAAACTGAGGCACTTCCCTTTTGATTGGTACTCTGCCTCCCACTGGAGACCACCACGTACCTGCACCTTTTTCCACCCAATCACGCGATGGAGGTGGCGGAGGTTGGCTGTCCCAGTGGAAGGTCTCCACCCCTGCCCCATGTCTGCCCACCTGTACAGCTGCAGATGGCTCATTGCAGAACATTCTGGTTCCTTACCTTCCCAGCTGCTGACTTGAAACACTTATTAAAATGGTGACCCGGGTACCCAATGAAGAGTGCCACCGCAGGGGCTTCCCTGGTGGCGCAGCGGTTGAGAGTCCGCCTCCGCAGACTTTATACAGAATATCCAGGGGACATCCCACTCACGTTCACTCGACAGCAACTGGGTCCTTTAACATCTCCCTTAATATTGTATTACGGAAGAGAGTATTTTCAATGCCCAAAGTAATTTACTCCCTTATCAGCAGAAATTACTTTTATTGCATAGTACAGGTTAAAAAGTATCACATAATCAAATGAAGCTGATACGCGGAGAAGGAGCCCATATGTTCTACATAACGTGAAGAATCAATGCATTGTTTAGTGAAATACCATCTGCTGGGCAATCGAGCACACATAACCCACGCGTGGAAATTGCTTTCCAAGAAGGCAGGAGAGCATCTCAACCACTTGAAGGTAGTCTCCAGCCTCCTCCCCCGCACCGAGCCAGCACGAGTGATTTCCTCGTGGCAGAGGGAACAGGACACCCAAGAGTTTCCTTCTCACCGAGATCAACGTGGTGCCAGACAGACGTGCAAAGGGGAAGCCTAGCTGCTTTCTAGGCATCATAGAGTTTTTCCCACAGACCTCCCACCCCGCCCCAAAGCAGACAGTCTAAGACTCTGGTCCCACTGCTTAGTAGTAAGGCCTCGGTGCCATTCCTTCCCCGAGTCAG
>NW_020173214.1:343837-359745 GCF_003031525.2 Neophocaena asiaeorientalis asiaeorientalis | reverse complement strand
TGGCGCTAATGGCTGTCTAGGCTCACCAGCTGTATCTACGTCAAGGCAAGAAACATCGATACTCAGTTCGTTTAGACAAAAGGAAAAGAGAATATTTTCAATTCCGTAACGCATAGAATGAAAAACAGCTTGGTATCATATAGACCATGGCTCCCTACCATTTTGTGTATAAAGACCCCTTTCTAACTATAAATTTATAATATATAAAAATATAGATTCCATATTTTATATAAAATACATTTAGATACATTTTATTTTAGATACGTAATTTGATGTGTGTATTTTCAATACATAAATATATGTTTCTATAAACATATATAAATATACAGACAAATATATTTTATAGGTAATATATGCATACTGTGATATGCATATATCTGATATGATATGATACTGTGATATGTGTGTGTGTGTCTTACAAACCTCCACAGGACTGTCGTGTACTTTTAGAATCTGTCGTCTGAGAAAATATATGGTGATTTGAAAAACCTTACTATGAATTAACAGATTTGAATGAATTTGTGTTTTCTTAACCACAGTAACACAGACTTGATGTATGCTGTGGAGCTTGGGGCGCTAACAAAAGATTAAAATAGTAGAGCTTGATATCCATATGGAGTTTGGGTCACCTAGTAGGTACTCTGGACACTTGTGTCGAAAGAATGAATGAATGAACAACGGATAACTTGTCCAGCGCCCGCGTGGTTGTGGTCCTGCTATCGTTCAAAGGCCTGACCGAGGTCTGCTCTGATTTTCAGAATTCTTTGGCGATCTGGACACGTTGATGGGGCCCCTGACCCAGCACAGCAGTATGACCAATCTCGTCCGCTACGTTCGCCAGGGACTGTGTTGGCTGCGCATCGACGCCCATTTGTTGTAGTGGGGTGTGCCCCCGTCTCCAGCACTGGTGGAACTCCACTCATTTGGGAAAATTCTCTTTGATTATGTTTGTTTTTATGCTTCTTTTGATATCTGTGAAAAACAGAAGTCATTGTAAGTGGACACTACACCTTGAGCAGTGTATCTTTTATCACTTAGTCATTTTTCAGTATTTTATATGCATTTCACAGATCCCACCATCCTTTTGTGCTTGATGGAATGACACAGTCCCTACAGTATTATTTTAAGTCCACACTACCCACAACAAAGAATGGAAAGCAATTGTGAGAACAGGTTCCTGAGAAGTGAAACGGAATGTCATATATAGACATATATATATGTGTGTGTGTGTGTGTGTTTGTGTGTGTGTCTATATATGAACGCAGACACAGAGGACCTGCAAAGATTCAAATTTTCAGCAATAGCCATTCCCCAAACTGCACTCTTCTGTCCAGACAAGAACGTATTTCAGAATCCTTTGTTAAACTTTTGCGGTTCCCACAGACTCAGTTTTCAGATGAGAATTTTCATTGTCGAAACCCACTGGTTAGATGTTGTAGCAACATCAGAAAGTCAAATTTAAGAAAATTAATGAGCACGGCAATGCCACTCTGAAATGCAGCCAGAGGACTTTTTAGTTAGTATCCCTTTCCTGATTCCCTAATTTGAAAAACTTCTAGGAGGAGAAGGAGTGGCAAGATTGATGTCGACAACGTTAAGGCATCAGCTGGCATAAATATTTTTGAACTCCATGATTTGAAGCGTAAATCCTCACCCAGCATTCTCTTTGTGTAAAGCTCTCCTTTGGAGGGCAGTTCAGTCAGTGCACGCCCTAGTAGCCAAAAACGCTACACTCCAGTTTTAGAGATGAGAGACGGGAGGGGTCTGGAAACCGTCCAGGGAATGCACACCTCTGCCTCTTTTGCAGTTGGTTGGCGGGGTCTACAACTGGCAGGACTTTTTTTTTTATTGTGCTTTGCTCAGATCTCTGGAAACAAAAGTCAAGTCATCACTACCTAGAAGTAAGCGTATACAGTTTGCTTCCTAGTGGCTTTAAAATCTGGACTTGCCCAAGTATTATCCCCATTTTCTATTTTACAGGGTTTCTGTTTCACTTCTTTCTGTTTTCTTCTACCCTTCTTTTCCTTTTTCTTTTCTTTCTTTTTTTTGGGGGGGTGCTCATTAGCTTTTGACGGAAATACAATCACTGACTTTATTCAAGTCTATATTAGCTTGAATCATTTCCATGAAAATCCCGAAGAAAACTTCAAACTCTCTAAGTAGTAGCTAATGTTTTAACAAAAACAATGAGTCTCGGGGTCATGCTTCACCCTAGGGTGGTTTTGACAGAGCCCTGAACATTGGGAACAGTTCCCTTGATTTGGAGATATTTCTGCATCAGTTGCGACTATCCCCACCCCTTTATGATCCTCTGCGTTCATTTTATGTCCCTAAACATCACAATGTAAATATCATCTTTGGTGTTCCAGCTCACTAGAAGAAGAATTCCCCACACGTAGTAAAAACTATCCATACGTTAGTTCCTTGTAATTACCTGCCGGTATCTAATTCCACATAGCCCTTCATCTGCTGAGTTATTGGATTCTCTTCACTGAGTTATGACCAGATAAATAATAGATATACACACACACATGAAAGATGCAAACTTGTATGATTTTGAAAGCAAGTCACGCAAGTCTGTGATAAGAACGGCAAGGGATCACTCCGCACTCTCATTGTCAAGGTTAGCCATGTCCCCAGTTGCAAAAGAGCCAGACTTGAGCTCCGCTCTGGTCATCTTTGAGTTGAAGGCCCTTTGTTGTATCATAAGGGCTGTGGAAGTTGTCCTCCAATGGCTGAGGCCACGTTGTGAAAAGTTGACAGCTGGGAGCGTCCCAGCAGCTGAACCAGCACTTTTCATGCTCCCAGTACGGTTGAGCTGGACGTTGGCAGTCTCGGCATCAACCCTCACACACGCAGACACACACACAGACCAATGAAACCCGAGAGAATCTTTTCTGAGCCTCTTAAATGAGGAAAATGATCCTATGAACGACTCCGGACACCCAAGGTGGGTGTCATCTATACAAATGAAGCTGATGGCTCTGCAGTGACTCAAGGTCTCTGTGTGTTTTCCACGGCTTATCAGGTAGAGTGCCTGACTATGACTATACGATGAAGCCCGCTGGCTTGCCTTGCAAGTTCAACCTAGACCACGATCCTAGACCATCACGGATTTAGGAGTAGATTCTTCTTGAAATTCAACCTCTGGAAAGTAGACATTAGAATGCTAGGGGCAGTTTCCCGGGGAAACTAGCATATTGCCTCATGAATGAAAGACTCGTAGCTCTAGTTTCAGTGCGTCATCCTATCTACACGGCACACAGCATGGAAGCAGCAGAGCGTCCTGCTTGCTGCCTGATGTGTCACCTCCGGTGGCTAAATGTAAAGTGTGTGCCAACTCAGTGGCACAATGACCAAACCTGACAGGCGAGCTCGGGATCACCACCTGATGATTTAGCAGAGACCCATTTGTAAAGCAGCTTAGAAACCAACTAAACATGGAGGATGGATTACCTCCCTCTCCCTGGAGGTGGGACGTCTTTCGGTTTCCTGATTGAGGATTGTTGCTATTTGAGGGATTGAGGGGTTTTGTCAAGTAAATCTCTTCGGTGTACCAGTTTGTGGGAGGGATACAAGACACGTGGGTGGCGGTGAGAGATCCTGCCTCGAGACTCTGATGGAGGCTTGGTGAGACGCATCTCACAATAAGCACGTGGAGTTAGGGTAACGGGCAGAGAAACGGGCAGGTCCACCTGAGCGAGCAAGTACACAGAAGGATCTCAGCCCTGCAAACGCGACCCCCGTAGGGCCACCACTATGCCTTCACTTGTCACCCAAGCTCCAACCGCAGAGAGTCTGACAAGTTTGTGTCATGATGTTGGCTTGGCTTTGTATTTTAATTAACCTTGGATTTTTTAGTGGTTTTGTCATATTACTGTCTGAGTTTGGTAGGTAGGATTAATTTGAAAAGAGTATACTAGTGTGGTCCTCGGGGTAGAATTTAGCCATGAGCGTGTTGTTAGCCAGCCTGTAGACTGTTAATGACTTAATAATGTCATTGGGAAAATACTAGTAGTTTTCTATTTGGATGACATCAAACGATTCAAATCTCCAATCAATAACCAAGTTGCTTGATTCAAAACCATTGGCTAAAAATGTGTTTTGTTGAGTTTCCAAATGGTGGGTTTTCCTTTGGACATCACCTTGCTAGATTGCATTGGATTGGGTCTTCAGTGGGAAGATACTTGTCCTCTCGGTATCCTTCCCAGAGCTATCTAATTTGGATTGTGTTTTATTCCAATTCGCATCCCGGAGGTTGAAGTTGGAAAATGAAGTTGGAAAGCGTTTCTGAAGGCAGAATTGATTTAGCTGTGAGGGAGGAGCCCTCACGTACTTCTCAACAGACATGATAAAAATTTCACCTGCGTGAGTGGCAGGTGGGAGACAGCAAACTGGATCACTGGGTAGGACTACTCAGTAAGGCAATGAACTGCTTGCTTAGAGAGGCATCACTCTCCCCATGGAGAAAATGTGTGGCGAGACGCTAGAGCTACACAACATTGAATGGATGGGTCGATTCCGTGCCCCCAAATTCAGTTCTGTGGGGAACAAATATGGCGCCCGTTGTCGCTTGCTCTGTTACGCGACTGGCGGACTAAATTCTTCTTGGTTGTCGTTGTCGTTGTCGTTGTTGTTGTTCTCATTCCCACTTGCACAGCCTTATTCTCATAATGGAACTCTGATTCATTTGCTCTTCAGTGTTTGCAAACTCCAGCGACAGAACTGGCACCTGTGTATCGATGATCAGCAGTGAGTGACCCTGGCAGGAGGCTAATCGGATAGGCTGGTCTCAGACATTAATCCTACCATCTGATATTTTCGGGGAAAGAAAAAGTATGAGTTCCCTTTCCGTTCCCCTCCTCACAAGTCTAGAAACCCCCTTTCCCAAGAGCATCACGTTTCCCTCTGTAATCCATCAACTCAAAGCAAATTGCATTGTGGGGAGGGCCGAGGCGGGTGGGGCCGGGGGTAGCGGGTAGGGAAGCCCTTCCAGTCCAGGCTGCAGTTCTCGCCCCTTTCTGCTTCTGACCTGAGATGGTAATAACTCCTTCATCAGGCTCACGATGGGTTTAGGGGACACGGAACTGCTGTTCCGATCCATGATCAATCATCGTTCTTCTACGAGATTGGAGCTTTGCTGTTTCATTAACTGTGCAGTGTAGACTAATGGTGTTTAATAAAAATCATTCAAAATTTCAAACTCTTTTGCCAGTGACCTCAATTTTGTCGGCTCTTTGATTCATACCAGACTCCGCGGAGGGAAGGGGGAGACCCAGGAAGCCTGCTACCAGGCCCCTGGCAGGATGCTGTGGGGAGCACCCCCAGGGCCCACCAGCGCTTGCTGGTGAGCTGCCGCATGCAGACCAGCTGGGAACCCTCCTGAAGAAAGAGTGCCCCCATGGATGCTTGCAGCTGCGGCTAGCCTGTTCCTACCGAGGGAATCATTATTCTCCAGCCTCTGCAGCACGAAGCCAGCTGCCAGATCAGGACCTTAATCGGAATTGCAGGCACTTTACCTGTTTGGTTTTGGCCTGCATCGCTCTCGTAGCTACCAAACAGGGGAAACATCTCAGAGCCTAGAGCCCAGCGGGGCGCGGAAGGCTAGCCAAATGCACCCCAGAAGCACATGCCCTTCTGAGGTTCTGCGGTACTTGGTGACATCAGTGGAAGAGGAGCCCCTGGGCAGGAAGCAGCCTTGGGGAAACCCCCAAAGAGACTGGGTTGGTGCCATGTTGCCCAGATACAGAGCTAGCTTCTCCTTTGATCTGCCCGGCATGCTACCGCTGGTCTACTGCTAAAACGTTTAACAAGCTCTCTGAGAACAGAAAGCACTTGATTTGTAGCATTTGCCAATCTCCATGGTGTAACTGCTCCCACCATGGCTGATTTCCAGCTACTAGGATGTCACTGAACACAGAGTTGGGAAGAGATGTACGCAAAGTTGGGAGTACACGGTACTGACTGCAGCCAGTCAAAGAGGGCTCGGATTTCACAGTTATGTTCTGTGGACACACACACACACACACACACACACACACACACACACACTTTAATGACAAACTATTACATCATTTTCAAGTATGAGTCAATCCTCTGGGAAATGTAGATAGGTCTTTTCATGGCTGAGTAATATTCCATTGCATATATGTGCCACATCTTCTTTATCCATTCATCCGATGATGGACACTTAGGTTGCTTCCATCTCCTGGCTATTGTTAATAGAGCTGCAATGAACATTTTGGTACATGACTCTTTTTGAATTATGGTTTTCTCAGGGTATATGCCCAGTAGTGGGATTGCTGGGTCATATGGTAGTTCTATTTGTAGATTGTTAAGGAACCTCCATACTGTTCTCCACAGTGGCTGTATCAGTTGATGAGGCCCTAGAGGTGTGGGTTTTAAGCTGGAAGGGATGAGGCCCTCTTGAGCCCAAAGCATAGATGCATCAGCGGGGGTGAGTGGGTCATCTCCATATCTCCAAGGTAAAACGGAAGTGAGATAAGTGTTTAAAAAACCCTCGTGGTTGGTTAAAAATAAGGATAGGTGAGTATTGCTTTTTATTATTAAAACATCCAAGTAGTACTTCAAACTTGTAAATGTAACTTGGATAACTGATTTACTATTTTCCTACTAATGACAGCCTTCACCTAGCTGGGAAACATTAGGGCCTCTGTGGAGAACAGCACAGTCCAAAATGCAGTGTGTTGTTTTCTCATAATATGGAAACAGTCATTCTCCCATCTCCCCGTTGTTGTTCAGAAGGTTTTCACTTGCGCTATTAGGGATGGAAGTTACTTAACCTGTGTTTTTAGTTGAAAGTACCTACTTACTGTCCTTGTTCTGAATTCAAACCAGAATGTCTCCTGGATCAATTCCATGATTAATATTCAGACATTATCATGCAAAGCAGAACAATTCCCTTTTCTACCCAATATAAAGAAAACCAAGGTCACTAACAAGTAGGCATAAAGTTCAGTATATTTTTCTAAGAGAATGAGGTTTTCGTTAAACACACACACACACACACACACACACACACACACACACACACTGTTTTTTTTTTATTAGACCTCCTCGTCATAAATCATCCTGAGAGTAGAACAGAAAGTCTCAAAGGCCCCGTTCTCCTGGTCCCGTACATCTTCTACAGTTAACACGAGGTTTGTATCTGGAAAGGTTGAAGAACTTTCCCTAAAATCCTATTTATTTTTCTTTAAACATTTCCACATTCTGTCCGAGCCTGTGTCCACAGTCAAGTGTTAGCCCTGAAGGACACCCGGTTCCTTTACTCTTTCCTTCCAGCCTCTCTCTCTTTTGC
Source organism: Neophocaena asiaeorientalis asiaeorientalis (assembly GCF_003031525.2). Classification (NCBI taxonomy): domain Eukaryota; kingdom Metazoa; phylum Chordata; class Mammalia; order Artiodactyla; family Phocoenidae; genus Neophocaena; species Neophocaena asiaeorientalis. The sequence goes on along the minus strand of NW_020173214.1, from coordinate 352,424 downwards.
CTCCGAGGTTCTTTCTATGACCAGCACAGTAACATGGTTGGTGCGAGGGGCGGCGGTGGGGGGCGGGGGGTGTCTTCCAGCCCCTCGTGGTTTTCCTGCAACATTCATCCTGACTGGGTGTGGTCCCATCTGGGTCTGGTTTAATTGCCATTAGAGTCACATGGGGACTTGGTGTCCCCCAAGGCGACGGACAGGTTTGCATGGATACAGAGAGCTAGAAATGTGTTCATCGTCATCCTAGTAGGTCTGTGTCTTTATTCCTGTCTTACCCCAAGGTTCTTCATGACATTTATTTTTCCTTAAATTCCATATATATGTGTTAGCATACGGTATTTGTTTTTCTCTTTCTGACTTACTTCTCCCTGTATGACAGACTCTAGGTCCATCCACCTCATTACAAATAGCTCAGTTTCGTTTCTTTTTATGGCTGAGTAATATTCCATTGCATATATGTGCCACATCTTCTTTATCCATTCATCCGATGATGGACACTTAGGTTGCTTCCATCTCCTGGCTATTGTTAATAGAGCTGCAATGAACATTTTGGTACATGACTCTTTTTGAATTATGGTTTTCTCAGGGTATATGCCCAGTAGTGGGATTGCTGGGTCATATGGTAGTTCTATTTGTAGATTGTTAAGGAACCTCCATACTGTTCTCCACAGTGGCTGTATCAGTTGATGAGGCCCTAGAGGTGTGGGTTTTAAGCTGGAAGGGATGAGGCCCTCTTGAGCCCAAAGCATAGATGCATCAGCGGGGGTGAGTGGGTCATCTCCATATCTCCAAGGTAAAACGGAAGTGAGATAAGTGTTTAAAAAACCCTCGTGGTTGGTTAAAAATAAGGATAGGTGAGTATTGCTTTTTATTATTAAAACATCCAAGTAGTACTTCAAACTTGTAAATGTAACTTGGATAACTGATTTACTATTTTCCTACTAATGACAGCCTTCACCTAGCTGGGAAACATTAGGGCCTCTGTGGAGAACAGCACAGTCCAAAATGCAGTGTGTTGTTTTCTCATAATATGGAAACAGTCATTCTCCCATCTCCCCGTTGTTGTTCAGAAGGTTTTCACTTGCGCTATTAGGGATGGAAGTTACTTAACCTGTGTTTTTAGTTGAAAGTACCTACTTACTGTCCTTGTTCTGAATTCAAACCAGAATGTCTCCTGGATCAATTCCATGATTAATATTCAGACATTATCATGCAAAGCAGAACAATTCCCTTTTCTACCCAATATAAAGAAAACCAAGGTCACTAACAAGTAGGCATAAAGTTCAGTATATTTTTCTAAGAGAATGAGGTTTTCGTTAAACACACACACACACACACACACACACACACACACACACACTGTTTTTTTTTTATTAGACCTCCTCGTCATAAATCATCCTGAGAGTAGAACAGAAAGTCTCAAAGGCCCCGTTCTCCTGGTCCCGTACATCTTCTACAGTTAACACGAGGTTTGTATCTGGAAAGGTTGAAGAACTTTCCCTAAAATCCTATTTATTTTTCTTTAAACATTTCCACATTCTGTCCGAGCCTGTGTCCACAGTCAAGTGTTAGCCCTGAAGGACACCCGTGTCCTTTACTCTTTCCTTCCAGCCTCTCTCTCTTTTGCCTCCGAGGTTCTTTCTATGACCAGCACAGTAACATGGTTGGTGCGAGGGGCGGCGGTGGGGGGCGGGGGGTGTCTTCCAGCCCCTCGTGGTTTTCCTGCAACATTCATCCTGACTGGGTGTGGTCCCATCTGGGTCTGGTTTAATTGCCATTAGAGTCACATGGGGACTTGGTGTCCCCCAAGGCGACGGACAGGTTTGCATGGATACAGAGAGCTAGAAATGTGTTCATCGTCATCCGGTGATTTTCTGTTTCAAAACCATCCTCATGAATCAATCATATTCACCCACAGATATTACAAATGAGATTGAGTCTGTCTCAAGACAATTTTTCAAGTAGATTTCTTCCTGAATGACTCTACTCCCTGGGTATCTTAGAAAGCGAAACGTTTGAGATGAAGTCCCTCACATTTATTCAGTTCCACAAATGGCTGTTCTTATTCCTATTTTCCTCGGAATGGCGCTTTTGAAGATGGTTTGGTGTAGTGTTGTCTTCGGATAAAATGAATCCTTTAGACGTGAGACCGGTAGAGCTGCCGTGCTCAGAATGCCCCTGGGGATCAAAAGATCCCTAAGATTCTTCGCCTTGGCTCGCTTGGTGAGTTGACTGCCATATCCTTAGGCTCCTCCAAGAAGAGACTGGTTTCTGTTCTGTTCTCTGATGGTGATCGTGGTGGCTGGGTCTGTTCCTTGTGTCTCTCTCTATCTTTCTATCTGGCTCTGGCTTTCGCTTTCCTGCTCGGGCTCTTTCTGTCTCTAAACAAGTGAATAGTTGGATTCAATGTGAGCTTCTGAATCGTAACTTGTTCACGCTTTTCAGACATAACAGATTAATAAAAATAGGTGTGTTCTGATTTCCAACATGCCACCTGGAGAGGCATGCCGTATTATGAAACCATGATATTATAACAACTGCATTATCACGTGGCAGTATAAATACTCGTCTGTTGAGTTCATTTGTCCAATTGTAGAACTTTGTGGAGCAGTGTTTTGACCTTCGTGACGTCATTTTGGAGTAAGTGCAGTGGTTGCAGGCAGATGAGACAGTTTACATCAGGATTTTTCAACGAACTTTAGTTGGAGGCCTGGCAATGGCACACATCTTCAGATGTTGCCGTACCATGTTAAATGTGAAGCAAAAATTTCTGTTCCAGAAATTTCCCATAACACTTCAGTCAAGGTGGTTTTTTTTAGGTTCATCTTTTTCTTTATTTTTCTTTCTCTTTTTCCTTTTTTTTTATTTTGAAGGGGTTTCTTATTATTGACTGAAGAAATATTTTGATCGATTGCAAAATGTGTATTTCTCCTCTCTCTCCCTCCCTCCCTCTCTCTCTCTCTCCCCCTCCCTCCCTCGTTAAAATATTGAAATCTGGAGTCTTTGACAAGTCTGCATTAGATCAGGCCAGGAATGAAGTCTATATCTAAGCAAACACTGATGGGTTTTCAAAGAGGAACACTCCCTGTTCACTGGGCCCTTCCACGCCCCACACTGACAAATGGTACGAAGGACAGAAGGGCACTTTTCTAACATCGTCTGAGACCTAATGCAGTTTAACAAATGACTCCACGTGTTTTTCCAGTAAAGTCATTTGACTGAGACTTGAAAAATACCCCCTGAGACTTGCCAGGGGTGTCTTCTGCCTGGTCTGCAGCGTGTGTGTTTGCTTTGTATCTAAGAGGCATATTCCTGTCTTGTGCGCTCATTTGAAGTATTTCCTCACATTCGCAGTAGCCTGTATATATAAGGACCAGAAAGATCACCGCAACATGTTGTAAATGAAGATGTGACTCTATAAACCTTCCTCTCATCCTTGAAAATAAAAGACATTTTCATGCATATTTTAAACAGAAAGTTTGTATATTTCAGTGTCATGGAAATATTTATTGAGTAACCAGGATACAAATGGGAGTTTAATTGTCATCATGTGCTTTGTGTAGGGGGCGCTCGCCAACACCGTGTCACTGCCCACGTAGAACATGTCGTGTGTGTGTGTGTGTGTGTGTGTGTGTGTGTGTGTGCGTGTGTGCGTGCGCACATGTGCGACACGTCTGGCTTGCTGTCCTTCGTGGGATTTTAGCTTTTCCTTCTTGAGAAACATTCTTGTACGGTTCCAGGAAGGCCATGGCTACATTGCTATATGAAAGCAGTGATTTGAAATGGAAACTCCTCTTCCCTTGGAAGCTATTACCATGATGTTATGGTTCAGCTACATGAATTCCACTGGATTTTGTGAGGGAAGAGGCTCTGTTCAAATCCAACTGAGTTTCCAAGAGAAAACCATAGGCTGAAATGCACAGGGAGGGGGGAAAGATAGAGGCCACTTCAGCCGCAGCATTTGAGCTCAGCTGAGCCCTCAGGGTTGGAGTGAACCTGCCCCTGAGCCACACCTCAAATCCCTGGGGCCAGGGTCCTGGCCTGGGCTCCCTCCATGTCGGTAGATGAGCGGAGCCGTCAGAAATAGCCTGGCCTGGTTCCCGAGAGGCCTTGCCCCTAGTGGAAGACCCTTTTCACACCAAGGGCACCCTAGGTGGCCATGAAAATGCGGTGGTCATTCGTAAAGCGCCCCCTTTGTTTTACCATAATCCAATTCAGCTTTTGAACCACTTTTTCTTGGGTGCGGGTTTCCAATATTCACACTCATTGCGGATTCACCATTGCTTGTCACTGTTCTTAACAAGCATGCTCGTCTTGTCAAAATTTCAGTAAGTTCCGATGCTCTGTATCGACCAAGGTAACTGTTCAAACATCAAGGAATGAATGAAATGGTACCTGGTTCCTAAAAACTGGTTTTGTGTGCTTTATGCGAAGAAAACTGTATCTGCTTTGTTCTCAGTATGGTAACTCTGTATACAAACGTTTTCATGTAGTTTTGCTGTTTTCCAACACGATGTCTCTGTAAAAATGATATTGGCTGAGCTGGTGCGTGGGTCTCTCTCATAGAGGCATTAACTATACTGCCAGTGCATTGAATTATTGAAAAATGCAAAATAAAATTTTTATGAAAATCTCATTTCAGACAGGTAGATGATTCCGCTTACAGACTTTCCAGCCATAAGTACCAAGTTACCACCCCTTTTGCCTTCTAAGGTATAGTCAACCCTCCCACTTACCTCAACGGCTTTACAGCTCAGGGCCAGGAAGAAAATACTCTCACAAAGCCAATTGATTTGATGAGAGACCCTTGGCCTAGCATTCAAAGCCCACTGAAGAGAAAATGATCGAATGTTTCGTTATCTGGGTTCCTAGTACACAGCACAAAAAGGCTTGCAAAGTATGAAATTGCAACTGCAGTGGCCGTTGAATTGTAAAACTAGACTAAAAACTTAAAAGCACAGCCGACTACGGCCATTTCTGGCTGGGGCACGCAGCCACTGGCGTGGGAGAGAAGCATGAACAATCATTTTGGGTCACAATAATGACGTCATCAGGAAAAGGTTCAGTTATCTTCAGTTCAGTTATATAGTAAAAAGGATATACTAAGGCAGAAGAGCCATATATTTTAGAACTATTACCTTCAAGATGTTTTAACATTTTCCAGGCGGCACCAAGGGAGTTTCAGGTACCTTGAAATTTCGTTTATACCGAGTCTCTTTCCTGGGCACGCAAAGTGAGAAATTGCGATGCTAATACCCTACACGACGCAGAGCACTTGTACGTGAACGTGACATTAACAGTCAGCTGAGCTGAATTTCCTGTGAACAAGCAAGCGGCCCTTGGTGTGGCCGGATATTCTGACACTGCTGTGATCATAGGCCAGGTATGAACACTGATGTAGCTAACTGTGGCTGAAACTAAAGAATTCACCAAGAATTCCAAATCCTTTCCAGAATTTGAAGCCTACGGTATGGGTAAATATGAACATTTTTCTTAGGAGGTGGTAAAGAAATGTTTAATCTGAGTAAATAGAACTAAACAGATTATAAATTTGTCCTCAAGCAAACAAGTTGCTTTCTCCTTCACTCAAAAAAAACCAGGTGTCATAAATTAGAATCCTGCCTAGGTAACGTGTGCCTGCGTGCAGAAAAGAGCTGGGAGGAAAAACGCAGAATGACATTTTTCAAAATTGGAGGGCTGGGGTATGCTAATGGATCAGTTTGTGCAGCGGTTACTGTGTGCCAGGCACTGTTCTAGCACTTTCTTATATATCAACTTATATAATCTTCCTAATGACCCTATGAGATAGGTACTATTATATTCCTGTTCTATAGATGACAAGACAGAGGCACGGAGAGTTTAAGCAGCTTGCCTAAGGTCACACAGCCGGAATTTGGACAGTGTGGCCCCAAAGCTGTTGATCTTAACCATTGCCACCTACTACTCACTGTCATGCAGAATACTATTGCTGCTAGAGCATCATTTCATTCTAGAAACAAAAGTAAAGAAGGGCCCTGAGCCCTCGGGGAAGGATGTCCTCTTGGTCCTTCCAGCGGACTCTAAAGGAAAGGCCTTGGGCCAGCCTTCCAGAAACGCCTCCTTCCATGAAGACTGAGATCAGGACCTGACTGGAGTGAGCAACTCAGGAAGGATGTGGTGAGATGGGGCCCCTTATGCTTGGAAGTAGCGAAGAGAAGAGACAGCACCACCTTCTCGGCAGGCCGGACACTCTGGCTGAGGTCAAGGTCAGGCCGTGGACTGGTCGAGCTTTAAATCAGTCCGCTTCAAAGACAGGCCTGGTGTGGCTTAACTCCTTGTTGATGACACGTGGGCACCAGCGCAGAGAGGAGGCAGAGCGTCACCGGGGGGCAAGTGCCCTGGGCTTTGAAGTAGGACTCAGGCTCTTGCTGCCGGGCTCAAAGGAAACCACCTTTCCGTGCCCCACTTCCTTCCTCTACGAAACGGAGTCGATGATATCAGCCTTCTGCCAGCTTCCCAGAGATGAGCAAGGTATCATAGAGACAGGAGTTTCTCATCCTACAGCCCCTCTTGGCAACTCTGAGGAACGTGTTGCCCCAAAGAGTTTCCCCCAACACGCTGCCATTATCAAGGTCAGCAGTGTCCACCCTCTGAGGGTGGTTAGTGAGGAATTGCACACGGTCGCCTTGCTGGCAGGGGCTGGGCCACAAGTGGGTACGCCGTGGCAGAAAGCACCACGTGGGCCGGGCGGAGGGGAGGCTGGGAGCGCACTGAGCCTCACGCTTTGGACAAAGAATATGTTGAACTTTGTGAGTTTCTCCAGGAAACACTTTTCGGGCTAGCTAGGCAATTCTGTCCCCTTTCCCCCTTTTTTAGTAAAGGAAATAAAATCTAAAACATTTAGCTGTAATAGAAGCGAGATCTAGGTAATTTGTTAAGGGGCATCTTCCTCATAAGTTTCAGGTACGGTCATTGGACATTGACACGCATTCTCCAGGGCCTTGGCAACTGTGATGGGTTCTGTGTGGATCATGAACTGGGGGTCTACTGGGCCCGACAGTCACAGGACCTAGCGTGTGAGTTCAGGAGGCAAGTCGGGGGCAGGAATTGACCCTCAAGCCCTGTCTTTCTAGCCCTGTGACTCTCCACACTTCATCCTACCCCCCTTCTCGAGCACTCTAGAGAAAACACCCCTCAGGAATCCAAGCTCAGAGTACTCTTCTCCAAGGAAGAGATTTCCTCTCGCGCTTTTGTAACTCTCCAGAAATTGCCCAGGTGGTTCCAACCACAGTTCACTTGAACATATTCTCATTTCCCAAATAAGACAGGCCCTGCAGTGGCCCAGAGATGTGAGGTTAACCCCCAAGAGGGGGGCGGCTGCACCTCTCTGGAAACATGACCTTGGGCAGGGCTGGACCTGGGCAGATGACGATGGTGGCGAGCGGAGATTCTCCCAGAATTCCCAACTCTGAGGACACAGCATAACCCAGGGAGCAGGAAGGGAAGTTCACTTAGAAAAGCATCCTCCGCACCCCAGCCGGCGACCCCGCCGCAAACTTTAGTTGGGCTGAAGCATTTGCAGAACAGAAAACTCCAGACTAAGCAGAAGGGGCAGAGCTTCCCCAGAGTCTCCAGGTACTGAAGGAGGTAAGGGTGGCCTCTGCGCCAATGACTTCTTCACAGTCGGCTGAAACCAGTTAGCTCAAACGGCCGCTGGCAAAGAGCTCAAAAATTTTACACATCCATTGGTTTCAAACAGAGCCCAAAGGAGCAGATTTTTACCCATCTAGAGGCTGCTTGCTTTACAGAACCCAGAAACTTTGCCCGACATCTGTTCACCATAGATAAGGGAAACCCCGGGGCTATAAAGACCCCAAGGCACTGAGCACATCACCTAGACACTTCCGCCCACGCTCTGACCCCCTTCTGGGAATTCCCATCTCTCTTCCTCTCTTGGGTGGCGGCCTCTGGAAGGTCTCGTCCTGTGAGAGACATCCCCACCCCCACGCATACCTGCCAAAGTGTCCCCCAAATGAAGCCTGCTGCAAGCTACTGACACCTTGTGGTCACGTCTTTCTCCTCGTTCACACCCCACCCCCATCCCTCCATCAATCCCTCGAACTCACTATACCCAGGTGTCAAAAAGAGCCCCGAAGGATCAAGTGACAGGGAGCGGTGGCAGGCTCCATGTGGGGTCCCCTCCTGGCACCCCCCCAAGCGCCCCAGACACCCCCTAAACCAGCCAAGTCTTGGCCTCGACTCACTGAACATGTCCTGTGGCAGCCACCAAGCACATCCTGAAGCACAGCCCTCACTGGGAAACAGCCGCTCCCCCCAGGGGTGGCCCAGGTACCTCCAGGGCCCCTTGGCACTCCGGCCCAGCTCCTGCCCTACTGGTTGTTTCCTTGGCCTCTGCGCTGGCTCTGGACTTGGGGCGTAGCTCATCTCTTGCCCTCTGAGCCAGGGCGCCTCAACCTTGGCTGAGCTGGACGGCTTACTAATTCCTGGAGCCCACCCCCAGAAGTTCTGATGATCCATTTGGGCCCACCCTCAAGGGAGCTTACACAGGGCATGTACACTGGAGGAGGGGGTCTTGGGGGCCATCTTAAAATCC
>NW_020173214.1:340340-343692 GCF_003031525.2 Neophocaena asiaeorientalis asiaeorientalis | reverse complement strand
TCTTACACTCCCACCCTCCACAAGCCTCTTCGGCCCCAGAAGACTTGACCTCCTGTCCAGTGGACTCGTCGCCCTCTCCACAACCCCTGGAGCAGTGGACCTAGAGCTTCTGGAACTGTGACCCCCGCCATCCATCCATTTTTCTCTCTCTGCCTTAGTTTCTCCAAGCAGAAAACTATACAAGCAAACCTTACTCCTGTGCTACTTAGAGGAGCATAACACATTAATAATAATAATAATACATTAATGAATTAATTGTGTTAAGCTTGTAAGTTGGAAGAAAGGTGCTATCAAATGCAAATTATTATTATTTTGAAATCCGGTGGCTGTCATTGCAAAGTTTGCCCTTAGTCATTAGACACTGTGCCTTTGCCATCGCTCAGCCCCCAGTTCAAAAGCAATGCTCGTATATTGCTTCAAACCATTAATTTGAAAAGAACCACCTTGGTGCTCCTGATGTGCTGATGGGGAATTATCTGCCCTGGGAACTTGCCAGCAAGAATTATAAAAAAGAGATTTGCATTAGCTGCGGCTCAAAGAGGAGAACCAACCCAAAAGCAGGAGGAAAATATCCCCATCAGATGCCTCCCTTCCCTTCCAGGGTCTCCCGCCACTTGGAGGGGCCCCTGGTGTCTCGATGGGTGGCATGCAGCCCAAGGGCTCGTTCCTTTTGACTACAGCTGAAGCCTCCCTAAGATAATTTGGAGTTTCCTGCCCCGGGAACTCACCAGGGACAGCTCGCCTTCCTGGCCTCCACTTCCCAGGCCCTCCCGGAAAAGCCAAGCTCTGCTCCCCAGAGAGCATTAGATTCACCAAGGGGCCAAGCCGTATTCCTCCGACTCTCCCTCTCGAGTCCCTGCACACTTCCATCCCTTTCCCTTGGGCTCTGCATCCCCTCCTACGCTGTTTCCTTGCAGCACTGCCTCCCACGTGGGTCGTATGGGATTTCTGTTCCGCGGGCTCAGCCCTTCTCCCTTCGGGAAGCACCCACCTCATTTCCAGCCCAACATAATCCTCCTGAGTCCATTCTCCTCCTCAAGAGCGCTCCCCAGGGCCCAGCTCCTGCCTCCCTAGACCACAGTAGGAGCTAATTGTCAACTGCAGGACAGAGGACCGGGTGCGGGGGAAGCGAAAAGAAAGCAGGCCTTGACCTAAAGACACCCAAGCCTGAGGACTCTTGTCTGGGTCCATACCTTTGGGTTAGCCCCGCCCTCCACTTAGCTGCAGGAGAGCCCTGTGCAGCCCTAGCAACGTGGCTCTGAGGCTCGGTTGCAGTCCCACCAGGGACGAGTGCCTGGACTTAAATGTGCAGGGTGGCAGGAGCGAGCTGGGGAGAGACCTCTTATTCTCCTTAGCTCTGACCTGGAGAACAATTCTAAAGTGTTTGCCATTGAGGCATCTAAGGAATTTCTGCCCCTGGGTCAGTGGCCTCGAGTTACGGATTGAACTGTATCCCGCCGCCCACCCCCCCCAAAAAAAAAATTCCCATGTGGGAGTCCTAACCCCCAGTACCTCAGAATGTGAACTTATTTGGAGACAGAGTCTTTAAACAAATCAAAATGGGGTCATCAGGGTGGATCCCAATCCAATCTGACTAGTGTCCTTACGGAAAGGGAAATTTGGAAGCAGACTCGCACACAGGGAGAATGCTATGTGAACATGAAGACAGCATCTACATGCCAAGGAGAGAGACCCGGAACAGATCCTTCCGTCTCTGCTCTCAGAAGGAACCAATTCTGCCCACACCCTGGTCTCAGACTTCCAGCCTCCAGAACTGGGGGACAATGCATTTCTGCTGTTTCAGCCCCCCAGACTGCAGGACTTTGTTATGGCTGCCCGAGCCATTGAGTACACCTGCCCTCGTCCATTTATTCGGTAGTCACTATATGCACAGGATGAGGTTCTGGGACCTCATGGGGGAGCAAAACCAGGCCCTCCCTTGCCCTCACGGAGATCGTGGGACAGAGAGCCACTTAGCGGTTACTCGCACAAACAAATGTGAAATTACAACAACGGTGAATACTGTCAGGAAGAATTGCTCAGAGCTCTAAGAGCCTGTAAAGGGGCATGTGACAGGTCAAGGAAGGCTTCATGTGCAAAGGCCCTGCGGTAGAACTTGCCATGGGCCCTGCTCAGGCTCTCAGATGGCCCTCAAACATGCACATCAGCTTCACAGCCCACGCAACAGTGCCATTTAGCCCTCGTCACATCTGTGAAGGCACCCCCAAAGGACCTTCATTGGGTGTACCTATCGCCAGGGGAGGGAAATTCAGATGAGAAAAAAGCCAGCTAAGGCAAGAATGGGCATGTCCAAACACTGGCTTCTGTCCTCAGCAACTTGGGTCCATGAGACCTGCCTTTATAGACAGCACTCTTCTGCTTGCCAAGTCATCTCAGACACGTCATTTAAGCTTTCCGCGTCCCAATTTTCTCATCTGTAAAAGGGGGATCAAAAAAATGCCTCCCAGTATCGAACCCATTTAAAGGGTATAGCACAGGAGAAATAGTCACCCATAAGTACGGTTGTTATTAACAGAGCAATCCTACCCCGCACACACTCCCAGCTGGTATTGGTGTTGGTTCTAGAACTGGAGAGAGAATGGCAGACAGACCTTACCCACAGGAGTAAACTTCCTTAGACTGATACATTGATAACAGACCACAGGTGGTGCAGGGTGACAAGGCAGGCCGGGCAACTCAGTCCCCTGAGGAGAAGGTACCTCCCATCAGGTCAAAGGCCACAGGGAGGAGGATATAGTGGCCAAGGGGAAGAGACAGGGCCGGGGCCCTCCCCAGGGCATCAGGGAGCCAGCTGCTCCCTAGACCTTTCCCCAGCCCAGACTGGGCCCGGCCTACCACCTCTGGCCGTGTGGCTGTATCTCCCTCCTGTCTTTCAAGGCCTATAATGTGCGGCCCGGCAGACTCTGACTTCTCTGTAGCAGAGCCATTGCTGTTTGCTAGCATAATCATTTCTCAGAAAGCCCGTCCATAAAGGCTGGGGAGTGAAACAGAAAGCGCTCCCACCACCCCAACTGCTAAATAATTTCTGGAATGAGTTGTCAGGAACCTTTTATTTACTGATTTCACGCATTTCATTTGTTTCTGGCACGGGGCCAACCTTCCTGACAGTTAAGATTTATTGATTTAATTGCCTAGGGTAACCATACAATAAAATCATCTCAAAGATAAATTTTCATGGCACTGTGCAGCACGGAGGTAATTTTTCAAACGCTACGGCTATATTTCTGCAGGTTACAGGTGCAAAATTTGCTTAAAGCACGGATGTCTCATTATTGCAGCTCGGGAACATCGGCGGGGGCGGGGTGGCCAGCTCTTTGGTGAAAAGTCTTTA
>NW_020173214.1:338293-340161 GCF_003031525.2 Neophocaena asiaeorientalis asiaeorientalis | reverse complement strand
AGGGAGGGAGAGAAACACAGCCCTTTCAGGAAAGAAATGATATTTCCTTAATTGGTTCATAGATTCAATACCCATGAGAAAGTGGGGCTTCACTTTAATTAGGAGTGGGCTTGGAGGTTATTTACAGTGTTCTGAGGAACCATTTGTTTCCAGCTGTGCGACGCTTTGTACCGCACGAGCCTCACAAGGTAGATGATTGCCACTTGTGACATTCGCGTTTATTGCTTCTTTAGATCTTTTTATTTACCCTGTTAAAGTGCTCATTATGTCTCTGAACAACGGGTAAATGAAAAACTCTGATTAACTCCCAGGTTAATGGTAACATTTCGGGACGTCAGGAATAGCATAAACTTTTAACAATGTGAAATCTTTTCTTATCTCTCTTGATTTATTTTACAGTGTTTTTGCTTTGATTGCAGGTTTCACATGGTGCCTTTTAATAGCTTATTAAACTTGCAGCCTAGCAGATTTGCTGTTTGGATAAAATTTTCCTTTTGCTCAGGTGTAAATTTTGGAGCAGGTAGGGATTTTTTTTTTTTCACCTCATTGAATTCCCAGGGCCTGGGTCTGGCTGGTTTCCTCAGATGCTCTCGGTGGCCCCCAGGACCCCACAGGAGCCAGTCTGAAACTGTTGTCCTGGATACCTCACCCTTGCCCATCATCGTGGACGGGGTGGCAAGTAGGGATTGGGGGAGGTGCCCGCGGGCTTCTCAGATGAATCTGGATGAGGAGTGAAGGACCACATGCTGTGTTTGAACTCCAGCCTGAGCCCCTCATTGCTCAGATGGGGAAACTGAGGCCCAGGGAGTTCAGAGCAGAGAGAGGTTTAAAAGCAGATCTCCAGACGCTCGGGGCCAACTTTGCCATCTTCCTGCTTCCCGGGCTGCCCCTTCCCCTCACTTGGTCATACAGTCCTACTATGCGTGGTTCCCGGCAACCCCTCGCCCCTCCCTGTACTTCAGTTTCTCTGTCGACAGATGAAGGGGGTTGGAGTAGATGCACCTTAAGTGCTCACCCAGCTCTGACAGTCTGCAGCTGGAAGACGTGTGCACATCTGGCCAGCCTCACCCCCACCACCCGGCCATTAGTACGGCTGAACCCCCATCTCTCTGAACCATTCGACCCCGTAAGTTCAATACCCACACTCCCCAGTGGTCCAGACTCATGCCGTCCGCTGTGTCATGGCTACGTTTTCTCTCCCGATGGAGTGGGCTTGGCACAGCGCGGTGGCTGTGATTTGCAAAATTACAACAGAGACATCTTTCTAACATGCAAATCTGATTATGCCACTCCCCCTTTCAAATCCTCCACAGACTCCCCATCACCCCAGGGTCAGGTCCAGAAGCCTTAGTGTGACTCGACAAGGCCCAGAGGACCTGGCCCCTGCTCGGCTCTCCAGCTGTTTTCTCCCCTTTTGTCCAACCGGTTACCAACTCCTTTAGAGCGTCGGTGAATGGGGCAGCGATCAACTCAGGTACTCTCAGACACACACACACATTATCTTTCATTTTTCCCTTTCCATAAACATTGATGTCCATTTCATCAAGAAGTCCTATCAACCCTACCTCTAATACAGAGCCATAAGCCATCTCCTTCTCTCCACATCCACTGTCTCCACCGTGGTCCAAGCCACCATCATCTCTCACTTGCATGTTAGCACATTAAGGGCTCTTCAGAATCTCTGGAAAAGGGAAGCTGTTTATGGTTAACCCTCAAGTTCTCAGAGGTATTTGACAATGGCTTTTGTTGAGCAACTATGAACTTCATTCAGCAGCCATTCATCGAGTGCTTTCTTTGCCCTGTGAGCTGTCTAGGTGCTGAGAATACATCACTGCAAACAAAAGACAAAGTGAAGCTCATGGAATTTC
>NW_020173214.1:321522-338123 GCF_003031525.2 Neophocaena asiaeorientalis asiaeorientalis | reverse complement strand
AAAGCGGGGGCTGTGTGCTGGATGGGAGCACCGATGGCCCAGCCATTGTACCAGAAGGGAAGGCAGTGTACATGGGCCCACACAGCATAGAATGAAATGTTCCAGCGTTCCAGCTAAGTCTCCCATTGATCTCAGCTCTCGCCACCCACTGCCCCCATCCACCCCTCCGACATGCATTCCACTCCAGCCACACCCAACCACTTTCCAACTTCCAAAGAAAATACCCTGTGACCTTCTTTGCCATTGTCCTGACCTGAAATGCCCGGCCCTCCGTCTCTGCCTGGCAAAATCAGGTTCACTTTCGTGTCTCCCCCTCCTTCTTCCTGATGCTCTGAAACGCACTGTTAACGGGAAATCTCCTACCGTTTCCTTTGTCGAGTCAATGCTTCCCTTCTCAGAGCCACACTACTTACCCTATTTTTCAAAAAGAGAAACCTAAGCTTCCCCGGAAGGTCGCCCAGGCCAACGCCCAGGCCAATACCAAATGATATCTTAAGGCCCCAGCCACGCAGGGCCCCAAATCTCCCCGGGAGGAGGGTCTGTACGAGGCATGGGACGCTCAGAGTTGCTCTGCCCCCTCTCCCACACAAGTGCCAAGAGCGAGGGCCCAGCCGAGACCGGCACATCCGAATCTCTGGTCCTTTCCGCTCAGGCCTGGGTTACTACAAAGGGACATGTGAAAGCAATCAAGGTCCTACCCGAGGCGTATAAGACAATGGCCAATAAAGGGCTAGCTCAGGCCAAGAGAAGGGTTTGGGGGCCACAGAAGGGCCAGACAGAGAGCTGATCCCCAGGAGGATTTCTGGGAGCTTGTTAGGACCCAGTTAATCCAAGGTAAGGAAGGGGTGGAAAAATGAAGGTCGCCCTCATATGGAAGACATTAAGATTATAAAGCAGGAAGTTCATGGTGGGGAGGATATTAAAAAGCACACACTTGGGCTAATTTGGAAGCAGTCGATTGGAAGAATGTGCAGGAATGGGGCAGATCTAGCAGCCACCCTCTGGCCTAGAAATCTGGGGGCATATTTCTCAATGGATCAAATTCCTATGGGCGTCGGGCAGACTTCAGCTGCTGCCCCATCAAACAGCAGCCTGAATTCCAAATGCACCAATGCATTTACGGCTCTGCATTAACATTTTAAAGTCCACTGAGATGTTCATGTCTCTCTAATTAGAAAATTCCCATCATCTGGTGTGCCAGGCTCTGGCCCGGCCGAACCACGAAGGGTCTTTCCATGGTGGCGGCCTATCTCCACCTGCGTGGCAGGCATGGCCAGTTTCCTTGGCTTGTCTACGCGGGACCTTGGCCAACATATTTGGCCAGTTGCATATGACAGTGGCCATTACAGAGCGTGCGTGACTCACGTAAATTCAGGCGAGATGGGATGAAATAGGCCATGCTGGCTCGGTGTCAAGCCCTGTCTGTCGCCAAGTGGGTTCCACTCAGAAGTGTGTGTCCACGTGGATTCTACGTGAGCCAGGTTAGTATGGTGGCAGCAGACAGGACGATGCTCATTTCCCTTGAATTGGGTCATTGCTACGGAGCCAAGCAAAACACATCAGTTGGGGTTTCTTCGTCCTGTAACAGTCCTTCCCCAGGGGACCCAGGACTCAGCCTGGCCAACTGGATCAGCCTGAGAGAAGCCAGGGGCGTAAGTTGCACTTGTCAGGACGCTGGACTGGGGCTTCAGGTACATGCTCTTTGGCGAGTACCACCCAGCCCCTTTCATGCCGAACTGAAATGCTCTGCCTGGCTTCCCAGTCCCCTCTTCTCTGAAGCTCTCCAGTGTCTTATCCACTCATTTCTCCATGACCTCTATAGTCACTGGATGCCCTCTATGTGCCAGGCACCATGCCAAGCGTAGAGGATACAAAAATGAATGCGACAGGCTCCCCTCCTCAAGCGGAGGCAGACAAGAAGTTCCCACACAGCCTGTGCTAAGCGATCTGTGGGTTTTAACGCCTCACTCCTCTCTCTCCATCAGTAGATCGCAGGCTTTTTATGGTCATGGGAACTTTTCCTATTCTTCAAAATTATTGAGGACCCCAAAGAGCTTGTATTTATGTGCGTTATGTCCAGAATCATCTATCATCTTAGAAATGAAAACTAATTAAATTAAAAATTAATTTAAATTTTTAATTAAAAAATATGAATGTGCTAATTCATTTTAAAATAAAAGAAACCCTGTACCTGGTAACATAAATAACATATTTTTGAGAAAAGTAACTAAATATATATTTTCCAAAATAGAAACAATTTAGTGACAAGAGAAGAGTTTCATTGTTTTACATTCTTGCAAACTTTTTTTTTTTTTTTTTTGCGGTACGCGGGCCTCTCACTGCTGTGGCCTCTCCTGTTTCGGAGCACAGGCTCTGGACGCGCAGGCTCAGCGGCCATGGCTCACAGGCCCAGCCGCTCCGCGGCACGTGGGATCCTCCCGGACCGGGGCACGAACCCACGTCCCCTGCATCGGCAGGCGGACTCTCAACCACTGCGCCACCAGGGGAGCCCTGGCGAGCCCTCTTGCAAACTTTTAATATGATCTTAATGAAAGATCGATCCTCACATCTGCTTGTGCACTGAATCTGTTGCAATGTGTTGTTTTAGTTGAGATCTACGAGGAAAATACACATAGATATGCATTCGGAAAAGCAAAAGCTGTTTTCATAGACTTTCAGATAATTGTGGATACTCTTCTTTGCTATAATATGAAAATCTCGACAAGAGGAAGTTTTTTGGAAAGGTTGGTAACAAGAAAGATCTGAAACCATAGCAATGCGAAATTTGCACTCTGCCATGTTAAAACCCACTGGTCTCTCTTTCACTTTGAATGGATCATTTGAGCCATCTTGATGTTGTAACGCCGTGCACTAGGCATTGTTGAAAACGCTGGTGCCCCGACTTAAGCCAGTCTTCCAAATGATGACACCTTCCGCCATGCGATACCTACAAGTCACCTTTGTTAATAGCACCACCAATCTGATGAGGAGAGTCTAAGTACTGGGAAGCCGTCAAGCTCACAGTGGTGGATCCAAGTTTTCCAAACTTCTAACTTTTGCTAGAAAGCTCAGATATTATCATTGGGAAAAAGTGAGTGCCAGTTGTTTTCCTTGAAGTGACAGGCTCACTTTGTTCATTTCCAGGAAAATGTCTACTAAATGCCCAACTCTACATGACCACGATTTGTCCCTCTGTCTGTCAAAGGAAAAAAATGGAGTTCTATGAAAAAATTAAAGCCAGCCTGTGCGGTTCACAGCTCAACTGCACAAATGCTTGTCTTTGAGTCAACCATGGTACCACGCTGTTTAACGATGGCTTTACAGAGTTTCTGCCTCATCACACAGAGCAGTGAACAGACACGGACTCAAGGGTTGAGCTTTCATAAGATTAGTAATTGTTTTTCTACTTTATCAAGGATATATTTTCTTACATCTTTATTGGAGTATAATTGCTTTACAATGGTGTGTTAGTTTCTGCTTTCTAACAAAGTGAATCAGTTATACATATACATATGTTCCCATATCTCTTCCCTCTTGCGTCTCCCTCCCTCCCACCCTCCCTATATCAAGGATATTCTTAAGGGAGACCGCCTTTCTTTTTTTTTTTTTTCTAACTGCAAGCGCATGGCAGTGAAGAATACAAAAACTCCTAGAATGTTTTGGGGCCACTTGCTTGGACCCACTGTTGCTTTTGCACTATCGGTGAAAAGGGCAAATAATAATGCGGGTGGGTTTGACCTCACAGGAACCCCCCAAAGGGTCTCAGGGCTCCAGTGGGTGCGTGGAACACGTTTCAAAAATCCCTGTTTGGCTTCATTTTCATGCCCCTCCCTTGAAAATGGGTAACTAGGCCTCCCAGCCTCTGGGACCTGTGTCACCGTGTCTGCAAACTTTGTGAGGATGGGGTTCTGCTCCCACTGTCTCCCTGTCCCCTGGCACAGGGTCTGCTACCTGTGTAATATTTGCTGAATGAAGGGATGAATGAATGAATGAGTGAGTTGCCTGGAGCAGGGATGAATACAGGGCACTATGAAAGGTTCACCAAGAGGCAGCCGCTCTGCTCTCCAGCTGTTTCTCCCCTGGTGTGCTTTGCGCACGTGGAGGAGTGACGCGTTCTTCCTGAGATGAATCAAGGCTGTGTCCGCAGGCTCCCAGGTCCCCTCTGCAGGAGATGTTTGCAGCTGTCCTAAAATCACTTGCTAACTGGGAACTTGGTGGGGAAAATGAAAAGTCCACTCTTTTTTCTAGCAAAGGTCACTTCATTTTTCATGTGCACATACTGGTGATGCCAGCCCAATGAGGTCTGATTGACAGAGGAGAAGGCAAGGGGGGGGTCCCCTTGGGCATAGAAGGCCGTGCCTAAAGGGCGGGTTGGAGGGAACCACAACGAGCCGCTCTCCAGAGTCTCAGACAGGAGAGCCGCATGTGAGAACAAATCCCACATCTCAAAGGGAGATCACAGAGATCACAGAAGAAGCAGGAGCCGTGAGCAGGAGAGGTGGTGACCCACCAGGAGGTTTCCTCCTGTTCTGAGCTGCATGGAAGTGTTCACAGCCATCACGGCTGTTGGGGAACGCACGGGTCACATCTGCTGGTGTAGGAGACCTTCTCTCCCATCCACTACAGCCTGGCATGTGCCTGGCCAATGCTGGACCCCTGTCTACACAAACAGCTTAATGAAAACATGTACAACAAAAGTCATGGGCCCTTGAATCACTGTTCAAGCTATAGTGATTCAGTGCCTAAGATTTAGGACAATAGGGAGAGAAGAGGGAGCTCCCTGTCTGCTTCTTGTCCCATCAGTACATGTGGGGAGGGGGGGGGTCCATGTAGGATTCGGGCTCCATGTCTTCCTGTTCACGTCCAGGAACCATCTCTTCCTGTCCTTATGGTCTGGTGCACGGAGCATGGGTAATTAAGCATCTCTCACCGAGAAGAAAAGGAAGTATTGCTGTTGTGAGACTCACATGCCATGGCTCTTCAGAACCTGCTTGTATTGGAACAATCTAGATCTTCTCGGCTCTGCAGGTCCCTGATGTCATTAGCTCAATGCTGGCTACGCCATTACTCGTGACGCTGCCATGATCCATTGGGCCACCTGTGGACACCAGCTCTGAGCTCACTCTCAGACATGGTGACTGTGATTCGTGGATGATGACCTCAAATGCAAGCCTCCCCCGGCGTATGCAGTGAAGTGTGAATGATCGGTCATTTTCTGGTCACGTTCAATTTGCTCTTCACATTTTGCAGTGTAGATGAAGAACGGTACATCTTCCAACCATGTCCTCTCTTGAGCTCCCTAGAATGTAGCCACTGCTTTCCTCGAGCGGGACCTTTTTCCATGTTGGTGACACTCTGCATTCCACACACCACCACGGCCACCAGAAGGGAAGATAGGTGAGGGTGCCATCTTTAGAGCAAAAAGAGTGGTGCCACTCACGTAAGGAATGAACATGACTTCCCCACATGACTGAAAACAAAAGAGGACATTTATCAGAAGGGTCCATGGAGAAATGAGGCATCAGTCACCCCCATATGACTTCTTGACAAATGGCACAGACCCACAGAAGGGATGGTATCCTGGGTGCTGGTGACAGGGGGACACACCATGTAAAGGACCCCACCTCAGGTGCTGTAGACTGGAGATGAGTAAGGGCCCGTGCATGGGCTCACACATTCAACTCAAGTCCAAGGTTGCTGGTGAGATGATAGCAGCCCAGAGCCCTGGACTCGTGTCAGTCACGAATGAGGGTCACATCGAGTCAGCATGTCACACTGTCCTCACAACCCAATGTTGCACAATATCGTGAAAGAAATGCCACACAACTCACGGGAACAACCCATAGATGTGAGTCCAGGAGCTTCCTGAGGCATCCGGTTGACTCCATGATCAGGAGTGAGGGCACAGCCACGAAATAGGTGAAGGGTACCCAGCAAGAAGAAACGGAGACTGGGACTAATGTGGGTCTGTGTCCAGGCTCAGGGTGCCCTTTTCAGATCACACTGCCAGTTTTGCCGGTCCCTGTCATGGAAGAGGACTTAGACATTTTCAAGGAAGGCCTCTGTACTGATCAGAACCCTCCCAGGACCTCTCCTAGGCCTGGGGGGCACTTCTGGCCCTGGCTGGTCCCAGGCACCGGAGGGGCATCTTTGAAATTATTGGAAAGCATTCCAAATGAGATGACCTCCTGAGGGACGGGCACTGGCACAGATGGCATGCCTGTTCATGTCTGAGGGAGGTATCACAGTGCGAGACTGGATTTCCAAGCTCTCCTTACATCTAGGTGGAGTTAGGAAACCACTTCCCAACAATGAAATGAGTAGAATGGGAGTTGGCTGCTTCCAGGCCAAGCTAGCTAAAGAGCAGGTATGACTTTTGTGGCTTTCATTTCCAGTTCTGCCAGCTGGAAGCAGAGTTCTCTGAGGTCTTAGCCGTAGCCTAGCTACAAGATGGAAAGACTCTGGGTCCCTGGGTGGAGGAAAGGCTGCCAGCCAGCAATGTCCATGGTGCGCTGCTACTGGAATGAGAAACGTTTACTGGGTTAAACAGTTGACATTGGGGAGGTTTATTTGTTAGAGAACCAAGCGTTATCCAAAATGTGCAGCCCAAGTTAACATGAGCCTGCCTTTAAAATGGGCCCGACACAGCGTTAAAGCCCTCCAAATGTGTCTTCTGGAATCTCGATTACCAGCGATCTCGTTAAGGCTGACACAGCTTGAACTTCAACAGGACTGCAGTGGGTGAAGATATCAAATCCCTAGAGGTCACAGCTCAGGGAAGAAGGATTAGCAAGAGGGGTAGGTCTGTCTTTTTAGAATGTTTGCATCTGTAGTTGTACTCTGCAAAACTGACTCTGCTCTTCTAGGTTCAAACAGCTGAGTCTGAGCTCTCCACAAAATTCCCCCAAAGTTAGGGAACCGTTCTAGAGATAAGGGATCTAGGACAAAGGTGGTTAACTCTGGAGCCAAAGAAACAGATGGAGAGAGGTACTGAGGGAGTTGATTTGCACTCCCTGATTTTCTTAGGCAAAGCTTTGATTGACGACGTGATTTCCTGGGCCCTTCATAGTCTCCAGTTTTCTGTGAAATATAGCATATAGAACACTAATAATGGATGATATTGATTTAACGGGGGATTTTCATGAGGAACAGATTTTTATGAGATGCAACAGTACTTATTTGAAACATATTGACATTTCTAGTGGTTGACAGCATCCATGCTGAGCGGCTTCCAGATTTACAAGGATGCAAGCTTGTAATAGGAAAAAAAGACCACGAAAATCATTAAGAATCCTAAATTAAATTGGGAATCTTTAAGAACTGTAAAGTTTTAGTCAGAAAGTAGCTGTCAAGAGGGCTCCAGGTATGAACTCTAGGATTTCCAGCCACAGCAATCATGCCTTAGAAAACAAAAGAAAGGACAATTCATTGTTGGCTGTTTTAATACAGGAACTCATCCCAATAGGAAACGTCTTGGCTTTACTCCAACCCTGGGAGTTTCCAGCAAGTGTGATTGCTTCTTTTGTGGTTATCCAGCTATCAGAGCTCAAGAAACACTGCAGAGCTAAATGATGCAGTTACATGAGTGAGACAGAGAGCTAGAGCTAGCATGAAAAGCAACATCTTTATCATCAACTGGGTTGTCAGCTTCTAAAGATATCACTAGTCCCTTGGACCTGGAATATTGTCAGCCACCCATCATTGTACATTCCTCCAAACAATCACACAGTAAGTCTAACTCAATGATGTGCACATAGTAGGAAGCGAAGGTCACTTATTCATTGACTCGTTCATTCATTCAATACATATTCCCTGAAGCCTGCTCTGTGCTAGGCCCTGGGGTTAGAGAAAGAGATGAACGAACCCTACCCTTAGCCTCCAGTGTCACAGTCTAATAGGGCACCTGCATGTAAATAACCACAATCTCGTTTAAGCAGCATGAATATAAGTGTGCTGTTGTAGAATAATATTTAATGGCAGGTGGAAATGTTCAAGATATAGCAGATTATAAAAAAGAATAGATAGTAGTGATTCATTGTTATACAAAAAATAATAATGCAAGAGTATTTTTGCGAAGAAAAAATTGGAGACTTCTACTCCAGAGGGCATTGTAGGTTCATACTTTGAGCCTTGTCCTGCCACATCACCCCTTCCCTTCCCATTCTCCACACACACACCAATGTGAAATGACACGTAGAGAGAAAATTAAAAAGAAAATATAGCCACACTCCAAAACAAAATAATACCTCTGGACTTTAAATGGTATAGAAAAAGTAGCGAACAGGGAAGAAATGTCCAGAAGGGTCTGCAGGGCACAGGGTTTTAAAACAACCAGAAGTGTCTAAAAGTTCGCTACCTGATGGGTAGTGGATATAGGAATACACCACACAATATGGAAACAGAGGCAAGGCCTTCTGCTTGGAATGATGGTCAGGAACAGGGCTCCCCCATTGAGAAAGGAGGCTGAAACCGGCTGTGACTCACTGTACCTGGGGCTACGGCTTATATAAAGCTCCACTGAACATCCAGGCACATGCGGGAAGCAGAGCAAACTGCTCATCTAGGCCTTGGGCCAAGCTGCTGATGGTCTTATGGTTGGACCTGTGATATTCCCAGTATCATTGAGGACAGGGGAGCCCTATGCTGGATTTTGGGCCTGGGAGGCTGGATGAAGGCAAGTGCAAAATCATGAGATAGGGACTTTCAAATAAGAATGTTTATGATCCGGGCTTCCCTGGTGGCGCAGTGGTTGAGAGTCCGCCTGCCGATGCAGGGGACGCGGGTTCGTGCCCTAAGGGCCACAACAGGGAGAGGCCCCCAAACCAAAAAAAAAAAAAAAAAAAAAGAATGTTTATAATCCTCCAAGAGAGAAAGGGAAGAGTAACTGATAAAATGAACAATAAATTATGAAAAAGATATATGGAGAAATAAAATCATTATAAATTTGAATTAGTGGAAATTACATATAAATATATATAGGAAAATACATATAGAAAGAGAGAGACAGAGAGATACAGAGACAGAGAGACAAAGAAAAACAGAAAGAGACAGAGAAACACATACATTTTTTAACTTTTCTAAAAGTCAGCACAGAGAGATGGAGATATTAAAAAGTATATGACAAAAGTAAGGCAAAAAGAGACATAAAGGATAGATTTGGAAATGCCAACGTGCATGTCTTAAGAGTTACAGAAGTAAAGAAATGGCATATTTGAAGGAATATTTGAAGAGTTAATGGCTGAGAATTTTCCAGAACTAAAGAAGGATATGAAAGTACACCAAATCAACTTCACATGGATTTCTGATTTAAATGTTAAAGGAAAAACGATAGAAGTCGTAGAAAATAAAATAGTAGAATAGGGCTTCCCTGGTGGAGCAGTGGTTAAGAATCTGCCTGCCAATGCAGGGGACACGGGTTTGAGCCCTGGTCCGGGAAGATCCCACATGCCGCAGAGCAACTAAGTCCGTGCGCCACAACTCCTGAACCTGCGCTCTAGAGCCTGTGAGCCACAACTACTGAAGCCCATGCTCCGCAACAAGAGAAGCCACCACAGTGAGAAGCCCGCGCACCGCAATGAAGAGTTACCCCCCTCGCTGCAACTAGAGAAAGCCCACACACAGCAATGAAGACCCAATGCAGCCAAAAAAAAAAAAGTTTATAAATTCTTTAAAAAAAAATAAAACAAATAAAATAGTAGGATAACATAAGAGAGTATCTTCATGACCTTGGAGTAGGCAAAGATGACTTAAACCAAAGAAAAACTCAGTAACCCTAAAGGGAAAGATTGCAATTTGGACTACATTAAAATTTAAAACTTCTGTTCATCCAATGACACTATTAAGAAATCAGAAAAGCAAGAGACAAAGTAGAAAATATATTTGCGATAAGTGTAAGTGATAAAAAACATAGCTATAATACTTCAAGAATTCCTGCAATTCAATAAGAAAAAGATATTTTCAGAAAAATGGGAAAAGGGCTTGAGCATACACTTCCTAAGAGAAGTTATCCAAATGGCCGACAAACATGAAAGGTGTTCATCCTCATTTGTCATCGGGGAAAAGATATTAAACCACAGTTAGATATTACCACACCCCTGGCAAACTGGTTAATGAAAGGAAGATTGACAACAATATCACGGGCTGGTGAGCATGTGAAACAACTAGAACTCTCAAACACCAGTGGGAGGAATAAAAACTGGTCCAGCTTTATTGGAAAACCTTCGAGATCTACTAAAGCTGAATATATGCAGACTTTATGACCCAACAATTATACTCTTAGGTAAAACCACCAGAAAAGGATATATGGTGCACCAAAAGACACAAACCAGAATGTTCATAGCAGCACTATTTTTAAAGCCTCTAACGGAAAAAAGCCCAAATGTCCATCAACAGTACATATCAATGAATCATGCTCTATTTATATGATAGAACACTAACCAGCAATAAGAATACATGGTCTGCCTCCACATGCAGCAACATGGATGAATCTCACAAACAGTGGTGAACAGAAGCATCTGTCTACACAAGAATCAGTAGATAATGTGTGATTCCATGTATAGAAACTTCGAAAAACAGGCAGATGAGTCTAGGGTAGTAAAAGTTAGAGACTCACGCTTACCTTTGAGGAAGAGGGTATGGAAAGTGGGAAGTTGCAAGAGAAGGGCTTCTGGGTGCTGATCATGCATGCTGTCTTTCTTGATACACGGATGTATTCACTTCGTGAGAATTCTCACTTCGTGAGAATTCTTCAAACCATACCCTTAAGATTTGTGCACGTTTCTGCATATAAAAATTTGTAATGGACAAAAGATATCTAAAATCTCAAGCTATACTGATACGGGAAGAAAAAACAAGGCTGGAAAAAGAGTTTTTATGTTCTCATTTATCTAAAAAGGGGAAAGATATGAATACACAGACACACACACACACACACACAAATCTGTGTCTCTTTGCTATACTCTCCTCCCCGTGCCCCCAAAAAGGATAGCCATATCATAAAAAAAGACCACAGATAACAAATGTTGGAGAGGATGTGGAGAAAAGGGAACCCTAGTACATTGTTGGTGGGAATGTAAATTGGTGTAGTCATTGAGGAAAACAGCATGGTGGTTTCTCAAAAAACTAAAAATATAATTACCATATGACCCAGCAGTTCCTCTCCTGGGTATATCTGAAAAAAACCAAAAACACTAATTGAAAAGATACATGCACCCCAATGTTCATTGCAGCGCTATTTACAATTGCCAAGATATGGAAGCAACCTAAATGTCCATCAACAGATGAATGGATAAAGAAGATGTGGTGTATACATACAATGGACTATTACTCAGCCATAAAAAAGAATGAAATAATGTCATTTGCAGCAACATGGATGGATTTGGAGGGTATTATGCTAAATGAAATAAGTGAGGCAGAGAAAGATAAATATTGTATGATGTCACTTATATGTGGAATCTAAAACCTAAAACAAACTAGTGAATACAACAAAAAAACAGACTCACAGATATAGAGAACAAACTAGTGGTTACCCATGGGGAGAGGGAATGGGGGAGGGGCAAGATAGGGGTAGGGGATTAAGAGGTATAAACTACTGTATATAAAATACATAACCTACAAGGATATATTTGTACAACACAGCCAATAGTTTATAATAACTATAAATGATGTATAACATTTAAAAACTGTGAATCACTATGTTGTATGCCTGTAACTTATATAATATTGTACATCAACTATACCTTAATAAAAAAAAACAATAGCCATAGCATTTTTTAAATGGCCACTTATAGGGAAAGAGGAGACACAGGATGAGAGAAAAGTGATAAAAGCCATACATTTTGGAGTATATTTGGATTGTATATTGGACTTTGGAATGATATAAGTGTTTTGCATAATTATAATGCAAAATTAAATGAAACTGAAAACAAAAGCCATTCCTACAAACTGAAAATCAAATTTAATAAATGAAATGAACTGTGTTATTGAGTTGGTGGCAGAACCAAACAGAAAGGAATTATTCCAAGTGGCGGTAATTTGACTGTTCATCCCTAGTGGGATATACCCTAGGAGAAAAAAAAGCCAAACAAACAAGAACAATAAAAAAAACCACAGGGCTTCCCTGGTGGCGCAGTGGTTGAGAGTCCGCCTGCCGATGCAGGGGACACGGGTTCGTGCCGCAGTCTGGGAGGGTCCCACGTGCCGCGGAGCGGGTGGGCCC
The DNA here is from genome assembly GCF_003031525.2 of Neophocaena asiaeorientalis asiaeorientalis. Classification (NCBI taxonomy): domain Eukaryota; kingdom Metazoa; phylum Chordata; class Mammalia; order Artiodactyla; family Phocoenidae; genus Neophocaena; species Neophocaena asiaeorientalis. Next base: position 325,906 of record NW_020173214.1, on the reverse strand, counting down.
GTGAGCCATGGCCACTGAGCCTGCGCGTCCGGAGCCTGTGCTCCGCAATGGGAGAGGCCGCAACAGTGAGAAGCCCACGTACCACAAAAAACAAAAAACAAAAACTCAAAACCAAACCCCAAACCCCAGAACAACAAAACAAAACAAACAAGCAAAAATAACCTCTTACCCTGTCTTCACTAATCATATTGGTATTTTAAAAATTGGTATTATTATCCTGAATCTATATATCTATCAATCAACCCATAGACATATAAAGCAAGTAAGGAATTATGTCGATGTCATTAGCAGTTAGGATTTTCTGCACAAGAGATAAATAATAGAAACATAATACTAAAGAAAGTAACTATAAAATCTACAATCCTGATTTTGAATTGGAAATAATAGTATAAATTTATAATGTATGTGGATCCTGATTTGAATAAACCAAGTGTAAAATATTATAAGACAATCTGAAAATAAATGTGAAACATGACAATATTTGATGGTATTAAGGAATTATTTTAGGTGTGAAATATTCTGTAATAAAAGTTTTTACAAGCACACTTAAAAAATCAAAAGCACAATGAGGTCTCACCTCACAGCTGTCAGAATGGCTATCATTAAAAAGTCTACAAATAAATGCTGGAGAGGGTGTGGAGAAAAGGGAACCCTCCTACACTGTTGGTGAGAATGTAAATTGGTGCAGCCGGTGTGGAGAGCAGTACAGAGGTTCCTTAAAAAGCTAAAAATAGAGCTACCATATGATCTTGCAATCCCACTCCTGGGCATATATCTGGAGAAAAACATGGTTTGAAAGGATACATGCACCCCAATGTTCATCGCAGTGCTGTTTACAATAGCCAAGACATGGAAGCAACCTAAACGTCCATTGACAGATGAATGGATAAAGAAGATGTGGTGTATACACACACGCGTGGGCACACAAAACGGAATATTACTCAGCCATTAAAAAGAATGAAATCATGCCATTGCAGAAACATGGATGGACCTAGAGTTTATCATACTAAGTGAAGTAAACCAGACAAAGACAAATACCATATGATATCACTTACATGTGGAATCTTAAGAAAATGATACAAATGAACTGGTTTACAAAACAGAAACAGACTCACAGACATAGGAAACAAACTTATGGTTACCACAGGAGATAGCAAAGGTGGGAGGAGGGATAAATTAGGAGTTTGGGATTAACGTATACACACTGCTATGTATAAAATAGATAAACAACAAGGACCTGCTGTATAGCACAGGGAACTATACTGAACATCTTATAATCACCTATAATGGAAAAGAATCTGAAAAAGAATATATATATGTATATGTATAACTGAATCACTTTGCTGTACACCTAAAACTAACACAACGTCGTAAATTGACTATAATTCAATAAAAATAAGTAAATAAATAAATAAATAAAAGTGCATTTAAAATGCCACACAGAATAAATAAAACTAAGTCCTCACCCTCCATACCTATACACATCATAATAAGTCTCATATTCTGATATGGAGGAAAGAGAGAAAATCGTAAATACTACCATAAAGGCAGTGGAGTAGTTACCTACTGCTGCATAACAAATTGCCCAAAGTTTAGTGGCTTAAAACAACAAACATTTATTATCTCAGTTTCATTGGATCTGGAATTTGGGCGCAGCTTAGCTGGCTGACCCTGCCTCAGTGTCTTTCACAAGGCTCCAATCAAGGTGTCAGCTGGGACAGCAGTGTCATCGAAGGCTCAACATGAGCTCACTCGTGATCTTAACAGGATTCAGTTTCTCACTGGTTATTGGACTGAGCCTCAGTTTTTTTCTAGCTGTTGGCTGGAGGTCTTCCTCAGTTCCTTGCCACGTGTGCCTCTCCATAGGGAAGTTCACAGCACGGTGGCTGACTTCATTTGAACAACCAAGTAGGAGAGGAATAGAGGCCATCCAAGATGGAAACCAGTTTTTCTGTAACCTAATCTTGGAAGCGACATGTCATCACTCATATTCTATTCATTAGAAGAAAGTCACCAGGCACAGCCCACACTAAAGGGGGCAGGGGGCTACACAGGGGACACACACCAGTAGGTTGAGATCATGAAGCACCATTCATTTTAGAAGTGGCCTACCACTGGCAGATTACTGATAAAGAAACAAAAATTAGATCGGCAGCTTTTTCATCAGCAATAATGGATTCTAAAAGATAATGGGGGAACATCTTCCAAAATGTCCAAAGAAAAATAGCTGCCAATCTAGAATTTTATTCCAAGCTAAACACGGTATAATAAAAGAGATGTTCAAAAGTCAATGAGAAGTTAATGTATTTTCTTAATGCTCATAGCTTGGGAGTAAGCAAAACCATTCAGTATATCTAGAGTTTTATATCAAGATAAACTGGTATAGCATTCAAGACTAAAGGTAAGATAAAACGTGGGTTTTTTTTCATACAAGAAATGAGAGGTGTCCACCACTATGCAGGGCAGAGCTTCTCCCTTCTACATTCCCTTCCTGGAAGGGGCCTTTGGGAAGTCATAGGAAAGAGTTGGAGGCTGTCGATATAAAATCTCACTGGAATTATTCCATAAACGTTGGTGAATATCAGCCAGAGAAAGTTTTGCTTATAGATATTTCACTATGGGCTTTCCCTCATAGCTCCATCAAGAGAACAGGAAAATATCAATATGCTCTGAGTGAGAGAAGGCTATGGAGAGTCCAGAGGAGAAACAAAACTAAGACCAAAACGTAGGGAAGTGAGAATGCCCAGTGCAGATCATGTAGTTTTAGACTTAGGAAAAGAAAAAAAACAGGACAAGATAAGACAAGAGAATAAAGAGAGACTTCCAAATGCCTACAAATGCTTATCTCTGGATCATGTGATTGCTGGTGATTTTTCTTTTCTTTCTTTTTATGTATTTTCATAATTTTCGACAGCAATGCTGTTTTTTGGTAATAATAAAAAAAGATGTCTCTTCAAAAATGAGAGAACAGTCAATTTAAAAAACCACCTTTATCTTTCCAGAGACCTAAGGGATAGAGCTGTTGAAAACGGTATGGTCCCTTCTTACCCTCCCCCGACTTCCCTATCCTTTGAAGTTACGTTTGCTTATGTGACTTGATTGGCCCATGAAGTATGAGTGCAAGTTACCTTGTCACTTCTGGATGTGATTCACTGAGTTGTCTTCCTCTTACTGAGGTAACGACGAGATCACACGCTGAGGTGGGACCTCCATCGTCCTGAGTCTCAGAAGGGCTGTGACCAGCAGAGGGACTATGCTGACCCCTGTCAAACACGTAGCAGGAGCAAAACGCGCACCTTTGTTATGTTACACCACTCAGACTGGGGAACTCTGCTCATCACAGCCATCCAGAGATCCTCCTGGGATATCCATGCAGGTGATGCTCTGTTGCGGTTCGGGTTTCTCATTTTCCTCCTGATAAATTTGAGAACCAAACGAACTGGAGCAGAGAATAGGCCTCTCCTAACATCTTTCAAATTTCATGCTTAAGATCACCTGATGACTTCGCCGTAAACTTTTAAACACTTCATGCTTAGAAGATTTGCTCCAATGGCCAGGGCTTCAGAAGGATCTGTTCCTATTATTTACACGTGAAATGTCTCCAGTACTGACAGAGCAAAAAAAAAAAAAAAAAATCTCAGGATTGCTGCACATTAAGGCCTCCTTTTCCTCTATACAAATGGCTAATTGCCTCGGAATCCCAGAGGCAGTGCAAGGCAAAAGGGAGATGGAGAATAAAAGAAAATTGCTTTAAATGGGCTAAGTATACCTATGAAGAAAAAAAAGCAAATTTTCCTACAAGGCAAGTGCATCAATTAAACCTTTCAACGGGGAGATCTCACTTATGCTTTCGGCATTAGTCTGGAATATATATTACGGAACTCTATTTACTCCTCTAATTAATATAAATGAGCAGTTACCATAGCAATTATTGCATTATGTGAGGCACATAAAACTCTGGCTATGCTTAGAGCTAGGGTCAACATTTTAAATCACTTTTGACTCGTCATGAATCAAAGGTCCCTGTCCGGATATTCCGATGCTCGAAGGTTGAGCATTTATTAGTAATAATGGAATGTAGAATTAATGTAGCACATTAGATCTTCAAAGCGCCTTAACTATTGTAACTAGCAAAACTCCACAGTGTCTTTTGTGAGTCTCTGTCCCGCCCATCTTTCGAATAAGGAGCCACGATGAGACCTGTCGAGGGGCCTGGGAGTCATTCCCAGAGAGGGGAGTGGCGCCCTTTCCTGTGGTTTGGAAATCCAAGGTAGAGAATTTTATTATTTGTCACAGGAATGATAGAAGAAAGAAGAGTTTACCTCACACCAGAACTCACAGCATCTTTTTGGTATGTTCCTGTGAAGAGTCTGAGATGTGAGAA
>NW_020173214.1:273017-321349 GCF_003031525.2 Neophocaena asiaeorientalis asiaeorientalis | reverse complement strand
CTTCCTGGCCAGAGGCCTACACCATGCGCATCACAGCCCAAATGTGCCATCTCTGCTCTGGGTGGGCTGATTCCCCTCTCTGGTCTCTTCAGCAACAGGCACGCAGCCTGGGACTGAGGAGGTGTTCAGCTGTGGGCGAGTGGCCAGGGTTGCTGCAGAAGGCCTCCGGGCTCGGTTTAATGCTCTCTGGCCACTGGCTTGAAATTCTAAATCAGTTTAGCTTTGACCTTATGTTTGGCAAGTGAAGTCTGGTGGGATAGCAAGCCCGGGAGCCTCAGCTCGCCTCCCATCCCACTCACCTCCCTGGGACAGGCTCTCGGCTACCTGCTCCCCGGGCCCTGGTACCCCTGAGCACCACCTGGCCTCTCCCTCCATGCCCTCCCAGAGACCACTGCTGCCCCCTCCCTCCATGCCCTCCCAGAGACCACACTGCTGCCCCCTGTCCCCGGCATGGGGAGAGGCAGAGTTGGGTATGTGCTCTGGAGTGTCAGGGTGGGATGTGGCAGCATCACCATACATTCAGAAATTAGGCAGAGGTGAGGCTCTATCTGCCCTGATCCAGGTATCGCATCTGTCCTGGAGTGGGAGTCTCCTGTATGCCATGGGTTGGGGTGGTGGACTGGTGGCAAAGACAATGCCCAGCTTGACTTCCCTGCCCTCAAGCCCTGAGCCGGGACCCCGTGTGGCCATCTGGCAGCTGGTGGGAGGAGGAATCTGGCAGCCTGTGGGCCTCGTGGGACCCTCTGGGCACCTTTGAGGGTCTATACTTGCCTCACAAGCATCAAGTGAATGTGACATTAAATACCAAATAAAAATCACCAGGATAGGTCCAGAAGGAGATGGTGGGAGAAGGGAAATAAGTTTGATATTTTTGTAACTTTAATGGCAACTTTACCCTGACTTTTGAACAAGGGATCTCATGTTTTAATTTTGCTCTGGGTCTTGCAAGTTACGTAGCTGGCCCTGTCCTCAGCAAAGATTTATCAGTAATCGTAGCTATTATTTATTGAGCAATTACTCTGGCTAGGCATCATCTCATCTAATCCTTCAGACAGCCTTAGGAGGTAGATATCACTTCTTACTAGCTCTATGACGCATGAGTTTGGGGTCCAAGTTTCTTAGCTTTTATCAATATATGTCTCAGTTTTCTTACCTGTAAAATAGGCCGTATTAGATTAACTGTATGAAATTGCAATTTTGTAGGTCAGAAATGGTCATATAATGGTAATTCTGTATGATTCAACTTTACGTTACCTTCCTCATTGGAGTGCAGGGAGGATTCAATGATACAGCACAGGGAAAGTACTGAGAAAAATGTCCAACTCAGAATAAGAACTCAATTAATATCCACTATTAGGCTTTTATTAAGAGTGATCATCTTATTAGTAGTGTAAGAATCTTCCTTTTATATAAAACTGGGACTCCTAAAGTTAAGTGATGCAGTCAGAAAGTGATAGGCCTGAAATGGGAATCCAGGCCTTTACTACCCAAGCAGCAGCGCCTTGCTCCCGTGGGCTGTTTGGAGAAAGCACAGGGGCTCTTTCCGTCCTGGTGTGGTCTCGGGAAGTGTGTCCTGAGCTGAAATGTATCCCGTCTCTGAGGCTGACCCAGAGTTTAGAATCCAACCTTCACACTGTCCTTCAAAGCACATGTAGCACTGCTGTTTCCTCATCTCTAAAAGAGAGACATTTCTCCGACCTGCAAAGGCAGTGTGTTTGCATGCATCAAGGAAGGGAGGGCAGCTTGCCAGAAAGGTATTGTCTAAAGAGAATGAGTGTTTTCCTCTATTTAGATCCAGTTTGCCAAGGACAGACACATCTCAAGATTTGTCCTCTGTGACAGTTTCCTTCTCGGAGGACTCATCAGGATTACCGCCGCAATTGATTTCTTTTTATTAGCTGAGGATGAACTGAAAAAAGGGTAAAGGTGCATGTTGGATAAACCCTCAAGAGTTCGGAAAGCTCCCAAGACTCCCGTTGAACTTTCTTAATCTCTCGCCAACTTTGCATTCTGTGTGATGATCCACATTTTCGAAGAGGAAACTGCTCTTGCCTGAGGGTGCCAGGCCTCAGAGTGGCTTCATTCAAATCACAGAGCAGACGGGCAGGGGTCAGTGCGAGAAAAGTCCTGAAATTAAGGAGATTTTTAAAATGTAAAGCCTTTTGAAAACGAATGTGGTACTAAGTCTTCCTGGTACGACCTGAGTTATGGTCACCGTATCTCTTACTCGTGGAAGAGTGAACGAAAACATCTTTTCCACTCTCATTTCCAAGAATTTCCTGACCCAGTCATCGCAGCAGTCTCGTGGAGGAATTTTGAAAAGCACATTGTGATCCAGCCCAGTCCTACGATGACACTGCCCCCGACAAGCAAGAGAAAAGGTAGGTAGAGTGACTTTGAAATGCTTCATGTTGAATTCTGTCCTTTCACCCAAGGCAGTCATGGGTGGGAAAGCTCACGGTACCACCTGAGAGTCAGGAGCCCTGCTTGCACGTCCTTGCCCCAGTCATTTCTTTTTCTGGGTCTGTTCCTCCATCAGGAAAGTGAGGGCTTGGATGCAGGGTCTAAGGAATCCTTCAGATTCAACATCTTACGTCAGAACTTTCAGCGACAATAATATTCATAACAGTCATAAAAGAATACTATGTGTTAATAAGAATTTATCATGTGCGATGTCACTTAGCAGCTGTGTGAATTTAGGGCATTACTCAAGCTCTTTGCACCTCAGTTTCTTCATCTGCAAAATGGGGAAACAGGGCTCACCTCCCACATAGAGTTGTCATGAGAATTAAATGAGTGAATGCATGTAAAATCCTATGTGCCTGCCACATCGGAAGGCCTCAAGAAATGTTATCATGTTCATTATTATGCTGTCCTGGATATTATGTGAGGTATTTCATGCAAATGTAGGCTGCCTATGCCTCTTCCCCTAATACAAAAATCACTACTCAAATTAGTGAATCTGGAGGTGGGGAAATAGGCTGCCTGCAGGGGAGCAGAACCAGTGCAAAAAAAGGATATTTTAATTAAAAACCAGGATTTTTAACTAAACATTTTAATTGTCTTTATTATTTAATCTACACTCAAAGATAAGTGTCAACGACAAGTGACAGTGTCTTCACAAAAATTCTGGGAGCCACAGCCACTGAGGTGCATGTCTCCCCAGTTGGGAAGAGCTGACCAAGATGATGTCAGTTGACTTTCCTGCTGTAGCTTCTTTGAGGAGTCTGGGACAGATCTGGATATAAAAGAAAGCAAGTAAGAGGCCTGGGTCCTCATCCTAGCTCTACTAGTCTCTAGCTTTGGGCCTGGGAGGAAGGCTTCTCTTCTCTGAACCTTGGTTTCTCTGGCTAAAAAATGAGGAGGCAGCCCAGGCAGTATTATCAGTCCTTCCACCATAAGATTAAATAGTTCTAAATGAAATTTTATCCATAAACTTGTATTGATGGCTCTGACTACTTTAAGGAAATTACTACCTTCTTTAACAAAATAAAATGTACATCCTTCAAGGCTGGCAATTCCTGTTATGAACTGAGTGTCTGTATCCCTCCCAAATTCATATGTTGAAGCCCTAATCTCCAACATAATGGTATTTGGAGGTGGGGCCTTTGGAAGGCAATTAGGTCATGAGGGTGGAGCCCTCATGGTTAGATTAGTGCCCTTACAAGGAGAGACGCTAAAGACATAATCCCTCTTTTTTCCCTGTGAAGATACAACAAGAAGACAGCCATCTATAAACCAAGAAGAAGGCCTGCACCAGAACCCAACCGTAATGGCACCCTGATCTTGGATATCCAGCTTCCAGCAAGGCCAGTGTATGAGCCACGTCAGGAATCAGTGAGGAGGTCAGATGATGAATGGGGCTTTTTGGTTTCAGATCAATGCTCTCGCTTGAAGGGTCTCCCTCTGGTGTGAGGCTGCTTTAACAAAAATATCATACACTGAGTGGGCTTAAACAACACAATTTTATTTCTCTGGAGAGTGTCTTGGCCCTGTCCCTTCCTAACTCCCGGCCCACCTACAATCTCCCCAAAGCAATCCTGGCAAGCACGCAGGAGTACTAGCTCAGAGAGCTGACTCCCTAACCAGCAGACTCAAAAATGTCAGTTTAAAGAGAACTCAGGTCCCTCTTCCCCTCTCCTGACCTCCTCAAGGCCACCTACCTAGTTATAATTGTCTAAGAATCCACCTTTTCTAGGGACAGACCCAGGAAATCAGGGTAGAGCACAGCTACCAGGGACCACCCTGACAACTGGATTGGAATGGAACATAGTAAGGGCAACCCTTACAGCTACACTAAGAGCTGACAAACGTGAGTGCCCCTGATGCCCTGGCACTGTTCTAAGCATGTTACACATGTCAGCTAATGTACTTCTCACAATAAGCCTATGAGGTTGCTACTATTATCCTCATTTAACAGATGAGAAAATTGAGGTCCAGAGAGGGGAAGTAGCTTGCCCAAGGTCACAAAGCAGATCGTAACAGAGCTGGCATTCAAGCCCAGGCAGTCTGGCTCCACAGCCCACACGTACAACTGCTACAGTGTGCAGACACACACCCAGAAACAGCGCAGAGCTAAGCAGGCCCTGAGTGAGTTAGAGCACTGAGCTCAGATCTAGAAGGTGCTAGAAAAATGGCCACCTTGCCTTACACTGCTCAGAGGCTAGAGGAGAGAGACAGACATGTAGACAACTGACAACAATATAATGCCATGCAGCCCAAGGGCCAGTTTACTGTTGCCCCCTGGAGGGTTTACAGAAAGCATCAAAGAAGAGTAGACTTTTATGTCCATCAACAGATGAATGGATAAAGAAGATGTGGTGCATATATACAATGGAATATTACTCAGCCATTACGAAGAATGAAATAATGTCATTTGCAGCAACATGGATGGACCTAGAGATTATCATACTGAGTGGGGTAAGTCAGACAAAGACAAGTATTATGTGATATTGCTTATATGTGGAATCTAAAATATGACACAAATGCACTTATTTATAAAACAGACCCACAGACAGAAAACAAACTGATGGTAACCAAATGGGAAAGGGGTGGGGGATAAATGAGGAGTTTGGGATGAACAGATACAAGCTATATATACAAAATAGGTAAACAACAAGGTCCTATTGTAAAGCACAGGGAACTATATTCGATATGCTGTAATACATCGTAATGGAAAAGAATCTGGAAAAGAATGGATATAGATACGTGTATAATTGATTCACTTTGCTGTGAACTAACACAGCATTGTCAATCAACTAGACTCCAATAAATAAATAAACAAATAAATAAATAAATATTTTTTTAAAAAAAAGAAGAAGAGACTTTTGCATTAGACGTAAAGCTTAAAAGAAACAACCACTAGGGCCTTCCTCCAGAGTAAGCAGACCAAGTCTCCCAGAGCACACCGCTGCCATGCATGCAGAGAGTATATTGTCCCTCATTATTTTGGTGAACTTCTGTAAAGTAGGTCACATTTGATATGTCAAGAAATTATTGCAGAGCAAAAACAGAATTTTAAAATATATAAATATCCTCATACCCATTAGGATGGCCACTACGAAAAAACAGAAAATAACACGTTGGTGAGGATGTGGAGAAAATGAAACCCCTGTGGGTGGGAATGTAAAATAGTGCAGCCACTGTGGAAAACGGTGTGGCAGTTCCTCAACAAATTAAACAGAATTCCCCTCTAATCCAGAAATACACATCTGGGTATATATCCAAAAGAACTGAAAGCAAGATCTCAAAGAGGTATTTGCCCATCTGTGTTCACGGGAGAATTATTTACAATACCCAAGAGGTGGAAGTAACACAAGTGTGCCTCAGTGGATGAGTGGATACACAAAATGCGGCATATGTGTACAATGTACTATGATTCAGCCTTAAAAAAGGAGGAAGTTCCGTCACGTGGTACAACACGGGTGAACCTTGAGGACATTATGCTAAGTGAATTAATCCAGTCACAGGCGAATATTGTATGATTCCACTTACTTGAGGTACTTAGGCAAATTCACAAAGACGGAAAGTAGCACGGTGGTTGCCAGGGTCTGGGGGAGGGGAAATGGGGGGTGGCTGCATTATGGGAATAGAGTTTCAGCTTTGCAAGATGCAAACATTCCAGAGATGGCTTATGGATAACGTGAATATTCTTAACACTACTGAACTGTATACTTTGAAACAGTTAAGATGGTAAAGTCTATGCTAGTGTGTTTCTTACCACAATTTTTTAAAAGTACACATATAAACCATGGCAGCTGTGCTGTAATCTTGATCGAATACAAAGCCATAATTTTGAAGTGATGTCCACAGTATTGCTGATTCCTAATGGACCTTTGTTCATACTGATGCTACCTGGATTTCTATGCTTAACATGAAATGGCAGCCGGATGCACCTAGAATCCACCAATGACTCCCTCTTTGCCCCTTCTTTTGTTTCTAAAAGCTTTTTTCCCGTATTAACACATTATTAGCAACATAACACGTCACCTGCTCGGTCGGGTAGACTCAGCCACAGCATAATGATCGATGGGTTCAATAACCCTAACAGTATTTATTCTGCTCAAGATAAAGATCACCAGAGTCTTGTAACAGACCTCAAACATGGAAGCGATCGTCTTCCCGTTTAAATTGAAAAGAGGAATCTACGATCTGTGCTGCATGTTAAACAATCAAAGCCCTTAAAAAGGCAAATAATGGCCCCATGGCGTGAAGACCGGGACCTCCCAGTGCTCAGCTCCAGCAAACCTCTATCACTTCCAGCGTCCAGTGAAGAGGTCTTGGCGGGGGGACTTCCCTGGTGGTCCAGTGGCTAAGGGTCCGTGCCCCCAATTCAGGGGGCCCGGGTTCGATCCCTGGTCAGGGAACTAGATCCCACACGCTGCAACTAAAGACCCCGCATGCCCCAACTAAGATCCAGTGCAGCCAAATAAATAAATACTAAAAAAAGAGAGAGAGCGAGAGAGATCTTGGGGATTAACGGAGCATGGGCGTAGTCTCGTTGGGAAAGACGGTGATGGTATGGCTTCTGGAGTCCAAAAACCCTGGATTCAAATTTCAGCCCTTCCACCTAGTGGTAGCGTGCTATTAGAAAAATCATTTTCCTCTGTGTTTCAATCTCCTCATCAGTAAAATATGAAGAATAACAGAACTGGGCTCATAGAATTGCTGTGAAGATTGATGGGATAATACACGTGAAGCACTTAGCATAGTACCATTACATCCTTAATACATTTTTGCTATTGTTATTGTCATTTTAATATGGTGCTCAAAAAAGGGAGTGCTCAACGACCTTCCTGAAGTATTTTTGTAGCTTAGATTTCCTGGAAAGGAAAAAGGTGTCTTCATTAATTGTTATGCTTGGACATGGTTAAGTCAGTCAACAAGTAGATCCCGGGCCTCAAGGGGCTTTAGTCCAGTATTTCCGGGAACTCCGCTGAATCTACTCCTTGGTCTTCCCATCAGCCATGATGCTCTGAACTTAGGAGGCCTCAATAAATGTGGCTGAGCCAGCACTGCCAGGGCTTAGCCCCATCAGTTGAGACCTCGACCACCACACCTCCTCACCACCACCACAGCATTTGCCAAGCTTCTGGGCTTGGAGTCAGCAGTAGAAAAGACCAAAAGCCAAAGTCTCTCTCCTAGAGCCAATGCAAGTGTTTCTAGATCAGCCTTGAATGGTCAGACCACCGAAGAGGGAATGCCTTCCTTACCGGCTAGAGCTTAGTCCCTCCTCAAAGAATTACTAGGACCTCCCCAGGCCAGTTGGGCAGTTGTTTGGCTCCAGGCTGCACCTGGAATAAACCAGGTCTTAATTATTTCTCATAATTTTTTTGGCCGTGCGGTTTGCAGGATCTTAGTTCCCCCCCACCAGGGATTGAACCCAGGGCCCTTGCAGTGGAAGCGTGGAGTCTTAACCATTGGACAGCCAGGGAAGTCCCAATTTCTCATAATTTTAAATATTGGGTAGGCCAAAAAGTTCCTTCGGGTTTTCCGTAAGATGGTACGGAAAAACCCGAAGGAACTTTTTGGCCAACCCAGTGGTATCTTTCATGCCCAGAGCATTTGTCCCAATTCGGGCATAGTTCTAAGCACTTAATGTGCTTAGAACTCACTTAATATTCATAAACAACCCTATGAAGTAGATGCTCAAAGGGGTCAAGTCTTGCAGCTACCTTCCCTGAACCTCAGCTGGAATAAGGTTCCTGTAGCTGCTTAGTTCCTCAAACAAATAACCCTGATGCAGGAGATGCTGCTAAGTCATCTTCCCAGTCCAGACAAACTGCCCTCTGCTTGTGAAGTGAGGTCAGCTGAGGTTAAAGTACAAAAAAAAGAATCAGGAGAAGCATTATTTTTTCAATGAGTTATGGAAATGATGTGGAGCCCCAGCACCTGGTGTATCTCCCAGCATAGACTATAACACAGAGAGTATGTGTGGGCTAGGTGAATAAGTGAATGAATGAAGCATACTAATTTTTTTCAGCAAAGATTTATGTTAAATAATTCATGCAATGGTCCAAATGTGTGTGTCTTCCCAAAATTCATATGTTGAAATCCTAACCCCCAATGCAATGGTATTAAGAGGTGGGGCCCTTGGGAAGCGATTAGGTCATGAGGGTGGAGCCCTCATGAATGAAATTAGTGCCCTTATAAAAAGAGGCTGCACAGAGATCCCTCACCCCTTCCATCACAAGAGGAATAACAAATCGGATGTCTGTAACTCAGAAGCAGGCTCTCACCAGAACGTGACCACATGGCACATTGATCTCAGACTTCCAGTCTCTGGAACCTTGAGTAATAAAGTTCTGCTGTTTATAAAGCACTCAGTCTGTGGTATTTGGTTATAGCAGCCTGAATGGACTAAGACAATCCAATAGCTAAATAAACAAAGAGAAGCACATACGAAGAGACTTTTCATTTCTGCTTTTTAGGGCCCAGAGCCCAGGGCACAGAGAAATAATTCTTTTGGTTCCCACACCTCTGCTGTGGCCTGAAATGGAAATGGGAGAGTAACTGAGAACTCAGGAACAGAGGAGCACGATGCTTGGGGCAGCCAGCCACTCATGATGGGACAGTGGGGTGGAAGTTCGCCCTCACCTCTCAAGCCAGAAGAGGTCTTCACCCCTCTGTCTGTCGCCAGAGCTATTGAACATGAAGTTGGGAGATGGCTGCAGGCCTCCCAGGGTCTCGCATCTGGCCAGAACCCCCCTGAAAGCTTCATCTTTAATGCTATTTCCCAGGGAAGAGCCTTCACGGGCAAGTCAGCCCAGCCCTGCACTATTAGCTTCAGACGATCTGGGCAATGCAGCTTTGTCATCCTTCATCTAGCAAGTTAGCCTGATCCCCAGGAAAGAGCTTTGAATCCTGCTTTCAGTAAACATCTTCTCTCTAGTCTGTAAGCTAGTTATCAAATATGAATGTGCTTTTTGAAATGAGTGACTCATTTCCCTGGCACTTTTGTTCCCAAAATAATTAGAAGTGACAATACAAAGAATTACACATGGAGTTGAGTCATCATAAAATAAACATAAAGTTGGAACTGCCCTTGGAGGCTTGCTCTCTGGTGTCACTTCCTCTCCGAGGAGCCGTGGGTACTTCCATAGGCAGAGCTGTGTTTCATTATTGATTAGCTTTTAGACTCTTGTTACATATTAGATTAGCGTGGCTCTGTGAATAGGGAATGAATAGTCCAACCACACATACAAACATCTTAAGAAAGAGCTTCTAATGTGATTTTTTTAAAAGGGAAACCTCATTTGGGCAAAATTGGAGAAAATGACAGAGTCCATTAAGCCCACGCTCTGGGTGACTTCTTTCATTTGTATTCTGTTCTTCACAGAATGCAGCTCAAGATCACTTTTACCCAATTTGACATGTCGGCACATGTGTGTGATTGTGTGTGTGTGTGTGTGTGTGCGCACACATGTGTATACACATCAACCGCTTTGGGCAGTAGTTTGAAATGAAGACATTAGAAAACATGCTCAAGGAGCATAAATGATGTATATTATGAGACTATTCTTTAAGATTAAGCCATTAAAACTCAAAATGTATGTTTAAAGGAGTTTTCAAGCTCAGATAGTCTGAATTGGGCCAAAGACATTTGGAAGCACCCTCTCCTGCTCTCTGTGAGCCTTCCTTTCCTGTTCTTGGAAGTATATCTGCCTCAGAAACTGCCTGGGCAAGGTACCAGTGAGCCTTGGAAAGCTGTGCAGGCTCTGATGGTCCAATGCCCAAACAACCAACTGGGTGTGCGCCTGTTTATTCGGAGCCCTTCTTTGGCATTATCCCAACCACAAAATCCTGGTGGTTGGACTGAACTCCACTTTACTCATTCTAGATGCTGCATTTGTTGTCCTCTATTAAAGGGAAAATAACCTTCCTGACCAGGTCCTTGTTGATCAATATCTGAGATCGTACTGGTTTATATGGCTGCTGTAACAAATTAGCACAAGCTTAGTGGCTTAAGCCAACAGAAATTTATTATCCTCCAGTTCTGGAGGTCAGAAGTCTGACTTGGGTCTCTTTGGGCTGAGATCAAGGTGTTAGCAAGGCTGTGTTCCTCTCCAGAGGCTCTAGGGGAGAATCTGTTTCCTTGCTCTTTTGAGCTTCTAGAGACTGTCTGCATTCCTTGGCTTATGGCCCATTCCTCCATCTTCAAAGCCAACAACATTGCATCTCTCTGACCCTTCTTCCATTGAGACATCTCTTTCTGACTACAGTCAGGAAAGGTTCTCTGCTTTTAAGGGCTCGTGATTTGAGCCAAGTCAGTCTGGGATCATCTCCCCATCTCAAGGTCTTTAACCTTAATCGTATTTGCAAATTCCCTTTAGTCGTGTAAGGTAACATATTCACAGGTTCTGGATTTAGGACACAGATAACTTTGGAGTCCATTATTCTGCCTTCCACAGAGCTCCATCGTTTTTGTTGGTGGTGATGGTAGGAGAACCTCCCCACTACTGATGGATCTGAAAAGAACAACAGGGCTCACTCAATTCAACAAATTCAGGAAGAACCTCTACTCTTTTGATCATCGTGGTGGTAATTGAGATCCTCATTGGCCAAGGCCCAGCAGCAAGGTGAGATGCTCATCTAGTTGGCTCTGATGGGCTGTCACACTCAGGCCCTCCAGTGTTTGGGGGCCATGAAATAACCTGACTACCTAATAGCTCTTCCTGAGATAAGAAATGTTTCTGCATGGATGGACATTTTCGACTTCCCCAAAATTATATTTTTAAAGTTGTCGGTTGTTCACAGATATATAAAGTGTGTGTACATTAATATAGAAACCACATTTTCTTTTGCCAAATTAGCACATTACGTGTTTTCGCATTCACTTGATGAACACCCTTTTCCATTTAAATGCCTACTAAATGACAAGGTAATTGTACAAAGTGAAGGGAATGCAAAACTCAGCTGAGACGCCATAATCACCTTTTAAGTGGAATTACCAGGCTTTCATTGAATCACGATTCCAGGGCAGTTAAAACAAATTTCAGTGGCTGATGCTGAGCAGGAGATCAATTGCATTCTTCAGCACAGGATGGTAATGTGTTTGCCCCCCAAAAGGCATTTAAGAAATAAAATATTTCACAATACAAACTGGCTGGTGGAGGAGGGAGAGGCAGTAATTCCCAGGTAGGCTCAGCATGGGAGCTGATCGAGGCGCTGCGATTCACACAGACCAATCCAGGCTGCCAGGTCCAGAGGAGTGGCGACGACCTGTAAATTTGGGCCGTTCGCACTGTATAATTCAGGCTGAAGAAATAAATAATCCCCCTTTCCTTCATTTCCTGTGTAATTAAGGAAAACGCCGACTTCGTGGTCTGTGTAATTACAGGTCTGGAGGCCTGGCCTCAGGCTGTCTACACAGGTGCCAAGAGAATCACCGGAAAAGTGAAAAATATCGATCAGCTGGTGGCTTTGTCACACAACTGGTTCAAATGATTTCCTTCCACCTGTCTCTTTCGAAATGGGGACAGAAGGTCGATGGGCCTGAAGCGTCTGCTGCGGTACCTGCACTCTGCCTCACCTGCACACACACCTGACCTGTGGAGGATGCTGACAAGGACATTCCCGGATGTCTGGTATTTTACACAAGCTGGCTCCCTCATCAACCCAAACCTTATGACGACCCCTATTTCCTCCTGTGTTCCTACTTCATTGAGGAAATTGAGACAAAAGACATGTATTTTATAATACTTCAAGCTTCTGCCCTCTGCCCATCTGCTGCCCCTTAATTCTGTCCCTCTTTTTACCCATGTGATCTTGGACAAGTCATTTCACATCCTCTTTGTTCACCTGTAAATTGGGGTGATTTGGGGGTGCGCTACGTTTAGTGCTGTAGGAAATGTGAACGAGGAGGAGGATGGGGTCGTGGTCATACTGACTCCTCTGAGTCTCCTGAGGGAAGGAGAAAAAAGACGATGGCGAGTCACCTGATTTGGCAAATCTCTGCTTGCACCGTTCTCCATCTCTCCTCCCTCCATCCCATCTCAACTCACTCACTGAGGGGAGATAAGTGGAAATATTCAGTACTTGGAGTCAAGAGAGACCCTGGGGCCATGGACTCCCTTTCCTTTGAAAAAAATATATTGAGTGGAAAGATGTGGGAAGAAGACAGTTTTGGAGCTGGAGGTGCCTTCTGGATGGAGAGTGGTCCAGGTGGGTCTCAGAGGGTAGCCTCCAGGTCCTACCTCTTGGTCCTGAGCCAGCCTGGAAACGATCTCGATTTGTAGTTGTACCCACATCACCATTCAGTCCTCCTCCTCCAGGCAGAGGAAGAAGGCTACAAATCTCATCCTGTTCAAAACAACGATCTTTATTTTATTGCCATCTCTTCAAATGTTATCTGTCAGAAAGTCTCCAGATTATGAAACCCAGAAAGAAAAAATATCAACCAGAAGCAGAACCATCAACTTCTGATCCAAACATGCAAACCAAACAGGGCTTACAAGACAGTAGCATTTCTCTGCAACCTGGCTTCCTGTAATTCAGATAGAGATAGGAACACCACGGGCTGTGGAATCTGGAGTGTGCTTTGAAGTCATAGTTCCTCATGTACAAACCTCTATGGTATAGGGCTACTTGGTTTACCTCGAGAAGCCTGGGTTGTCTTACCTCTAAAATGGGGAAGAGCATTATAGGTGTCCTAGCCACTTTGGAGCATATGGAACACAGTTATACTGGCTTATTTTTTTATTTTAAATAAACCTTTAATTTTAGAATAGTTTTAGATTTACAGAAAAATTATAAAGATAGTACAAAGAGTTCTTGTGTACTCCACATCAATTTTCTCTGACTGTTAGCATCTTACATTAGTACAATTGTCACAACTCATGCACCATTACTGATACATTATTATCACTGAAGTCCATATCTTATTCAGATTTTCTAAGTTTTTACCTAATGTCCTTTTTCTGATCCAGAAGCCCTATAGGATTACATGGGGTTGTCCTGAAGATTGGGTGGGGCTTACGGGTTCTGGGGAGGAAGATCACAGAGGCAAACTGCCATTTTCATTTCATCGTATCAAGGGAACATGCTATCAACATGACTTTTCAGTGTTGACGTTGACCCGATCACCTGGCCAAGGTAGTGTTTATCAGTTTCTCCACTGCAAAGCTACACTCTCTTCCTCTTCATATTGTCCTCTTTGGAAGGAAGTCACCACACACAGCCCACAGTTAAGGGGTGGGGAGTTACACTCTATCTCCTTGTAGGGGTAGTATCGATATAAAATATTTGGACTTCTTCTGTATGGGAGATTCGTTTGTTCACCTTCATTTAATTCTTGATTCATCATTTATTTATGTCAGTATAGACTCTTGAATGTTTATTTAATGCTTTGAGTTATCATCGAATGTTTCCTTATTTATTGTGTTGCTTCGTTTTTTCCAGCTCTTTCGGGCTGGCTCTCGTGTCACTTTGACATGCCCCCATCCTTTCATATTTTTGAGCACGTCCTTACTTTCTAGCACTACAAAATGCTCCAGGCTGATCTTGCCTATTTCCTTCCCCAGCTCTAGAATCTGCCATTTCTTGAAGGAGCCCTAGTTTCTTTCTTTGGACGATGGAATTATAAACCAAGTTCTGGATGCTAGGTATGCTATTGCTATGGGGGTGTCATTGCTTCTAGTCTGTCTCAGTGGAAAGAAGCACGTACTATATCTATGCATATGAACCTGTGTATATACATATATCTGTAGTTATTTCTATATCAATCTGTGTATGTATCTCCATCCATATCTATATCAGGCTAAACATGAGTTTGTACTATTGTCTCTGACTCTACTCCAGGGCCATGGGGTTCATTCTAGCCTTCCTTCCTTGCTTGCCTGTATCCTCTCACCCCAACACTGAGAAACCTGGCTCCCGCCGTATGCCATGTATTTCTTATTTTTTTCAAACCCGTTATACATGTATGGTGATTTCAGAATGAACTCATACGATCGGAAACAACTTCACCAACTAGAATACATTGTTATGTACGGTTCCTTTTGTCTTCAGACTTAACATTTCCACTCAAAGTTACCTAGGTCAGCACCTTTGTCCCCCACCGCTTCAATGAAGTTATGTCATACATTTGTAATACGTTTAGATTCTTTTGTCATAGTCTGCCAACTGGGGTTCCTGATCTACCAGTTGATGTAAAAAAAAAAAAGGATTTGTACCTTGTGCTGTAAAGTTCTATAGGTTCTGACAAATGTACGTTGTTGTGTATCCACCACTATAGTATCATAGAATAGTTTCACCAGCCTAAGAAATCCCTTGTGCTTCACCTATTCAATGTTACCTCTTCCCCAAACCTCTGGCAACTACTCATCTGTTGTCTGTCTCTATTGTCTTTTCCAGAGTGGAAAAGAAATGGAACCATACAGTGTATACCCTTTGCAGACCGCTTTCCTTCACAGTGCATACCTTTTCATCACTGAATTGTATTCTATTGTCTGGCTGTACCACAGTTTGTTGATCCGTTAGCCTCCCAAAAGACATCTTGGTTGCTTCCAGTTTTTGGTGATTATGAATAAAGCTACTTTATTCATATGATTATGAATAAACATTCGTACATTACATAAACAAACATTATTCAACTGATTATGAATAAGCATTCATGTACAGGTTTTTGTGTAAAATAAGTTTTCAAACCAGTTGGGTAAATAAGTTTTCAAATCAGTTAGGAGCACCACTGGTGGACTCTATGGTAAGACTTTATTCAGCTTTGTAAGGACTGCCAAACTGTCTACCGAAGTGGCTGTCCCTCTTTGTGTTCCCCCAGCCAACTGGTATACCAACCAATTGGTATTGGTTTTTTGGATTTCAGCCATTCTAAGATGTGTGTAGTCGTATCTCATTGTTTTGATTTACAATTCCTTAATGACAGATGATGTTGGGCCTCTTTTTACATGCTTATTTGCTATTTGTACGTCTTCTTTGGTGAGGTTATCTGCTCAGATCTTTTGCACAATTTTACATTGGATTGTTTGTTTTCTCATTGTTGAGTTTTAAGAGTTGTTTGTGTATTTTGCATACAAGTTCTTTTATCAATCCGTGGCTTATCTTTTGGTTTTCCTAAGAGTGTCTTTTACAGAGCAAAAGTTTTTAATGTCAATAAAGTCCAACTTATCCATGTTTCATCTCATGGATCATGTTTTTGGCGTTATATGCAAAAACTAATCACCAAATATAAGGCCATGCAAATTTTATCCTGTTCTTTTTCTAGAAGTTTAAACGTTTTGTATTTTGGGCTTGACTCCTTATTTTAAAAAAAGAGTTTTGCATTTTACATTTAGCTCTTTGATCCATTTTGAGTTCTTTACTCTTTAAGATGTGAAGTCTCTGTCTAGGTTCATTTGCTTTTTGTTTTGTTTTGCATTTTGTTTTGCTTTTTGCATATGTATCTCTAATTGTTCCAGCTCCATTTGTTGAAAAGTCAGTCTTTCTCCATTAAATTGCCTTTGTGCCTTTGTCAAGAATCAGTTGATTCTAATCGTGTGGGTCTATTTCTGGTCTCTCCATTCTGTTTCTTTGATCCATATGCCTATTTTTTCACCAGTACCACACACACTGTCATGATTACCATCAGTTTATCGAAAGGCTTGAAATGGGGTAATATGTATCTTCCAACTATGTTCTCCTTTTTCAGAACTGCTTTGGCTGCTATAGGTCTTTTGCTTGCCATGTAAGTTTTAGAATCAACTTACCAATATCTACCACCCCCCCAAAAAAAAGCCTTGCTAGGTGTTTAATTCAGATTATGTTGAATCTACAGATCAACTTGAGAAGAACTGGCATCTTTACGGTATTGAGTCTTCTAATCCATTAACGTGGACTATCTCTCAATTTCTTTAGATCTACTTTGAGTTCTTTCATCAGTATTTTATAGTTTCTGTGCACAGATCCCACACATATTTTATTAAACAAATACCTTAGCATGTCATCTTTGGGTGCTATTATAAGTACTGTTTTTTCTAAAAACTCTAATTTCAATTATTCATTGCTGGTATATAGGAAAGCATTTGACTTCTGTATATTGTGTTGTATCCTACAGTCTTTGTATATTCACTCATTAGTTTCAGGGGTATTTTGTAAATTATTTGTGGTTTTCTATAGATAATCATATATCTTTGAATAAAGACGCTATCCCTTTCCACTCTCTACACATTTTATTCCTTTGTCTCATTTTATTGCACTAGCTAGAACTTCCAGTACAATGTTGAATAGGAGTGGTGAGAGAAGACCTCCTTGTTTGTTCCCTGTCTTAGACAGAAAGCATCCAGTCTCTCTCCATTAAGTATGAGGTTAGCTATGGGTCTTTCATACATACCCTTTATTAGGATAATAAAATTCCCTTCTATTCCTAGATTTTTGAGGGTTTTTATCATGAAAGGTGTAGAACTTTGTTGTATGCATGTCTGCATATGTTAATATAATCAAATTGTTTTTCCTATTCAATCTATTAATATGATGAATTACACTGATTGATTGATTAATATTGAAACAGCTTTACATTCCAGGAATGAGCTCCACTTGGTTACGATGCATTACAATCTTTTTATGTATTGCTGGATTCAATTGCTAGTATTTTATTGAGAACTTTGACATCTGTGTTCATGAGAAACGGTGGTATGTGGTTTTCTTTTCCTGAAATTTCTTCTTAATTTGGTATTAGGGTAATGCTGGCCTCATAAGATGCATTGGGCAGTGTTTCCTCTTCTATTTCCTGGAAGAGATTGTGTCAAATTGGTATTATGTCTTCCTTAAGTTTTTGATAGAATACACAAGGAAAACCATCTGGGCCAGGTATTTTCTTTCTTTTTTTTTTTTGGAAGGTTTTTAACTACTAATTCAATTTCTTTTCATGAATATAACACTTTCAGGTTGCCTCTTTCTCATTGAGTGAATATTCATAAGTTGTGACTTCCAATAAATTGGTTCATTTCATCTAAGTTATTAACTCTATGTGGGCATAGAGCTGTTCACGGCATTCCTGTACTATCTTCTTAATATCCATGGGATCAGTAGTGATGAACCTTTTTTTAATTCCTGATATTGGCCATTTGGGTGTCTCTTTTCTGTTTTCATTAGCTCGGCTGGAGAATTATCGGTTTTATTGACCTATTCAAAAAAGCACCTTTTAGCTTTCTTGATCTTCACTAATATTTTTCTGTTTTCAATTTCACTGATTTCTGGCTTATTTTTTACTATTCCCTTTCTTCTACTCACTTTAGTTTAATTTGTTATTCTTTCTCTATTTCGTAAAGTAGAAGTTTGGGTTATTAATTTTAGATCATTCTTCTTTTCTAATATTTGCATGTCATTCTATAAATGTCCCTCTAAGCATTGTTTTAACTCTATCACAAAGTTTGGTAGGTTGTATTTTCATTTTCATTTAGTTCAATATATTTTTAACTTTCTCTTGAGACTTGTTCTTTGACCCGTGGTTTATTTAGAAGTGTGTAGTTTAATTTCCAAACATGTGGGGATTTTCCAGCCCTCTTTCTGTTATTGATTTATAGTTTAATTACATTTTTGTCAGAGAACATGCTCTATATGACTTCTATTCTTTTAGATTTGTTAAGGTGTATTTTATGACCTAGAATGTTGTCTGTCTTGGTGAATGTTTCATTTGAACCTCAGAAGAATGTGTATTCTGTTGTTGTTGGATGGATTATGCTATAAATGTCATTTAGATCAAGTTGATTGATAGTACTGTTCAGGTCATCTATATCTTTATTGATTTTCTGCTTGCTGGATCTATCAATTAATGACACAGGGGTTGAAGTTTCCAACTGTAATAGTGGACTGTTTCTTCTTCCAGTTATATCAGATTTTGCCTCATGTATTTTGATGTTCTGTTGTTAGGTACATAAATGTTAAGGATTGCTATGTATCTTTGTAAAAGTAACTTCTTTATCATTATATAATGTCCCTCTTTATCCCTGTTAATCTTCCTTATTTTGAAGTACACTTTGTCTAAATTCAATATAGCCCTCCAGCTTTCTTTTGATTAGTGTTGGCATGATGTCACTTTCTCCATCTTTACTTATCACCGATTTGAATCTTCATAATTAAAGTGGGTTTCTTGTACACAACATATACTTTGGTCTTGTGTTTTCTTGTTGCTGCTGTTGTTTATTCATTCTGACAACCTCTGCCTTTGGTATATGTAGAGAATTCACATTTAGAGTGATTACTGATCTACCATCTTTGTTTTCTATTCAATCCTTTCCATTTTTTCTTTGTTTCTTTCTCTGCTTCTCTTTCTGCTTTCTTCTATTTTAATTGAACATTTTGTATGATTCCAATTTATCTCCTTTCTTGACACAAAAGTTATATTTCATTTGTAAACATTTTTAGAGTTGTACTATGGTTCACAATGTACATTTTAAAATAATATATGTCCCTCCTCAAATAACATGGACATGTATTATTATATCAATTTACATGAAATGTAGGTGCCTTATAGCAGAGTATTCTCATTTACTTTATTCAATCTCTTGTGACATTGCAGTCTTTCATTTAACGTATTCATTTGTTATAAACACTCAATACATTGTTACTGTCATTGCTGTAAACAAGCATTTATCTTTTACCAATTAAGAATAAGAAGAAAGCTTCATTTTATTTTACCTTCATTTCTTTATTTTATGACACTCTTCCTTTCTTTATTTAGCTCATAATTCTTGTTTAATATCACCTTCTTCTGTGTGAAGAACTTAAACTTTTAACATTTCTTACAGACCAGATCTGCGGAA
This sequence comes from Neophocaena asiaeorientalis asiaeorientalis, assembly GCF_003031525.2. Taxonomy (NCBI): domain Eukaryota; kingdom Metazoa; phylum Chordata; class Mammalia; order Artiodactyla; family Phocoenidae; genus Neophocaena; species Neophocaena asiaeorientalis. The sequence continues at coordinate 302,093 of NW_020173214.1, read as the reverse complement.
AATAAGTCCCCTGAGTTTTTGTTCATATGAGAATATCTTTATTTCTCTGTTATTTTTGAAGGATGATTTTTCTGGACATAGAAGTCAGGGTTAGTGGTTTTTTTTTAAAGCCTTTTATTTATTGACATATTGTTCACATACCATAAATTTACCATTTAAAGTGTACAGTACAGTGATTTGTAGTTTATTTACAGCTTCTGTGACCATAACCACTACCTAATTCTGGAATATTTTCATCACTCCAGTGGGAAACACTGTACCGGTTGTCAGGCGCTTTCCATCTCCCCCCTCATCCGGCCCCTGGCATCCACTACTCTATTTTCTGTCTTTAGGGAATTGCCTAATCTGGGACATATTCAGTCATATATATGGAATAATGCACTATGCAGCCTTTTGTGTCTGGCTTCTTTTAATTAACATAATCATTTCAGAGCTATAGCATGTTATAGCACGGATCAGAACTCCATTTTTTTTATAGCCAGATAATATTCCATTGCATGTTTTATTTATTCATTCACAAATTGATGGACATTTGAGTCGTTTCAACTTTTTGACTATTACAAATAATGCTGCTATGAACATTCATGTGCAAGTCTTTGGGTAAACATATATTTTTCATTCTTTTTGGTATATACCTAGGAATGGGATTGATGGGTCGTATGGCAACCCAATGTTTAACTTTTTAAACAATTTCCCAAGTGTATTCCACGGGGGCTGTACCATTTTGAATTTCCACCAGAAATGTATGAAAGTTCCAATTTCTGCACATCCTCATCACACTTGGTCTTGTTTGTTCCCTCATTATAGCCATCATTTAGGTGTGCAGTACTTAGTTGCCATCTGTATATCTTTTTTTGGTGAATTTCCTGTCCAAATCTTTTGTCCATTTTTTGCATTGTTGCCTTTCATAGATTTGGTCAGATCCTTAAGTTTTTCATACTTTGATGCTATTGTAAATGTTATAAATTTTTATTTTAGTGTTCAATTGTCTATCCTACTACATAGAAAAGCAATTAATTGAATTTTATATGTCGACTGTATATCTTGTAATGTTGCTTAAATTATTTATTAGTTTTAGTCGTTTTTTGTTGTCGTTGTTGTTGTAGATTCCACTGGGTATTCTACACAGATGTCTGCAGATGAAAACAGTTTTATTCCTCTTTTCCAAATTGGATGCCTTCTATATCATTTTCTAATCTGATTTCATGGACAGAAATTTAGTATAATGAGAGTAGACATCTTGTTATTCATCCTGATCTTAGAAGTAAAGCATTCAGTCTTCTACCATAAAGTGTGATGTTAGTTATAGAGTTTATTGCCTTCATCAGTTAGAGGAAGTTTTCTATTTCTAGTTTGCTAAGAGTTTTTATACAGAATAGATGTTAGATTTTATCAAATTATTTTTCTGCATTTATTGAGATTACCCTGCTGCTTTTCATTTTTGATTCGTTGGTAAGATGAATTACACTGATTGATTTTCAAATGTTTAACCAATCCTGCATTCCTGGGGGACAAAACTCAGTGGATCATGGTGTATCATACTTTTTATGTATTGATGGACTCTGTTCTTCAACCTGGATGGCTTCTATTGCTATGTCTTCAAGTACACAAATTTGTCCTTCTGCCCTGTCTAACCTGCCATTTATTCTGTCCACTGTGTTTGTCATCTAACACTATAGTTTTCACCTCTATAAGGACAATTTGTGTCTGTTTTATAATTTCCACGTCTCCACTTAATTTTTGAACATACAGAATACAGTTATTACAAGTATTTGAAAATCTGTGCCAGTTCCGGGTCAGTTTGACTTCTCAAGGAGTTTTAATTTGATTTTTCTTACCTTAGTGAGGTTAAATATCTTTTTAATATGGTTAGGGGCTAGTTCCATACCTTTCTTGTGAATTGGCTGCTATGTCTTTTAAACATCTTTCAATAAGGTTAAAGGCCAGTGCTACATCTTTCTTACAAATTGCTGGCTTGTGTCTTTTTCACATTTTTCTATCAGGTTTTAGGTTGTTTGTTCTAAAAATTTTCAGTCAGTCATCTTTTGGATTTTTTTATGGTATGTTTGTTCTGCCTCTTAAGATTTTAAGCAGTGTGATGCATCCTGGGTGAAATAGCAACCAGTGGACACCAGGAAGTGAGTGAGCTTCATAGGAAACCCAGGAAGCACCACTAAGCCAAAAGACTGTGTCCCCAGGGGAGCACCTCAGGCTAGCTGACCCTGCTAGTTGATTAGGAACACAAGGCATGTGGTGAAGCACACAACTCTTTCCCCTTTCCTCCAGGGCTGATAACCTGAATGAGAGACCTTGGGAGCTAGATGGACAGGACTTGGTCACACAGTGTCTCCTCCAAGAAGTTGGAAGCTTGTGGTAGTTATTCACAGAAATGAATTCCACCAGGGCCTCGATGGTGAGGTAAGCTCCAATGGAGGTGCCAGCAGTAAAACAAGGTGAGAAACGTGTCTGGTTTGTGAGGACACATGTTGAGAAGACTTTTGCACATGAGGCTCACACACCTCTGGTAAGCTCTGCCCCTCCCTGGGAGGGGCTTGGGTCTCAGGCTTGGGTGTTAACAGTCTCAGGCTTGGGTGTTAACAGGGTCTCAGGTGGTCATTTCCTGCCTCAGCACAAACCGTCACCCTGTTAAAACCCAAGCCTGGGTAGCATACCTAGTGAGGTGACCATGAGCCCCGGATTTGAAACAAGACTAGATTCCAAGTGGAGAAAGTGTATTCACTGCAGTCTGACAGCCTGACGACAGTGCTTTCAGAATGGAAAATAGAAAACTGAGGAGAGCTACGCGAACACTGAGAAAAGGAGGTGGGATGGAAATGGTTCCTCGTAGGTGGCCCTACTTGCCGCAACTAGAGAAAGCCCTCGCACAGAAACGAAGACCCAACACAGCCAAAAATAAATAAATAAATAAATAAAAATTTTTAAAAAGGCAAAATTACTTTAAAAAATGTATAATAAATAAATAAGAAAGAGAAGGAAAGAAAGAGAGACAGGGGAGATGGGGGGAAGGAAGGAGGGAAGAAAGGAAAGGTGTTTTTCGAGGTCACAAACCCAACAGTGATTAGGCCCACTTTTTGCTAAGAAATTTTGAGTGGAGCAGTGGCCTCCCACAGGAGGGGCAGGGGGAGTGGCCTGCGCCCAGGGCAGGCAATAAAGGGGGGCATTGCCTGCAAAGAGTTTTATTACAAGAATAAAACCAAGTAAAAGCTGGTCCTGTTCTTATTACCACCTCCATACTCCAGTATTCTAAAATAATGTCAGTAGTTAAATACCTTTCCTCCGCCACACCAAATTTTGTTGGTTTAAGTTCTAAAAGTTTGTTGTCATTTATGTCAAGTTTTAATATTTTATATATTATTCAAAAGGTACGAACGTCTAGTATATATATACATATATATGTATATACTTCTAGTGTGTGTGTGTGTGTGTGTGTGTGTGTGTGTGTGTGTGTATATAATTTCATATGGTCACAGTTTTAGTACTTATCCTTTAAAAATTAGTTGTCTTCTACGAAGGAGTTAATTTGGAGAAGATCCTGTTATACAGTTGTCCCCAACACAGGCTGCCACGGCTACCACTCTTCCTTTCCATACAATGTTCTTAATGGTTTGGAAGGCTTTGAGACCACTTCCTGTACGCCCTGTAATCCCTGAGGGAAGGTACTAATACACACACCCCACATTCAAACAGTAGATTCTAAATACACAGTGATATCACAAAGATTGTCAAGGTAAAGACACACAACTTGTTTTTATTTATGTCTAAATCAGCGAAACAAAATATTAACTGCAAGGTACAAGCTCTTTTGGTTTGAGAAGTATAAAATTTTCTTCTATTTGAACATAAAATATTTTGCTGAATTTGAAAAATAGGTTTTAAAGTGAAATTCATTCTTCTTTGTCAGTTATTTTGAGACTATGGAACAAAGAAAGAAAATAAAATTACATTTATTGTGGCTGCTTAAATTGTATCTTTTGCAGATGTTTTGTTTTCTTAAGATTCCCTTATACATTTTACCGTCATAATTATATATAAACAGATCAATAGATTTTATACTCTATTTATTTTATGGACATTGTTATTTTCTTTAGTTTATGAATGTTACTAGAAAGTTGTTCTATTGAGGAGGGGGTATTAAAAGTTACTCCTTTCCAGTGTGGAATGCACTGTTTATGCTACTGCTGGGAGACACATTTTGTTGCCTAAAACCTTTTATAATTCAGCTTTAGTGTCTAAGCTTTTTGTTTAGGCTGAGGATTTTCTCATCTATTCCCAGTTTCCTAAGAGTTTCTGTAAGGAATGTGCGTTGCATATTGTCAAATACTCTTTCTGCATCTTATTGGTATGATCACACTCATTTAACTTTTAGCTTGTTAATGACATGAATTACATTGATTGATTTTCAAGTGTTTAACCAACCCTGCATTCCTGGGACAAACCCCACTTGATTATGGTGTATTATCCTTTGTATACACTGATGGACTCTGTGTGTTTCATTCTAGATGGCTCCTACTGCTATGTCTTCAAGTAAACAAACCTTTCCCTCTGCTATGTCTAATTTACTGCTAATCCCATCAAATGTATTTGTCATCAAAAACACTGTGATTTTCAACTTTATGAAGATAACTTGGGTCTTTTTATGTCTTCTATGACTCTACCAAACTTTTTGAACATATACAATATAGTTATAACTATTTTAATGTGCCTGTCTGCTAATTCTAAAATCTGTGTCAGTTTTGGGGCAGTTTCCATGTCTCAGGATAGCTTTTCTTTTTTTAATTAGCATTTTTCTTATTTAGCGAGGTTAAACTGCTTTTAATATGGTTAAAGGCCAGTTCTGTATCTTTCTTATGAACTGTCTGCTCATGTATTTTTCACACTTTTCTATCAGGTGTTGAGTCCTTCATTCAAAAAATGTTCGGTGTTTAACTATTAGAGATATTAGCCCTCTATTGGAGATCTAAGTTACAAATATGTGTTGCCAGTTTGTTAGTTGTCTTTTGATTTATTTTATGGTGTGCTGTGTTCTGCCTTTGAAAATTTTAAACAGAGTGATGCATCCTGGGTAGGTAAGCAATCAGTGGACACCAGGAAGTGAATGCTTCATAGGAAACCCAGGAAGTCCCACTAAGCCATGTCCCCAGGGGTGCACCTCAGGCTGGCTGACCCTGATAGTTAGTTAGGACCACAAGGCCTACAGTGAAGCACACAACCCGTTCCTCTTTCCTCCAGGGCCATAAACCCGAATGAGAGACCCTGTCCCTATGGAGCCATATAGACAGGACCTGATCACACAGGATGCTCCTCCAAGCAGCTAGAAGCTTGTGGTACCCAGAGCTGACTTCCTGAGAGTGTGACCCATGCATTCCCACAGGGCCCTGTGTCTAGAAGGGCACCAGGTACTTGTTTTGAGGCTCTGCTGTTGGAGCGTTGAAATGTATAATCAGTTTTGAACAAGGCCCTGCATTTTCATTTTACACTCAGCCTTGCAATCGATGTCATTGGCTTTGTCCCCACCCTCAGACCTCTAAGTGAAAGGTCTTGAGTCCCGTGGCTGTACGGCTTCCCAGCTGCACACAGCTCTCTCGCTCTCTCGTCCCATGTCACATGGGGAAGATGGAAAGACAGAAATAGATGCACTTAACGTAGACAGCAAACAAGTACGTGTTCTTGGGATTCTCCTCACAGAGGGCCCACAGGCCGGCCAGCCACGGCTCCCAAATCTGGCAGGCGTGCAAAACCAGGACGCCAGCTGCTGGGGTCTCCTGCTGCATCTGGAAAACACATCTGGAACTCATCCCCTCCCTCACCAATTGAACCCATACTTTGAAACTCAGGGCAGTCCTGCAAGGGGGCAATATGGGCGCCTGACGGAGTTGAGAGCCTTAAAGGCTCTGGACTTCTAACTTCGGAAATGAAGCCGTGACCCACTGGAGACTTGTGGTGGCCTCTGCTTAGGAGTCAGAAGAAAGGGCCTGGTGAAGGCTTTGTCAATTGTCAGGACATCAAAAGGCCCTTAGACCTTTTTATCATGCTGAAGGATTCAACAAGATCCGGCTGAAATTTCGCCTCGAGCACTCACACATTTTAACACGAGGAAAAGGGGGTGAGCAACATAGGCTGATCAGACCCCAAAAGAAGCCGAGGATGTGGGGAAACCCCAGATGAAACTGCCCCGGCATCGCCCGTGCATAGTTCAAGCCACATGAAAGTGCTTTGTCCTTTTCGGAAGGCCTGTTTCTCACCATCTACCCTAACTGCCTTAGAGATCAGAGAAAGCAGATTTCAGACTCTGATGACCCACGTGCTCTGGAGGATGGCACATTCAGGGCACCCCAAGCTGCTCCTCTCATACCTTCCTTTTCCAACTTGCTAGGGACAAATGGGAGCTCTCACCTGCCACGCAGAACAGAAACCGTATTCTCTATTCCTTTCAGAGTCGCTCTAAGTCGAAAGTGACGTAATTACAGAAACGGACAGTTTGCACCAGCCAGCAATTTCCCCTGGAGCAGCTCCTTCCACACTGCATCCTCTGCTAAGCTTCTTCCAAGGCTGAGGGTGAGCATGAGGGTCCTGCCGCCTACGTGGCTCCCGGTGCAAAAGCACCAGATCATATCAGCATTTCCATGTCTGCTTCTGTTCCAGCATTTCTTTGAACGAGTTGAACAGGAACATCTGAAATTTGGAGGGGAATGGATTTTGTCCCTGAACCCACCGCCCCCCCACCGCCCAGTGTCTAGAGCTGAGGCATCGTGACAGTGGCCTTGGCATTCTGACTTGTGACAGTGGTCCTGGGAGCGCTGGATGAATCAGCCTTTCTGCTCCTTCATCTGTGACATATAGTCAGAGAGGCGCATTCACAGGGGACCGAGATCCAAGTATGGTTTGCTAATGGAGGGCTGTTTGACCTGCCACATGAAAGAAAGGGAAGAGCTCGTTTCCGGGTGCTGAACCTTTGAAGCCCCATGATATGACTTGTTGGCTACCTGGTTTGTGAACCACTATTGTCACCGTCTCTCACCAACAGGAGCTGGCCAGTTTAATTGAAAAGACTGCCCAATACCAGTTATCAGACAACAATCTCTGAGGCAGGCTGGACCAGTAGCTGTTTCTAGCCCTCGGCCCAGCCTCCTCTCATTGGAGAGACCAGTTCCCATAGGTACATGAATCTCTGGAGGCTGATAGATTCTATTCAGGAATAAGGACACATTATTTCCTCTTACAAATAAATATACTCCAAACTGAGAAGGCAGAAAAGTGAACACAATTCCCTTTTAAAGACAACAAAGCCTCGAAATCATGGGGTGTCCACACTGGTGCTTTGTCTTTCCTGCCTCTAAGGATCTCGACCAACTCCTGCAACGTGCAAAAATTGCAGTATGCAAATAATAATAATAGTAAACAGCTAGCTTACACTTCCGAGTATGGTCATTATTCTTTAAATAAATAAATAAACACAAAACCCCAGAAAATAACAAGTGTTGGCAAGGATGTGGAGAAATTGGAACCCTTTACATGGTTGCTGAGAATGTAAATTGGTAGAGCATTAGAGAAAACAGTATGGAGGTTCCCCCCAAAATGCAAGATAGAACTATCATAGGATCCAGCAATCCCACTACTGGGTATATCGCCAAAAGGATTGAAAACAGGATCTCAAAGAGATATTTGTGCTCCCAGGTTCGTCGCAGCATTATTCGCGATAGCCAAGAGGTGGAAACAACCTAAGTATCTATCAACTGATGAATAGGTTTTTAAAAAAGATGGTCTAGGCATACAATGGAATATTGTTCATCTTCAAAAAAGACGGAAAGCCTGTCCTGTGTGACAACATGGATAAACCTGGAGGCCATTATGCTGACTGAAATGAGCCAGTCACAGAGGGACGAATACTGCGTGATTCCACTTATATGAGGGACCTAAAGTAGTCAAACTCACAGAAGCAGAAAGTAAAATGGTGGTTGCTAGGGATTGGGGGAAGGAAGAAACATAATTTTAAGAGGATAAATTTCATGTTATATCAGATGATATTCCCCAACCCAGAAGAGTCAGGGGCACAGATCTCACTGCCCTGCCACCTTCACCCACTTTTCATTATTTGTTAGGATATATCACTCTTCCCCTTAAACGAGGCAGATGAGAGTATAAGTGTAGCATCATTATGAAAGGCTGCTTGAATCACCGACGCCTTCAAACACAGCTGAAGTGCAACATGGACCCCAGCAGGCACCAAGGGGAGATGCTGGCTTGAGAGAAGATTGGGAACAAAGCGCACATCCCAGATGTTGGTCTACACCAGTGGGCATTCCCAGTTCTGCCGAGACCGCGGCCGGCTGACCTCAAGGCAGCTTCTAGCCTGAATGGCTAGGGTTTGCTGAGGAGGGTCCCACGTTTCTGAGCCAGAATGGCATACGTGACTGAGCTCGGGTCTGTCATTCATGACTCTGTCCCCTCGTGCACTGGCTCACTCATTCGCCCCGCACACATTGGCACACTGTTTGTGTGCCTGAGACTTTGCTGGCCCAAAGTCTGCAAGTGGCAGAGGGCGGTGGCCGGAGATGCCCAAGAGAAGTAGATTCATTGGCCTGGACTCGAGACCACTGTTCCCCAACCTGCAGAACGGTGGATCTTTGAGGGGCTTTGGTGTTAATGCAGAAGGTTCAGCCTGCAAAGCGGACATCAATCCCGGACTGAACACATCACACAGGTGCTCTATACAGGTACTGTAGTAGGTAGCCGAGAGCACGGCCTTGGAGCTGGACCCCTGGGTTCAATCTCAGTTCTGATATCTTGGCAGGTTCCTCACGTTGCCATGCCTGTTTCGTCATCCATGTAATGGAGACAAAGAATAATACTTACCCAAGAGCTAGCATATGTGAAGCCTATATATATTTGATCTCTATTACATGCATGTCACACATTTTCAAATGTCTATAGATACTATTGTAATAAATGAAACATACATTTATTTCAAAATAGAACCGAATCTAAAGTAGTTTATTGTCATTCTGTATTTTCTCAATCAACTGAGGCCAAAAAAGTATAATTACTGCCAAGTGGGGGCCTCGCGATTTATTTCGATGGACAGCATAAAGGATCACAGGCCTCCTTCATGCCACGCCCCTGGTGTTTCTCCAGCCATTTCTCTAGCTGGACAGAGTCTGAGGTTAGGGACTGGCTGGGCCCAGATTCTCATCCCAGATCCACTCCTTTGTCGATCATTCAAAAAACATTTATTAGAGCCTAATTATACTAGAGCCGAGATGAGACACTACTTCTTAGCTAGGAAACTTGCAGCAAATTACTTCACCTGCCTAAATCTCACTTCCTCACCTGTGAAGCGGACTTCTAACCCCCAGCTGGTTTTGAAAATTAGATGAGTAACTTATGTAAAATCATCTGGCACAGACAAGATGCTCAATAAATGTCCACTTTCCTTCCAGTTCATGAAATGGCAATTGAAAAAGAGCTGTATAACTTGCCTCATCTCCCAAGTATGAGAAATCACGCATGGTGCCACGGTAGTCACGAGAGCTGAAATGTACCCTGCCCTCTTCCAGCAGGGGCTGGGATGTGATAAAAATTAGATTCCACAAAGCAGACCTTAGCCAGGGGCTGCTGCTGTTCTTTGAGGGACAGAATCTAGCACACAGGCACTGGTAGGAGAGATCCTAGACCGGAAATGCTCAATGGCTCAGAATTTAATCAGCGTGGGTATCAACATTCAGCTATGGATGTGAGACTCCTAAAGAAGTTCTAATCCGTGTAAATATCCCGTGGGCTCCGGTGGCCGTTAGAAGTTCCTCTGTGTGTTGTCATGCCCTCTGTTCAGTGGTTTCAGTCAATGTTTCTCTTAGTAAATTTCCCTGAGCGTTTCATCTGAGTCTGGTCTCTGCTGTGGGCAATGGAGGGAAAGGGCTGCTGCGGGCGAGGGCGGGGGTCCAGAGTCCGATTCCTGCTCAGCACCCATGGGACACCTCTCCAGGGAGAGGGTAAGGTAGGCACTTTGCAGACCCAGACATCGTGAGGGTTTTTCTTCCAGTTCACAGGTGAATTGTAAAGTTTTAGCGAAAACTGATAATTGCCTAAAAGGGCAGTAGAGAAGTTAAAATGTAAATGAAAACCTTGATTACTTAGACAAGAAATCAATCCATATGAAGAAGAGCTTTATTACTATTATTTATTACTCAGCCGTACAAAGGAACAAAATTGGGTCATTTGTAGATGCGTGGATGGATCTAGAGACTGTCATACAGAGTGAAGGAAGTCTATCGACATATATACACTAATATGTAGAAAATAGATAACTAATAAGAACCTGCTGTATAAAAAATAAATTTTAATTTAATTTAAAAATTAAAAAAAAAGAAATATGATTTAGGGGAGCAGTTTTCTGTGTTCCAGCTGAGGCTCTCTTGGCAGCTGAGATAGTTAGAGACGGCAACGTGCTCTGTAATGTCAACAACTTTTTATTCCCCTAAGTTTGCAAATGAGTCATCAGTTACTTCTGTTGATTTTTCTCAAGTATCATAAAACAGCTGCAGTTTGGAAATTACATTGTTTCGCGAGTCAACTATTGTTTCCTGGGATTGTCTAAAAGTGGTTGTGTGACCCATTTTGACAGCATCTTCCAAGATATCCTACTAGTAGGTGCAGAGAACTGTTTAAAGAAATTATGATGGCGGTAAAAAACATGGCTGCAAATTCTTTGATACTTTTCCCATTGAGATATGGAGTCCATGCCCCCTCCCTTTGAGTCTCGGTGGGCCTGTGACTTCTTTGACAATTAGAGAGTATGGCAGAAGTGACACCGTGTTCCAAGACTAGGTGATAAAAGGCTACGTAGCTTCTGCCTACCTCTCTTGAAATATTCGTTTTCCTTGAAAGCCCCATCTCATGGTGGTCCCTCTCAGAAAACAGCTGTCATATGATAAGAGTTGCAGTTCATATTTCTAGGCCACATATAGGTGCTCTGCTCACCTGTCTCAGCTACACTTACCCTTGAAGACATTGTAGCCCAGGTGCCAGATGTGTGAGTGAAGAACCCTCCAGGTAATTCTAGTCACCAGCTGTTTAAGTCACCCTGGTCATACAAGTCTTCCCAGCTGAGGCCCTAGAAAATATGGAACAATCCCCACTGTGTTCTGTCCAAATCCTTGACCCACAGAATACAAGAGCATAAATCATAAATGCTTGTTGTTTCATGGGCTGGTTAGGGTAGTTTATTATGCAGCAGTAGTAACTGGAACAGAGTGATAAAATGAAAATTTTGGCTGAAGCACTGAAAGGTGGCCACATCTTAACATGGAACACTGAAAGATGAATCAATAAGTGAATACACTATAAAAAGTTTCACAAGGCAGAAAGGGAAGAATGGCTTGTTGGCAAGAGCCTTGTTTTCAAGGTTAAATTATTGGACGATGCCCCTGTGTTGCGGGACTATTAGTATTTGACCCACAGTTTTGGAAGAATCAGATACTATTATATATCATTTCAATTATCCAAAGGGCAGTGTTCTGACATCCTCAGGCATCTGGAACACAGCCATCAAACTAGAAGTGAAAAAAGATATGTATGCAGTCAGAAAAAACAACAACAACAGACCAAATAAGACGGATTAATGGATGAGTAGAAGGATGGATAGATAGATGGCTACAGCAAGTGTAGTGACAAAGCAAGTGTGGTAAAAGATTAATTGTAGAATATAGATATATGGGAGTATATTATATCTATTGCGGTATAACAAATAATTCCAAAAGTTAAGATTAGCAACCTAAACTTGGGAGTGATACCCCATCACTTCAACCATATTCTATGTATTAGAAGCAAGTAATCAGGTCCCGCCCACACTCAAGGCGAGGGGACTAACTACACAAAGTCCTCAACACCAGAAAGTGAGGGTACAGGAGGTCTGCTGTAAAATGCACGTTTACTTTAGAAAATATTTGGGGGAACATTTACATCATGAAATGTTTGGGGAAAATTCTTATATATATATATCTCCATGTTCTGTACTCTGTAGGAAGCCATAGCAAACCTCAGGCTTTCATGCGATCGGTTATATTGATACAAGATAAGGCACCAGTCTAGCAGCATTGTGGCCTGTAGACAAAGAGGAAAGCAACAGCTAATACATAAAATAAAAGAAGAGAGAGAGCGTGCTCTTGAGAGATAGAAGGAAAACCTTATCTGGGGCTATGTAATGTTCAGGCAGGAAAATAACAGCAATAAACAACACCCACAAAATGACGCAATGAAGCAGACGCCATTCTAAACCCTTTACACGGATGAACAGATCTAACCCACACGACAAAACAACGAGGAAGGTAATATTAATATCCCCACTTACAGACGAGGAAATTGAGGCACAGAAGGGTTAAACAATTTTCCCAAGGTCACAATGTCACTCGGAGATCATCAAGATGGATTTATATTCATCCTTTTAAGAAGGCGAGGAAGCATGTACTATGCTTTAGAGAGATTTCCGAAGGAAAGAGCTCCAATCCAAAGCATTCTTGAGCTGAAGCCTATCAACTCAGGTTGAGTGTTCGGCTGCTTCCCTGAAGAGGCATTCCTTCGCCTCTGAAGGTTCCATTCTTCCTACTTAACCCCTGCCCTTCTGTTCCAGAGTCCTTGCAGCCATGGCAACCCACCAAGCCTGCGATCCCCACCTAGGGTTGGGAGATAAAATACAGAACTCGGGATAAATTGTAATTTCAGATAAACAACAAATACTGCATGGGACATATATGAGAAAGTATTCGTTGTTTATCTGAAAGTCGACTTTAACTAGACACCCAATATTTATCTGCTCATCTGGCCACCCAATCTGTTGCAGAACCCTCCTGCCGAAGCCCTTGAACGTCCCACGCCCCTACTTTTTGATTCCCGCAGGACTTTCCACCTTTCTACCTTCCAGCCTGAAGGAAAGAGGGACTGGGGAGTCTAGGCTCCAGCTGCCAGAGGCTAGAAAGGGCTGGGGAATTGCTCCTGGCATCCACAATTAGCCCGGGGAGCACATTTTCCCATAGAAACAATGATCTTAATGGCGACTGGCTCCCTAGTGCTATGGGCCCTGTAGTCCAACCATATTCTGGGTTAAATAGGCTTTTGTGGACTGGCCTGGGAACCTTCTCATCATTTGTAACATTGTTTCCATGGGAAAAATGCTTCTCCAGTTCCAAACAACTGACTTACAAACAAACTTTTGGAACAAAATGCCTTGGTAAGTTAGGGAAGACCGTAGACTCTCCCAGAGTCATTCAAAGGCCTGTGACTTCACTCCAAGATGTTAGCATCATTTAGGACTACTTAGCATACCAAAGGGAGGCCACTGGGTTTGCCAAAGAAACTTTAATAAGCAAACAGACGAGACTGACAGATCCATAATAGACAGTCTGACTCCGCCTTTGACTGGCTGCACAGGCCAGCATTTACATGGACCGATTTCCCTTAATCAAACACAGACCTTATCTGGACAGGCAGGACACTTATCCGACTAAGTGGGTGGTTATTAAAGAGATGGCAGGTACTCTGTAGCTAATTGTACACTGAGTACCCTTTCACAGACACCAGCACGCCAGAGGAAAGACAAGCTGATTTTTTTCGCTCCATTGTCTGGTACTTTCAATGTTTCGTTGGTTCATTCACCTTGATGAAAACAGAGCAATTATGCAGCTTTCATCTGCTTCTTTGAAAGGCATATGGAAAATTCTGCTTTCAGGAATAAAATGTTAATTCCAAAAAAAGTACTTCAAGGCATTCTGAGAGGCGGCCTCCCATATTGCTGAAATTATAGGCAGTGCCGGTGCATTTGCATAGCAAATGTGACAGGAAGGCTACTTCAGAGACTTAAAACCGGAGGAATAAAATGTATGGAGCTATCTCATCTCTCATTAATTATTATTCCAAATGAAGTGTAATGCCAGGAGCTAGGGTGTCAGAAGTAGAAGACTGAAATATATCATCACGCATTTAAAACCCTTTACAGAGTGCAACAATCATTAAGAAATTATGACACTGCTGACCTTTTAGAAGCAGTGTGGCCACCTGTTCACGCCTTTATTCATCACCAGTTTTCTTCTTCCTTAACGCTGCACAGCGAAGAGCATTAAAGGGAAGAATTCAAAAATGGAGGAGACATAACTTATATCACACAGCAAAGTATATTAAAATGCATCATTTTAATTAAGACTTTCACTAGTAGAGAAAGTCATATTTTAGGTCTGGTTTATAGCAACATATAATTTGACTTAAAAGAATAGCAATGCCTATTAGTAATTATTACTGTTGATATTATTAATTTGCTCTAAAATGAACTGTAAGAGATTCTTTTTTCTCCTCCAAGTAGCAAGCAGTCACTGCCATAAAAGTGTGTTTACTGGGTAGTTCGGAGGGATACATTCAGTCAGGGCTGTCAGCGGGGGAAAGGAAGGTACTGACTGAGTTTCTCAAGGGGGAGGGTGACCTAGGGCTCCATCTGTGCAGGAAAGCTTGATCCCTGAGACCAACTGGCTGAGCTCCTGCCCAGGTAACTGGTGTGTGATCCTCACGGCTACTGGGGAGACGCCGCGCCTGATGACGCCGAAAACTCAGCCTCTGTACACCAGTGCCAAATCAAATCTTGGAGACGGAGTTTTGGATGAAGTAGAAAAGAAGAGTTTTATTGCTTTTCCAGGCAAAGGGGGTCACAGCTGGCTCGTGCCTCTCAAAAATGTGTGTCCCAACCCGGGGGTGGGGGGTGGATTTGATGAAGAGTTTTATAGCAATGGTTCAAGGGTGGGGGTCGCTGATAAGGATGTGTGCAGGGCCTGCACTCCTTTCATCTGGCCTCAGGTGGTCTCTTGATGAGCTTCTCGAGGTTATCTGGAATGAAGAATGCTAACATCTTCCATTTGTTGGGGGTTTTAGTTCTGTAAAGAGCTCAAAGATATTGTTATGTGTATTCCTTGAGGGGGAAGCAGGACCCTGCCCCAAGGCTGCGCTATTGTTTCTGGACCCCTCGTCCCCTGTCTCTGCATCCCCTCCCTTCCCTGATTAGCAACTGTTTGAACCTGCCCTTTGGAACACAGTGAGGGTGGTGGAGGCTGAAGGCTATTCCCTACAAACAAGAAATGGGGACACAGAGGCTTTCACGCCCAGGAGTCCCACAGGGTCCTGCTCAGCTTCAGTGATAGCAACAAATGCCTGGGAAAGAAAGTGGGGCCTCAGTAAGTTACTTAACCCCCCTCAGACTCAATTACTTTGCTTTTTCTTTTTGCAGAATCTCTCCAAACTTTATTGAAATGTCCCAAAGGTCTCGGTTATGGTTATTTTAAAAATTATGAATTTGGAAACTGCTTACTAACAAATGAAAGCAATTGAGATAAAATATTATAGCAATAATGATCATATAAACACTAAATTGTCTTATAGGTTGAATCACAAATTTGATTATTATTTTATTTTTTAAGTCAGTGTAAAGTAAAATTGACTCTGGGGGTGTATAGTTCTGTGAATCTTAACACACGTATGAATTCACGTAACTACCACCACAATCAGGATACAGAACAATTCTATCACTCCATAAAATCCACCCCCATCCCTGCTATCCCTTTATAATGACACTCTCCCCCCACCCTAGCCCCTGGCAAACACTAATCTCTTCTCTACTACTACAGTTTTATCTTTTCAAGACTGTCATATAAGTGGAATCACACAGTATATAACCTTTTGAGATTGGCTTCTCTCACTCAGCGTGCCCTTGCCATTCATCCAAGCTGTGTATATCAATGGATCTTCCCTTTTTATGGCTTTGTGATATTCCACTGTATAAATGTACCACAGTTTCGTCAAGTACCCACTGAAGGACATTTGGGTTGTTTCCAGTTTATGTTTCCAGTTGACTACTCAGGTGATTATAAATAGACTCAAACATTCATGTGCAGGTTTTTGCGTGAACATAACTTTTCATTTCTCTAGGGAAGGGTGATTGCTGAATCATATGGAAAGTATATGTTTAACTTCATAAGAAATTGCCTGTTTTTCAGAGTTGACTCTACAATTTTGCATTCCCACCAGCAATGCGTAAGAGTTCCAGTGGCTCTGCATTCTTGTCAGCATTTCATATTGTCAATATTTTTTATTTTAACCGTTTAATAGGTTTGTAATGGTATTTCATCATTGTTTACATTTTACTAATGTCTGATGATGTTGATCACATTTTCATGTTCTTATTTTCTATCTGTATATCTTCAATGGTGATGTGTCTGCTGAAGTATTTTGCCCACTTTCTGTTTTCAATTGGGTTGTTTCCTTAACGTTGAGTTTTGAGAATTCAATATGTATTCTGCATACAAATCCTTAGTCAGATATGTGGTTTAAAAATATTTTCTCCCAGTCTGTGATTGCCTCTTTAATATCTTGACAGTGGCTTTGGCAAAGCAGCAATGTTTAATTTTAATGAAGTCTGATTTATCTTTTTTTTTCTTTTATGGATCATGTTGTTGGTGGCGTGTCTAAGAATTCTTTGCCTAAACTCGGTTCAATTTTTCTTTGTTTTCAAAGGTTTTGCTGTTTTAGGTTTTACATTTAGATCTAGGATACATTTCAGTTAATTTTTGTATAAAGTAGAAAGTTTAGGTCAAAGTTTATTGTTTTACCCATGGATGTGCAATTGCTCCAGCACCATTTGTCAAAAAGGCTGCCCTTCCTCCATTTAATTGTTTTGCACCTTCGTCAAAAATAAATTGGCAACATCGTCTCTTGCCTAGACTGGAGATCAACGAACTATGGCCTATGGACCAAATCTGGCCCACCACCTATTTCTGTATATACAGTTTTATTGGAACACAGACAGTCATTTGTTTATGTACTGTATTGTTTACATATTGTTGATGGCTACTTTCATGCTGCAAGAGCAGAATTATATAGTTGTGACAGAGGCCATATGGCTTACAAAGCCCAAACTCTTTTCTATTTTGCCCTTTAAAGAAAAAATTTGCCAACCCCTGGTCTAGGCCACTGTGGTAGCCCCTGCAGTGCAATGGTCAGGGTTATCAAACTATGACCTTAATCGTTCATTCTGGGTTGCCAGGAGAATGAGCTAGCTGGGGCTGAGGGCTCCCCCTTCCCCTAGCAGGGAAGGGGCTGTACCTGAACTAGGTTCCCATGACACTGGTACCTTCTTCACTCCAGCAGTGGAGATCGTAACATCCCTCGGGCAGCAGGCAGTCCCAGACAACCCCTGTAAGCCACTGGCACCCCGAATCTAGTCTGCCTGCTGCTCAGAGGCTTGTGTAGTCTCCCGTTGACAAGACTGTTCCTCCACGCCTGCCCTATAAAAAGGGGGACTGTCAGGGGGTACGTTCTCCTTGCTGAGACCCAGTAGTGCTCTGGCCTTTAGCTCACTTCTCCATGCGATGACAGGAGAATGGAGGGTCTGTGCCTTTTCTGTTTTGTTCTGGCTCTCTTGGGCCTGTAAATTTCAATGACTTTCAATAAAGCCCATTCCCTAATTTACACTATGTGGTTTTGTGAAATTTACCCCGAAGGCTGGTGCATAATAGCTGACAACTCTGACTAGACTCATCTTGCTCGCCAGTGGGGACCCCAAAGGCACCCACCTAGCTCAATGGCCTCCTCACTGACCTCCTGTATCTACATTGACTCTCTTCCAATTTATTTTTCACACTGCGCCTGGAGTGGGTCTTTCTAAACGAACCTATTTTTTCACCCACCTTCCCTCCACAGCCCAATTTAAAACACTGCAGTGACTTCATTTTTTTAAGAGCTTTTTTTTTTTTTTTTTGTGTCCCCTAAATCGGCAGGCGGACTCTCAACCACCGCGCCACCAGGGAAGCCCAGTGACTTCTTATTGGTCTTAAAGTAGACCGAAATCTTTAACAAGGCTTAATACAACACAACGCGATCTAGCCCCAGCCTTTCTTCCAGCCTAATCTCCTATTATTCTTCTTCGCTCTCTGAACTCCAGCCGAAGAAACCAGAATTTAGTCTATCTCTGTGAATGTTCCAGATGCACTTGGAAAGAATATTTATGCTGCCACTGTTGACTGGAGTATTCCATAAATGTCAATGAATTCCTCTTGGTTGATGGGGTTTATTCAGTTTTTCTATATCCTACATTGTTTTTGTCTATTAATTCTATCCATTACCGAGAGAGAAGTGTAGAAATCTCCAAGTCTACTGTGGATTTGTCTGCTTTTCTGTTCTGTCAGGTTTTGTCTCATATATTATAAATACCTGCTGTTGGTGCATGCACATTTTATTTGATTTTTTAAATTGAAGTATAGTTAATTTACAATGTTGTGTTCATTTCAAGTGTACAACAAAGTGATTCAGTTATACGTGTGTGTGTGTGTGTGTGTGTATATATTCTTTTTCAGACTCTTTTCCCTTATAGGTTATTATAGGATACTGAACGTAGTTCCCGGTGCTACACAGTAGGTCCTTGTTGGTTATATCTATTTTATACATAGTAGTGTGTGTATCTGTTAATCCCAAACTCCTAATTTTTCCCTCCATCCCCTTTCTTCTTTGGTAACCATAAGTTTGTTTTCTCTGTTTGTGAGTCTTTTTCTGTTTTGGAAATAAGTCCATTTGTTTTGTTTTTTAGATTCCACATGGAAGTGATATCCTATGATATTTGTCTTTCTCTGGCTTACTTCATTTAGTATGAGAATCTCTAGGTCCATCCATGTTGCTGCAAATGGCATGATTTCATTCTTTTTTATGGCTGAGTAGTATTCCATTGTGTGTATATGCCACATCTTCTTTATCCATTCACCTGTCGACGGACATTTAGGTTGTAATTGTGTTATGTATTATGTTTTGGTACATCAAAACCCAATCAGACAATGTAATAACTTTTGATTTCAAGTCTCAGATATATTTTAAGAACTCAAGACGGGAAGAATCGTCTATTATACTTACCCATTTATGTTGCTCTTCTTCCATTTCCTGACGTTCCAAGCTTCCATCTGGCGTCATATCCCCCACTGAGTGGAGAACTACCTTTAGCAAATCTTTAGAGAAATTATATTGGCAATGAATTCTCTTAGTTTTCCTTCATCTGAGAATGTCTTTATTTTACCTTCCTTCCTGAAGGATATTTCTAGCCAGAATTCTTCGTTGACAGTTCTTTTCTTTTAGCACTTTAAAAATGTTTTGCATTTTCTTCCTGGCCTCAATAATCTCTGATGAGTGTCAAGCGTTCACTGAACAGCAGGATGGTACAGCTGCTAGGTTAGCACATCACACTTCCAGAGATTTGGCTGGTAAGGAGACAGCAAATCCAGATGGAGTAAGACAGTTGATTACTTAGAGTAAGCAAGATCAGCGTGGCGTCAGCTCTCTGTATCCCTAGTCCTACAGAATGACACTGAACCCGATGAACCAAATGATTAATGGCACGAGCAGATGTCACTCATGGAAGAGCCAGTTCTGGACTGTAGGTAAATAGCTTTATTGCCTGCAGTTTTTTCTTAAGGGGAGGAGGCAAGGTGGACAGTCCAGGAAGGTAGATGAGGACCTGGCTTGTGGCAGCCTCTTACAAGATAGGGAGGCAAGTGATACCTCCTTACAAGTTTGCCTATTTCACCATGTTTTGGGAGAATCACAGGATGGTCTTCCAAGGCTTATGTCAAATTACGGTTTAGCTTTGCCTACGTGGTCTATGTGCATACAAGCAAGGTGGCCAGATTGCCATGATGGAGCTGTTCTACTGCCATGAAAAATCATCATTCAAGTCATTGATTATAAGTAATGTGTTGTTAATTTTCTGGCTGCATTCAAGACTTTAGTTTCAGTAGTTTTATTATGATGTGTCTGGGCATGGATTTCTTTGGGTTTAACCTGTTTGGATTTCACTAAACTTCTCAGATCTAGAGGCTTATGTCTTTTGCCAAATTTGGGGATATTTCAGTCGTCGTCTCTTCAAATTTTACCTGCACTTAATTCTTTCTCCACCATCTGTGGGACTCCTATGACCCCAGCCCCTCTGATCGAAGAAGAAGGTCCCCCTTTCTCAGAGTTTTAGGCTCTAGGAGCCCTGCTGCCTTCATTGCTGTTGTCACCACCACTGCCCCTGTGGTACGGTCTGGGGTTGAGATGAAAAAGAATGTTGGAAAGAGAAAAGGTAAAATTGGAAATTCTCCTGCTCTCTTTGAAGTGTCAGTTATCCACTTTCCTGCTTCTCGAGCCAGAACTTGAAGTTTTCTCCTGGAGCTCTCTTTGGGTTCCAGGCTACCTGGGGCCCAGGACTGGAGATCCAGGAGGAAAAAATGGGAAACTCACCACCAGTTTGGTAGTACTTAAAATTCTGGTTTTCCTCCTCAATCTGTCCTCTACTATTTACCTTAAAGCCCTCAAAGAGCTGCTCCATGCATTCTGTCTAAATTTTACAGCTACAGTCAACAGGAGAGACAGGGTGGAGTGTGGTGACTCCGTCTTACCTGAAACCAGAACTCTCAGCCTCAATTCTGTCACTGGAGAACTGAAACTACCTACAGGCACGCAGCTTAACTGGATTAAGGACACGATAGTACTTCCCATGAAACTCTTATCCAGGAAAATGAAATTAAACATAACTTTTTGATTGTTTCAGGGACTGAAAATTCATTTATTTGAACAAACGAATAGTCAAGTAATCCTCAACGGAGTAATAATTCCCTTCTCAAAATGATAGATCATTCAATGGGTTTTTTTTTTTTTTTCCTTCTGCAGTGTGTGGGCCTCTCACTGTTGTGGTCTCTCCCGTTGCGGGGCACAGGCTCCAGACGCGCAGCCTCAGCGGCCATGGCTCACGGGCCCAGGCGCTCCGCGGCGTGTGGGATCTTCCCGGACCGGGGCACGAACCCGCGTCCCCTGCATCGGCAGGCGGACTCTCAACCACTGCGCCACCAGGGAAGCCCTCAATGGGCTTTTGATATGATTGTTATACTTCAAGGCTTGCTTCAAAACCCGCACTTCACTGTGTCCACCAACTCCAAACTATTAATATATCACAAACTATGTCCAATCTAAATCATGCCCCGACACTGAGTTATCTACCTTAAATCAGACTGCTTGATCAACAGATTATTATGGTGGTGGGTTTTTAATTTTTTTTGAGGTTGGTGGTTGACAGACGTTACCCAAAAATAGTCTCAAGGAAACAAAGTAGCAATGAAAAACCCTTAACAATGCTTTCTGCTTTCACGAAAATAAAGCAGTTAAGACAGATCACTAAATACAAATATCTCAACAAGAGTTTATACATCACAAATGAGAGACGTGAAAACCGCCCAATTCATTTACACATACCAACCTTTACTAACTAGAATGTTCCCTGGATCTCACTCTCCCAGCATTGCCAATGAGAGTTTTCTACATTTGTTTTGCTTTGTTACACGTGATATGGAGAAGAAGACAATTTTAGTTTTTATATGTCCAGTTCTCCATTCAAGAACTTTCCTATATTAAAGTCATGTGGTTTACTTTCACCTCTTGGGTCTCTCCCAAGCTCCCAGACACCCACCTCAAAGCACATGTTAACTTCTGTTCCCTTCCCCATAAAACCAATGTTCCTTGTTTTTATGTGTGCAAACCCATCACCTGTTTTGCAGCGAACCAATCCATAATTATTTTATGCTTGCATTGTAAATGCCACACACTAGTGTTTTAACATAGGCATGTGTGTAATTAAATAAATATGTCTAAGCTAAAGGAAGGAAAATTACCCATTCAAACCTTACTCCAGTTTATTTACAGGTAATTGTGCTCGTCTGTCCTGCCTATTTTGCCTAATTCCCCAGAGGTTCTTTTCTTCCCTTTCTGCCTTTTATTTTAAAGATGACTAACACTTTAGAAAATGATCATGTAAATATCACATTAGGCATGGTGTCATCAAGATGTGAGGTGTTGTGACTCTGAAATCTTCGCCTTTAAAATTTTGCTTCACGTTTTAGAGACGTTTGCCCTAGTTTTAACTGTCCTGTTGCAGAGTTTCCTTCCACTCTCCAGTTTCACTTCCCTACCCCAAAGTCTCCACTCCTGCTCTACTCCCCTCTCATCCCCCACCTGTATCAGGAATGACTCTCATCTACTCACGTGGAGATTTGTTTCTGGGTAAGTATACAGAGATAAAGCTAGGTACAGTAGAATTTTGCTTGAAGGGAACTCACAGTGGGGAAAGGATTTATGTAATTCTCTTTTTTGGGGGGGAAGGGACTTTGTTCTCTGGGCTTCTTATCAAACAAATTCACAGGGCTCTTCTGTATAATATTCTCATTCCCCTGTTTAAAAATCACTTCGATATGCATTTGATCCTCACGAAGACTGCCTGAGACGGGGAGCATCATTGCTCTTCTTGAACAAATTAGAACACTGAGACTCACCCAAGAAAGAGGGCTCCATGAGCTATGTGCTAAACCAGGCAGCTTGCTCATCATTGCTTTTGAATTTATTCACACATTTATTCATTCGCCAGATATTTTCTACACTCTGAGAATGTGCTAGTTTCTGAGCCTAGGTGGGAGGCCCAGCTCCTGTGTTGCTCCCAGACTCCTGAAGCAGACAGATGAGACACCTCCCTTTATAATTTGGGCAACAAGACTCTTTGGCTTAACTGACTTTTTCTTTCCAGATCAAGCCCAGCCCAAGTTGAATTGGAAATTAATGAAAGGAGGCAGAAATAGCAAATTGGGGCTCAAGAGCTATTATGTACTAAATCTGACTCAGCCTTTAACTTTTTTTTAAATAGATCTTTATTGGAGTATAATTGCTTCACAATACCGTGTTAGTTTCTGTTGCACAACAAAGTGAACCAGCCATAGGCATAAACATGTCCCCATATCCCCTCCCTCTTGAGCCTCCCTCCCACCCTCCTTATCCCACCCCTCTAGTTCATCGCAAAGCACCGATCTGATCTCCCTGTGCTATGCTGCTGCTTCCCACCAGCCAACTAGTTTACATTCGGTAGTGTATACATGTCGATGCTACTCTCACTTCGCCCCAGCTTCGCCCTCCCGCCCCATGTCCTCAAGTCCATTCTCTATGTCTACCTCTTTCCTGCCCTGCAACGTTCGTCAGTCTGACCTTAGACAATACCATTGCTCTCTCTGGGCCTCAGTTTCTCCATCTTTAAAGAGAAATATTAGACTAAGGGTATTGATAACTCTAAGAATCTGTCTTTAAAGATTCATGTTAATTGGCTCTTATGATCTATTCAAAGATACACTAGGTCAGTGACTCTCAGTGGGGAGTAGGGGCTACATCCCCCAAGGTGAGGGTGTGTCAGAATCTGGGAGTTGCAGAATTTGAAAAGACACTCTAAATATTATAACTGAATATTTTTAAAAAGCAGGGGAAAGGGGGAACCTATGGGTTTTACATTGCGAACGGCAGAATGCAGAGTTAACGGAGCGTCCTGGACTGATGAGAGCATATATGCAACTTTAGAGCTGTTATGGGGTTGGGTGGGACAGCAGACTATCTGTCGACCTAAAGCGTCCTGGGTTTTAAAAAGCAGAAGATGCTCTGCTCGGCTGCAGACCCCTTGACCATCCCTTTACCTCCCGGAGCCCCTGGTGGGGAGTGTGCTGGGGGTGACCCCCTCCTCCTTCCTCGAGGTCCCTGCCTGTCACGTGGGGGGAGGGGGAGGGATTTCTCCCGTAGCTGTCTCCCTGCCTCAGCCTTCCCTCCCCATTGAATTCCTGCCTGCTGCATGCCTAGCGCCTGATGACTTAACCTTGTTCTGCTGTCTTCCTTTATAGACAATTTAATTTCGGTTTTGATCTCCATATTGTGCTTTTTCCTTTTGGTTCTCCCAACTTGTTGATTTCAGCGCGCATACCCTCGCTGCCCAATCCACTCTTTATTTCATCTCTCATTTCGTTTAATCCACTCACCCTCACCGTTTTTCATCTCCTCTTGGCCAATGATCACTTTGGTTCACACCCAGTCGCCCAGCCTCATCCACAGCTTTTGTCTATCTAGCATTCATCCATCCGTAGCTTTCTGTCATATTTGCCAGACCTGAAGCATTGATTTTCCCCCTTTTTGCCTGAGAAAATAGTTAGTAGCTAAATGATTGTGCTTTTCAAGCCTACCCTATGAGAAGCCCACAAATGATCATTGATCAAGGATTTTCATTAAGGGCATCATTAAGCAAACACTATTCTTTAACACACCCGAAATCCGTCTTTCCCAGAAGGAGCGGGGGAGACGACCAGGGCGATTCTGGTGCTAAGTTCTTCATCCGAATGCGGTGTGAAGAGCAGCCCTTCATCTCTATGGGGTCCGCTCTGGTTTCCACACGAGCACATCACCGGCAGTGACATAAATCAATTTCTTACGGATTAACACAGGCTTCCTCGCAGAAGACAGGCAGGGCTCCTGGTGACTCGTGTCTGAAGAATGCTCCGATTTCTTTTATTGCCCCCTTTAACATGAAATAAATGCCGAAGCTTGGAGTTGAAAGTCTCCCGAATGCTGCCCAAGCTCTGTTGAACGGAGCAACTCGCCACGCACTGCTGAACTCTCCTTGGTCCCAGAAATGCCCCTCGAGCCACCTTCGAAACCTCCGCCTCGGTGGCACCCCTTTGAAAAACCATTGTTTCTATTTCAACAGCTCAATATGCCCACTGACTCCTCATTTACCCCTTTGAAGCTCAGCAAAAAGGGGACGTTGGAGGGAGGAAAGCACCTGGGAAAAGCCGCCCAACAGCAAACATCAAACTGTCAGCACCCTGCCTGGGTTGAAAAAAAATCAGGGAAGCCCAGGGGGAGCCAATAGCGTGGGTTTCTTATTCCTGAAACTCCAGCAGGCTTCACTCTGCCCAGACCAACTTTTGAAATGGAAAGGAGAGAAAAGAAAGGGGGCATGATTAACGAAGAAGAAAAGCCATGCTTAGATGATGATTTCATCTCCCAGATCCGCCTTTCCTGCCTCATTAATATACCTCTGGAGTGGATGAAAGTGCTTGGCATCCAAAGCAGGTAGTAATGGTCCATCAGGAGATCCCATGTCAGTTTCCTAATGCCTTATCAAAGGTTTATTGAAGAATACAGTCATCTTGCTACTCTTGCTGGTTTTAAAGAGTTACATGAAGACAAATGAAATGCCCCTTTCCTTCATGCATTTTTCCCCAACCTTTTCTGACAATATCTTTCATGTATAAATCATACTTCTCTGATAGCATTTGGCTGGGTCTGTCATACTAACAGTGGGATTGAGACAAGGCCAGAGGTCTGAGGAAAAGCGTTAAGTTCGTTTAAAGATGCAGAAGTGTCGTCACAGCATATTAACCCCCAGAGAGCAGCGGTCTGTGTGCATGCTACAGTATTACTGGTGCTGGAGCTTGGGATTTGCAGAGTGGTAAATACATTATTGGGAACCGTCTCCATAGATGGAGTTGCGACTATGTTATTAGCAACAATAGAATGGAGAAGCTATGCTAACAGAGGTTTTCTTCAACCCCAGCTTGAGCGACCTTTTGCCTCTATGTTCCTATTGCAGTAGCAGAAGCAGTTTCACCCGGGTGCCCAGAGTGGGAGGCTCAGTGCTCCAGATGCTAGCAGTGGGTCTAAAGTCTCCTGTGTACTAAAGACCATCCCACCACCCTGTCTGTTCCCCTGGCCCTAGGCACTGAGCCATCTTTGGCGCCTTCCTATTCTTTGTTCTCTGCTTCTCATCAATTGCTATGGCTTATTGTTTCTACGTCTTACAGACCCTTCTCGCTGCTCCATCCTCTGTGGCTACACCACCCAGCATCACCTCTTGTTGGGATACTGTACACATCTCCCTGAGGGTCTCCACCCCCCCGCCATTCTACACGATGAATGCATCTGGGCCGTCACCCACCACACTGTGGCTGAGTGCGTATCCCGAAACAGTTCTAATCACAGGCCTCCTTACTCACCACTTCCATGGTAAAACCTTGAAAGGTTTCAATTAGTTTGCAATTTAAAAAATCCTACTGCCTTGTCCTGGCATTCAAAATCATCCTTCAGGGACTTCTGTGGTAGTCCGGTGGTTAAGACTTTGCCTTCCAATGCAGGGCGTGCGGGTTCGATCCGTGGTCGGGGAACTAAGACCCCACATGCCTCGCGGCCAAAAAAGCAAAACATGAAACAGAAGGAATATTGTAACAAATTCAATAAAGACTTTAAAAATGGTGCATATCAAAAAAAATCTTAAAAAACCCCCAAAAACGAAAAAGCCCAAATCCTCCTCCATGGGAGTCCAGATGACTCACGAATACCACCTTTCTGTATTAATACTTTGCTACTACCCACCCCCTCATGTATCATCTCTTCAATGCAAACTAAGCTACTTGCTGTTCCCCATACACGTAACGGGGTTCCCAAGCCTTGGCTGGCTGCTTAAGGTAGTCCTTCCCTCTTTCACATCGTGCCTCACCCCACGCCTGCATATTCACATCTCTCTCATCCTTCAAGACTCAGTTCAAAGGGCGATTTCCCTATGCAGTCTTCTGTGTCCCACAGCCAGAGGTGACTGCTCCCTCTTCTGACGCCCCCAAATATTTGTTCTTTGCCCCTCTTGTATTCTGTCACTGCTTAGCTTATATGCGAATGATTCCTCCTTAAACATGCAACAGCATTTTTTTTTCAAAAACTGTCTTACGTCTCAGTTCATATGATCTTCTTAACAACGCTGTGACATAGGTAGGCTTTACTATCCCTATTTTACAGATAAAGAAACTGAGGCTTAAAATGATAAAAGGACTTATCCAAGGTTCCACAGTTTGTGGCAAAGTCAGGAGCCGAATCCAGGTTTGCTCCTCCATTTCCAAGTCTTTATAACTCCTGCTTGTCAATATGAAAAACACAGTGGAGTTGAAGTTTCTTTTTGACAAGAGAGACAGATTTTTTTTTCTTTTTTTTTTAAATTGAAGCATAGTTGATTGACGATGTTGTGTTAATTCCTGCTATACAACAAAGTGATTCTGTTATACGTATATATATTCTTTTCCATTATGGTTTATCACAGGATATTGAACATAGTTCCCTGTGCTACAGTAGGTCCTAGTTGGTTATCTATTTTATATATAGTAATGTGTATATGTTAACCCCAAACTCCTAACTTATCCCACTCCCCATCCTCTTTGGTAACCGTAAGTTTGTTTTCTCTGTCTGTGAGTCTGCTTCTGTTTTGTACATAGATTCATCTGCATTGTATTTTTAGATTCCACATATAGATGATATCATACAGTATTTGTCTTGCTCTGTCTGACTTACTTCACCCAGTATGATCATCTCTAGGTCCATCATGTTACTGCAAATTGCATTATTTCATTCTTTCTAATGGCCGAGCAGTATTCCATTGTAGACGTATACCACATCTTCTTTATCCATTCATCTGTTGATGGACATTTAGGTTGTTTCCATGTCTTGGCTATTTTGAATACTGCTGCAATGAACATAGGGGTGCATGTATCTTTTTTTTAATAAATCTTTATTGGAGTATAATTGCTTCACAATACTGTGTGAGTTTCTGTTGTACAACAAAGCGAATCAGCCATATGCATACACATGTCCCCATATCCCCTCCCTCTTGCGTGTCCCTCCCACCCTCCCTATCCTACCCCTCTAGGTCATCACAAAGCAGCGAGCTGATCTCCCTGTGCTATACTGTTGCTTCCAACTAGCTAACTATTTTACATTCGGTAGTGTATATATGTTGATGCTACTCTCACTTTGCCTCAGCTTCTCCCTCCCTCCCTGTGTCTTAAGTCCATTCTCTATGTCTACATTTCTTTTCCTGCCCTGCCACTAGGTTCATCAGTACCATTTTTTTTCTTTTTGGATTCCATACATATGTGTTAGCATATGGTATTTGTTTTTCTCTTTCTGACTTACTTCACTCTGTATGACAGACTCTAGGTCCATCCATCTCACTACAAATAACTCAATTTCATTTTTTTTTATGGCTGAGTAATATTCCATTGTATATATGTGTCACATCTTCTTTATCCATTCATCTGTCGATGGACATTTAGGTTGCTTCCACGTCTTGGCTATTGTAAATAGTGCTGCAATGAACATTTGGGTACATGTCTTTTTTGAATTATGGTTTTCTCAGGATATATGACCAGTAGTGGGATTGCTGGGTCATATGGTAGTTCTATTTGTAGTTTTTTGAGGAACCTCCATACTGTTCTCCGTAGTGGTTGTATCAATTTACATTCCCGCCAACAGTGCAAGAGGGTTCCTTTTTCACCACACCCTTTCCAGCATTTGCTGTTTCTAGATTTTTTGATGATGACCATTCTGACCATTGTGAAGTAATATCTCACTGCTGGATCCTCCCGGACCGGGGCACGAACCCGCGTCCCCTGCATCGGCAGGCGGACTCCCAACCACTGCGCCACCAGGGAAGCCCCACCCAGTTTTTTAATTAAATTGTGTGTTTTTTTTTATATTGTGCTCCATGAGCTGTTTGTATATTTTGGAGATTAATCCTTTGTCTGTTGTTTAATTTGCAAATATTTTCTCCCGTTCTGAGGGTTGTCTTTTCATCTTGTTTATGGCTTCCTTTGCTGTGCAAGAGCCTTGAGGTTTAATTAGGTCCCATTTGTTTATTTTTGTTTTTATTTCCATTACTCTAGGAGGTGGGTCAAAAAAGATCTTGATGTGGTTTATGTCAAAGTGTGTTTTTCCTATGTTTTCCTCTAACAGTTTTATAGTGTTTCGTCTTACATTTAGGTCTTTAATCCATTTGGAATTTCCTTTTGTGTATGGTGTTACGTAGTGTTTTAATTTCATTCTTGTTCCTTTTGTTGCAATGGTAAATGGGATTGTTTCCTTAATTTCTTTTCCTGGTTTTTCGTTGTTAGTGTATAGGAATGCCAGAGATTTCTCTGCATTAATTCTGTACCCTGCAAGTGTACCAAATTCATTGATTAGTCCTCATAGTTTTCTGGTGGCATCTTTAGGATTCTCTATGTATAGTATCATGCGATCTGCAGTTACAATTTTACTTTTTCTTTTCCAATTTGGATTCCTTTTATTTCTTTTTCTTCTCTGATTGCTGTGGCTAGGACTTCCAAAGCTATGTTGAAT
>NW_020173214.1:258325-272815 GCF_003031525.2 Neophocaena asiaeorientalis asiaeorientalis | reverse complement strand
ATGAATTTTGGAGTTTTCCTCCCTCCTCTTTTTTTTGGAAGAGTTTGAGAAGGATAGGTGTTAGCTCTTCTCTACATGTTTGATAGAATTTGCCTGTGAATCCATCTGGTCATGGGCTTTTGTCTGTTGGAAGATTTTTAATTACAGTTTCAATTTCATTACTTGTGATAGGTTTATTCATATTTTCTAATTCTTTCCATCTTGGAAAATTGTGCCTTTCCAAGAATTTGTCCATTTCTTCGTGGTTTTCCATTTTATTGGCATATAGTTGTTTGTAGTAGTCTCTTATAATCCTTTGTATTTCTGTGGTGTCAGTTGTGATCTCTTCTTTTTCATTTCAAATTTTATTGATTTGTGTCCTCTCCTTTTTTTTCTTGATGAGTCTGGCTAAGGGTTTATCAATTTTGTTTATCTTCTCAAAGAACCAGCTTTTAGTTTTATTGATCTTTGCTACTGTTTTCTTCGTTTCTATTTCATTTATTTCTGCTCTGATCTCTATGATTTCTTTCCTTCTACTGACTTTGGGTTTTCTTTGTTCTTCTTTCTCTAGTTGCTTTAGGTGTAGGGTTAGATAGTTTACTTGAGATTTTTCTTGTTTCTTGAGGTGAGATTGAATTGATATAAACTTCCCTCTTAAAACAGCTTTTGCTGCATCCCATAGGTTTTGGGTCATTGTGTTTTCATTGTCATTTGTTTCTATGTATTTTTTTAATGTCTTCTTTGATTTCTTCACTGATCTCTTGCTTGTTTAGTAACATGCTGTTTAGCCTCCATGTATTTGTGGTTTTTACAGTTTTTTTCCTGTAATTGATTTCCAATCTCATAACGTTGTGGTCAGAAAAGATGCTTGATATGATTTCAATTTTCTTAAATTTTCCGAGGCTTGATATGTGACCCAAGATGTGTTCTATCCTAGAGAATGTTCTGTGTGCGCTTGAGAAGAAAGTGTATTCTGCCACGTTCAGGTGGAATGTTCTATAAATATTAATTAAATCTCTGGTCTATTATGCCATTGAAAGCTTGTGTTTCCTTATTTATTTTCTGTTTGGATGATCTGTCCATTGGTGTAAGTGGGGTGTAAAAGTCCCCTACTATTAATGTGTTACTGTCGATTTCCCCTTTCATGGTTGTTAGCATTTGCCTTATGTATTGAGGTGCTCCTATGTTGGGTGCATAAACATTTATAATTCTTATATCTTCTTCTTGGATTGATCCCTTGGCCATTATGTAGTGTCCTTCCTTATCTCTTGTAAAGTCTGTTTTATCTGATATGAGTATTGCTACTCCAGCTTTCTTTTGATTTCCATTTGCATGGAATAGCTTTTTCCACCCCTTCACTTTCAGTCTGTATGTATCCCTAGGTCTGAAGTGGGTCTCCTGTAGACAGCATATATATGGGTCTTGTTTTTGTATCCATTCAGCCACTCTGTGTCTTTTGCTTGGGGCATTTAATCCATTTACATTCAAGGTTATTATCGACATGTATGTTCCTATTACCATTTTCTGAATTGTTTTGGGTTTGTTTTTGTGGGTCTTTTTCTTCTCTTGTGTTTCCTGCCTAGGGAAGTTTCTTTAGCATTTGTTGTAAAGCTGGTTTGGTGGTGCTGAATTCTCTTAGCTTTTGCTTGTCTGAAAAGCTTTTGATTTCTCTGTCGAATCTGAATGAGATCCCTGCTGCATAATCTTGGTTGTAGGTTTTTCTCTTTCATCACTTTAAGTATATCCTGCCACTCCCTTCTGGCCTGCAGAGTTTCTGCTGAAATCAGCTGATAACCTTATGGGGATTCCTTTGTATGTTATTTTTTGTTTTTCCTTTGCTACTTATAATATTTTTTCTTTGAATTTAATTTTTGTTAGTTTGCTTAATATGTGTCTTGGTGTGTTTTTCCTAGGATTTATCCTGTATGGGACTCTCTTGTTTCCTGGTCTTGGGTGACTATTTCTTCTCCCATGTTAGGGAAGTTTTCCACTAGAATGTCTTCAAATATTTTCTCAAACACTTTCTTTTTCTGTTCTTCTTCTGGGATCCCTATAATTCGAATGTTGGTGTGATCAGTGTTGTCCCAGAGGTCTCTGAGATTGTCTTCAATTCTTTTCATTCTTTTTTCTTTATTCTCCTCAGTAGTTATTTCCACCATTTTATCTTCCAGGTCACTTATCCGTTCTTCTGCCTCAGTTATTCTGCTATTGATTCCTTCTAGTGTATTTTTCATTTCAGTTATTGTATTGTTCATCTTTGTCTGTTTGCTCTTTAGTTCTTCTAGATCTTTGTTAAACATTTCTTGTATTTTCTCAATCCGTGCCTCCATTCTATTTCTGAGATTCTGGATCATCTTTACTATCATTACTCTGAATTCTTTTTTAGGAGGATTGCCTATTTCCTCTTCATTTATTTGGTCTTATAAGTTTTACCTTGCTCCTTCATTGGTGACATATTTTTTTGCTGTCTCATTTTTTTTTACTTTTTTTTAATGATTGGGATTGTGTTTTTGTGTTACTGGTTGTTTGGCCTGAGGCTTCCAACACTGCAGTTTGTAGCGTGTTGGGTAGAGCTGGGTCTTGGTGCTGAGATGAGGACCTCTGGGAGACCTCACTCCATTGAATATTCCCTGGGGTCTGCGGTTCTCTGTTAGCCCACTGGTTCGGACTTGGAACTCCCACTGCAGGAGCTTTGGCCTGACCCCTGGCTTGTGAACCAAGATCCTGCAAGCTGCCTGAGGCAGCAAAAAAAAAATAAAATAAAATTAGACTAGGAAACTAACAGCTATGTTAGAAAAAAAATAAAAATATAGATGAAACAATAACCAGAGGGTGAAACAGAACCACAATAGTAAAAAAGAGGAGAAAAAAAAAAAGATGGAAAAGGCCTTGGCTGTGGAGGGCGGGGCTTAAGCAGGGTGGGGTTTGTAAAAAAGGAGGGGTGTGGGAAGGCCTTGGCTATGGAGGGCGGGGCCTAAGCAAGGGTGAGGTTTGGGTGGTGGGCGAGGCCTATGCTTAGGACCCACAGAGCTGGAATGGGGGGGGTGGGGGGGGCTTAGGCTCAACAGAACAGAAGTGGCCCAGGCATTCCTCCTGCTCTGGTCTCAGAGGTTGGAGGGCCCCACTTGGGAGCCCAGCAGGCTTCCTGGGCTTGAGTGGGCAGGGCAAACGCCCTCCACTCCTCTCCTGCTCCTCCCATCCTGGAGGAACCCTCCTGTCTGCCTCTCCTGATCTCCCTGGCCTCCCTTCTACGCCCCCAGCACCAACCCAACCCAGAGGGGACCTCTGAGGGCATAGGACCTGGCCCAAGAGCTGGGCAGACTTCCCTGGCCTACTGGGCAGGGGAAACGCTGGGCCTACTCCCCCCTGATCTGAGCCCCTGAGGGTTCCTCCAGGCTTGGGAACCCCTTCCTCCTCTCAGCCGCCCCTCTGGGGCACCAGTCCTGTCTGGCTTCCACTTCTCCTCTCTCCTCAGTTCCTCCATGTCCTACCGGTTTGCTTGGGGGTTCTTTCCATCTCCTTGGGCATCGGGGTCCCCCATCAGCATCTGGCAGGTGCCCTAGTTGTGGGGAGACGCGAACTCTGTGTCTTCCCACACCACCATCTTGACTCCTCCCCTCGCATGTATCTTTTTGAATTGTAGTTTTGTCCAGATATATGCCCAGGAGCAGGATTGCTGGGTCATACTGTAGCTCTATTTTTAGATTTTTGAGGAACCTTCATACTGTTTTCCATAGTGGCTGCACTAACTTATGTTCCCACCAACAATGTAGGAGGGTTCCCTTTTCTCCACACCCTCTCCAGTATTTGTTATTTGTAGACTTTTTAGTGATGGCCATTCTGACTGGTGTGAGGTGGTACCTCATTGTAATCTTGATTTGCATTGAGAGACAATTTTTAATTTGGATGGTAATTTCTTATTTGACTCAATTCATCTACCTATCTCCTCCCTCTAAGTGATTGAGTGAGTAATACTATAGGGTAAATTTTAAACTATGTTCTGCCACTTTCAACTTATATGTTCTTGGCAAACTACTTTCTTGCTCTGGTCTTCACTTTCCTGATCTGTGAAACGGACATAACTTAGTCAGGACCAAGAGGAGAATATATTTGCTATGCACATATGTGGTATTCACAAACATCAGTCACTACCATACTTTTGATTATGTGCCCTGGGTGTTCCCTGGGGCCAGAGGAATTCATTGCAGTGCTTCATCCCCTTTGGGAAATAGGGAGCGAGGAGAGAAACACCCTTCCCCCTGCCACCAACTTTTACCTGACTTCTGGCCTGGGGTAAATCAATGAAACATTGCTTTCTGACCTTTTCTAAATGAGATGTGCTCAGAAGTATCATGAAGAGCCAATTTTCTTTTTTAGAAGCAACTTCGTGCAAATGATAAGGCTTTGCTCATAGGTTTGACCAGAGCACACCCAGGGTTGGGAGCCAATCATTTGTGTTTGAAGCAAAAGACCAATCTGTGATAGGGCCACGCTGTGGGGACTGGCTAATTTATCTCAACCATCTAAAGAGCACAGTGTTCAAGAGAACCAGGGTTCCAGATTGATCTACGTGTGGGCTGCTTGGCCATGTAACATGCTATCCTCTTAATCCTATCCAGTCTCCTGCTACTTTGTCATAGGACCTTTCTCTTGGCTGGTTAGCAGGACACTGAATGATTGATTCAAAATGGGAATAAACGATAGAGACAGAGATCAGGGGAAAATAAGGTAGAATTTTTTTAAGTACAGTATACATACAAAAATATAAAAAACAATGAATTTTCAAAGCGAACACACCCACAGAACTCTATCCAGGTCAAGAAATAGAATACTACCTGGATTCCCAAAGTCTTCCTCATGTCCCCTTTTAACCACTACTCTCTCCTCTAGGGAGGATTAATTTTGCAAAAAGCCACATCAGGAAGGGGTGAAACGTCTAGAAGGCCATCAGTATAGAAGGCAAGACGCAAAGCAGTGAGTAGGATGTGAACATACGGTTCTTAACTGTTAGGCCAGTCTCGCTCTAGTCACACACAGTGACAAGAGCACAAGTTCAATGGCCCCCTGGGATAGTGCAGTGAGACCTGGACCCGCTGGCAGTGTGACTGCAGACAAGTTACTTCCCTTTTCTCATTTCCCCCCTTTGTAAAAAGGAAAAATAGAATGTCTACCTTGAAGGCTGCTGAGACAATTAAGTAAAATCATGCATTTATATTTCACAATATAAACTTAGTAGGTGCTCAATGAATAGGAGCTGCTTTTTGCCATCATTATTATTGGTGAGTTACATTATGAGGCATCATCCCAAACCCAAGACCTGCGTGTGCTGCTGGAGGGATCGCCTCTGGTTCCCTTCATCTACTACAAAGAGCATGTTATTTGAGCAACGTATTTTTTTTTACAGTTTATTTAAACCCTATCAAGTGTCTTAAGTGGAGAGTGCCAAGTTCAATTCGGAAGTTGATACTGCACTCTACCAACTGGTTTGTATATTTTATTTAGCAAGCAATTATCCTTATTAATTGTCGGGAAAAAAAGTTTTCATTCCATTTCACAAACATTGTTATTTGAGGACCATGTCTTCGGGGTGACACCTGTAAAAACAACACGGTGACCCTTCTACACACTTGGGCTTGTTTGACATCTTGGAGATTACCTCCCTTTATTTCAACAGGCCTCAGCCCCAACCCCTGAGAGTCCCCTTCACTAGAGCTTTAATTGCCACCCCAGCTTTAATCTATGTCATTAGCAGGGACTGCAAGAGGTGAAGCCTTGTGTCTGCGCTCACCGACAGATACAAGGCTGACTCCTACAAACATCCCTGAGGACTAGGCTACGGATACCTAAGAGTTAATTCGACCTGTTTCATCAAATAACCGAATTGTTTCTGGGCAATCAAGGCCCAATCTCAGCTCTGCCACTAGCAATTAGTTAGGACTGCTGACAAATAATGAGCAGAGATCGATGGCTATTCCCCATGGGGAGGGCTGCAGGAGCCCTGCAGGAGTGTCGGGAAAAGAGAACACAGAGGGTCCAAGAGCTATGATGGGTAAACTGAAAAAAGTAGGGTGTCGTGTTTAGAATGTCTTCCTCAAACCATTTTTGTGAGTTGTTCAAATCTTGTTATGGCCACTCTTTTTAGTCGTACGTATTGTGGTGGGTTGAGAAACGTGTTCCCTATTCTGTTCTTCTAAAGGACACAGAAGCAGGTGAGGGTAGTGATTGGTTCAACTTCTTCTTAACAATTAAAGACAATTTTCATGGCCTCATTTTTCAACAAATGGTGCTGGGAAAACTGACTATCCACATGCAGAAGAATGAGATTGGACCCTTACCTAAAACATATACAAAAATTAACTCAAAATGGATGAGGACCTAAATGTAAGACCTAAAACAATAAAACTCTTAGAAGAAAACTGGACGAAGCCTTCACAACATTGGCTTTGGCAACGGTTTCTTGGATATGATACCAAAAGCACAGGTGACAACCACAAAAACAACAAAATAGACAAATTGGACTTCGTGAAAATTTTTATGCATCAAAAAACATTATCCACAGAGTAAAAAGGCCACCCACAGAATAGGGGAGAATATTTTCAAATCGTATATATTATAAGAGACTAGTATCCAGACTATGTAGAGAACTCCTAAAACTCAACAACAAAAAACCAAACAACCTGATTCAAAAATGGACAAAGGACTGGAATAGACATTTCTCCTAAGAAGATACCCAAATAGCCAATAAGGTGAAAAGCTGCTCAACATCACTCATCATCAGGGAAATGAAAATCAAAACTACAGTGAGATACCACCTCGTACCCATTAGGACGGCTACTATGAAAAAAGCATAAAACGACATGTTGGTGACCATGTGGAGAAATTAGAATTACCATATGATCCAGCTATTCCACTTTGGGGTATATACTCAAAAGAATCGAAAATAGTCTTGAGAAGATGTTCGTACAACCAGGTTCACAGCAGTATCATTCACAATAGCTAAAATGTGGAAGTAACCTGGGTCCATTGACCAATGAGTGGATAAGCAAAATGTGGTCTATCCATACAATGGAATATTATTCAGCCTTAAAAAGGAAGGAAATTCTGATACATGCTACAAGACGGACAAACCTTGAGGACATCATGCTAGGTGAAATAAGCCAGTGCCAAAAGACAAATACTGTATGATCCCACTTGTATGAGCTACTTAGAGTAGTCGAAATCCTAAAGAAAGCAGAATGGTGGTTGCCAGGGGCTTGGGGTAGGAGAGAATTGGGAATTATTGTTTAATGGGTATAGAGTTTCAATTTTACAAGATGAAAAGAGTTACAGGGATAGATGGCGGTGATGGTTGCACAACAGTGTGAATGAATTGAATACCACCAAACTGTACATTTAACATAGTTAAGATGGCAAATTTTATGTTACGTGTATTTTACCACAATGAGAAAAAATTTTTTAAACAACCATGGCTTCCATGATCCCTTGCTCTAAGCCTTCAGAAAGCACTTGGTAATATCTGGTCAGATGCTTCTTGCCCTCAGAAGAAAGAAAAGATATATTATTTGCTCTCTCGCTCCCTTTTTACAATGCCCATCCTCTCCTCCCCATCCAATCCCATCTCGTCTTTGGGCTCATCCCACCTCGAGGCTCCTACAGGTGGCAGCCCCCATCCTCCCCCTACTACCTACGGTCCTGACTCTGCAGGGCCGGACATGCTGCACTTTTCAGTCGGGGCTGCCTGAAGTCTTCTCTTTGTAAACACTGGGATCCCCGGCAAACCTTTGCTTTTCA
The DNA here is from genome assembly GCF_003031525.2 of Neophocaena asiaeorientalis asiaeorientalis. Classification (NCBI taxonomy): domain Eukaryota; kingdom Metazoa; phylum Chordata; class Mammalia; order Artiodactyla; family Phocoenidae; genus Neophocaena; species Neophocaena asiaeorientalis. The sequence goes on along the minus strand of NW_020173214.1, from coordinate 265,045 downwards.
GAGACAAGATCCAGCTCACGCTTCCGCCCCTGTGGGAAGCTTTCCAAACCTACGTGAGAAAACCTGACCTCTGCCCTCCTTGCTGCCACCTTTACAGGACGTGGAGCCCAGCACTGACCCATTTGCATGGGAATGGATTGTTCATGTTTTGGTCTCACACTCTGTGACCCCCTGAAGGCTTTGAGCTCAGTGCCTGGCACATACCAGGCACACGAGCATCCCCTAGACTGATGGATGGATGAGTCTCTGTGCTGACCATTCACCATAAAAAATGTCAGTTACCTGCTTCTTTTGTCTAAATTTTTCTCTACTGAACATATATCTGAGTAAAACAGTAATTGGAAAAGGTACATGTACCCCAGTGTTCATAGCGGTGCTGTTTACAATAGCCAACATATGGAAACAACCTAAATGTCCATCAACTGAGGGATGGATAAAGATGTAGTACATATATACAATGAAATATTACTCAGCCATAAAAAACCCCAAGGTAATGCCATTTGCAGCAACATGGGTGGACCTAGAAATTACCATATTAAGTGAAGTCAGTCAGACAGAGAAAGACAAATATCTTATGATATCACTTATATGTGGAATCTAAAATAGGACAGAAATGAACTTATTTACAAAACAGAAATAGACTCACAGACATAGAAAACAAACCTACGGTTACCAAAGGGGACAGGAAGAGGAGGGATAAATTAGGAGTTTGGGATTAACATATACACACCACTATATATAAAATAGGTAACCAGTAAGGACCTACTGTATAGCACAGGGAACTCTACTCAGTAGTTTGTAATAACCTATAAGGGAACAGAATCGGAAAAAGAATAGATATATAATCACTTTGCTATACACCTGAAACTAATGCAACATTGTAAATTGACCTACTTCAATAAACAAAAAATCCCAAACCAAGTTACATTTCCAGTAGCCCCCCTGCCAGCCTCCCTTCTCTCTTGGCAGCCTTACTTCCCTCTTCCCTTCCAGCTCCCCCAATAGAAAACCTAGGGCCTAGTCTTCTAGGCCCATCACACTCCTTGACTTTGGGTTTGACTATTTGACTGTATGCTTGTGGGGATGGAATAGTAACGTTCAACTCTCACGTTAGCTGGGCATTCAACATTGTCCTACAACTGGCCCCCAAACTACTTATGCAGCCTCATAGCACAGCACCCTCTTTTATTACATATATCATCAATTTTCATGCCTTCATACTTTTGTTCAAACTGGTAACTTCCATCCCTGTCCTTTTGGCACCCTGCCATCTTATCCAGGTTCATACCAACCTTTAATGTTACCTCCATTGTCAAATGAGCTGCCTCCTTCTCTATGCGCCCCTAACACTGTGTATACACTTCCTGGATTGCATGTACCCTTTGTATCTTACAACATTGCTATTCGTGTGCCCACCTGCTGCCTGCGCTAGTCTCCATAATTCTGTCTTCTCCACGTCAGCATCTCTAGTACCTGTCCCGAGTGGGCACCCAGCAAATGCTTGTTAAACCAAAAAGACCCATAATTTGTCCTCCAAATGTCATTTTATTTAACATAGATTTTAGGAAACTTAAGATGCGCTTAGATAAAATCAACAGAGTGTAATTTTGAAAGGATTTCTCTATTAACTTTTTCTGACAACAGTTTTACTTATCAAGAGAAAGCAAGCCCATCGTCATTAGCTGGGAATTCTTTTGTAAGATTTTTTCAAATTAGTAAAGATGTCACTAGCTGAATCACACAGCCCTCATTACTTGATCATATGTGATGATGATCCAACTGTCATTAAATAAGAATTAAAATATTTTTCTGATGACCTTGATTTTAACATGCATTTTAATATGTATTGATGGTGCTTTAATGAGTTACCACAGATTAGAAATCATTTTTTCCCTAATGCCAATTATTAAGGGTCAATTGACATTTTCATCTTGTGATTTTCAGGTACAAATGGCTCAGAGATGCCAGTTGAATGTGAAATCCTTGATTCTGAAATGCAAGTCACAGAAACCGTGCCATTTTGGGAGATTAAAAATTGTTGCTTTCTTTGGGGTCTGCCATGAAAAGAAATAGCCACGTATGGAATGACTTTGCTTTGGAGGAATTGCTTTGTTTTTTAGTAGGTAAACCGGATTTATCTTCAGAAATGAAATGCTTCTCTGGATAATGTCTGATGGATGCACTGTGATTGAAACTTGCCCCTTCGGCAATCAGTTTGCCCTTTCACAGCACGCCACGCTCACTCACAACCTTCCCATAAACCAAGTACTGTAACCAGGAGCCTCCTGCCAGTAAGAAGAGATGGAGAATGTACTAATGACTTCTCCCGACAAGGTCTCTGGTTCAGAAACTCCCCCACCCAAGTCGAGGGGAAAGCCTGTTTGAGGTTCCTGAGCTGTTTTCTATCCATTTAGGTCACTTACCACCTTATCAAGCCAAGTCATTGAGAGAGCATTAAAATTAATGTCCAAGAACATTAAATGTAAGTGAACATATCCGGGAGATTTAATCACTCTGTCTAATCAACCTAAACGCTCTAAAAGCTAGACAAGCAGAGTCCATGCCAGGAGTTCCAGCAGAAAAATCAACGGATGCCAACATCCCTAACACCAGATCGCAAGCTTCAAAGCAAGGGCCAGTCAAAAGTGACAGACTCCAACCGTGATGATGTATGGAGACCTTCTCGGGTGACCTGAGGTGGCAACCCGCAATGTAATGACTCATCAGGGAGGAAGAAACAGTGGAGAGGGATCAGGAAAACAGTAATCTGGTTCTGACATGTAATGCATGCCTAGAAACGAGTGTCAATTTCACCAAGACGGCCTTTTTAGCCTTGAAAAATTGGATCAACACAAATGAATGGAGTTCTGAAAGTTCAAAAGGTTTTCTTTGAGGGGAAAAAAAAAAAAGAAAAAAGAAAGAAGAAAAGATTGCTTCCTTAAAATCAAGCAATCACTCAGGAGGCCTACAATGCTATTTCTTCCAAATGTCTCTCATTACCACTCCGAATATTTTTGTCTCAGATTTATAGCAGTTTCGGTTTGTTTTCCCTCAAATCTTTTTTTATCCAAAGAACCCCCTTTTAATTTGCAACTCGGAAAAAAATAAATTCCCCACAGACACTCAAAGGCAGCTGGTACCTAGTGTTGCAAATTTTACTTTCAAATGGATTCAATTTTTGCTCATTTCCAACCTGAATCCTTTTGTTCTGTGCAGCAGAAACATGCACTCCTATTTCTACTGCCTTTTGTACTTCTCTTGTTAAGACTTCTAGGCCCTGACTAAGAAATTCAAGCTTTTGAATGCAGATAAATAAAAATTAGAAACAAGAACAGATTTCTGTTCTCAAGAACACACACAGCTATACTGAAGTCACTGGGAGCACTGGGTATCAGAGACTGGAGTCTGACTTGGCAGACAAATGTATGTATTGCATCTACATCTTAGTCACTTGGATCGAAGAGGCAAACTCACTTAACGATTCACTTATCGCACCAAAACCCCAAGGCTTGTTTCATCTTGGAAGATGTTCGTGTGCCTTCTAGATGCCGACAACATGAGTAACCACGAAGCTTGTTGTATGTCTGGGGGTTGGGGAGTGTGGGAGGTAGCAGAGGGTGTCCCTCAGGAAATTCCTCACTGGAGTGGCTTTCGTGTGGCAGTGATGTCCTCTTTGTGTTGGTTGGAAAGCTTTTAAAATGCAGAGTTTGCAGAGAGAAGATGATAAGACAGAGTGGCCCCAGCCCATCCACCGTGTAATTAGCTTCTGGTGAAATTAAAGGCTCTTCAGTGATATGTTATCTTGTTGTCAACTTGAACACAATTGCAAGAGATTTAACGCAAATCGCACTATCCCCCCTGACATCCCCTCACACCTCACGCCCCAACACACACATACACACACACACACACACACACACACACACACACACACACAAAGGATTTGCAGTTTCCATTTAGAGTAGGGCTGCCCTTCCTCCAACCTGCTGAGTAACATTTGCTACTTTTACAAGGTGGATTGTCCTTAGATCAATCCAGACGAAAGCCATACACCAAAGAAGCCCACATGGAAAATTTTCCTTTGAGTTGTAACTAATGTTATTCTCTGTATATTTAGGTCTAGCTCCAAGCCAGTTTGAGCTAGCTCAGTTTTTAGGAGTATTAGAAATACCCCACTTTTTTTGGTGGGGGAAGGGTTATTGTACTTTAGTTACACTTAGGATCTGAGACTTTGAAATGATTCCCTGGGTTCATTTCCAGGTTGGGCGTGGGGTGAGGTGGAGATGGGAGATCACAGGCTGCTTTCCAATCCAGTCCTGTTTGCGAGAGCAACCCGATCCCACATACACAGGGCTCCACAGAACAGACCTTTGCTCTTCGAGGTAGGGGTCTCCAATTTCAATTATTTTTGAAAAGGGAAAACCTGGACTCCATCCATCTAAGTGAAGGGCAGGTTTTTTAGTTTATTTAACTCTCAAAGGAAAAAAATCCCCCTCAGACACATCTCTTTGGTTACAAATCTATTTTAACCTTTTCCAGGCACGACATATTTCCCTTCCCAGTTTCCAATCTGTAAACCTAAGGGGTGCACAGGAACAGCCCTTCCAGATCGTTAAAGCATAAAGTTAGTTGTTCCTCTATCACGTGTTGACCAAGAAGGCATCCTCACCACACGCGCGCACGCACACACACACACACACACAACACACACACACTGTGCTAACTCCTAATGGATTGTTGTCCTTGAACGTAACCACCTGACTCGTCTGTGGGATTATTTGCCGCTCCTTAGGGCATATATTACTCAAATTCTCAAGAATTAAGTGTCCAGACAGAAGGGAACCTTCCACAAAGCAAAGGGAAAATGAATTAGCAGAAAATCAACAAGCGGCGAAGGTAAATCTAAATTGCATTCCATAGATATATGTGTACTTGGCTGAAACATGGCAAAATGGAGCCAAAAAATGGAACGTTTTTCATCTAAATACTGCATCAATCCATTGGTTTAATATAATACCTCACTCCTTATAAATATGGTTAAAAGTGATGAGCACAGCCCTGAAAAAATGATCAGAGCCAACAATGAATGCCTAAGAAATGGGCTGCTGGGTTTAAGGCACTGAGTCCGTCAGGCAGGAAGGAGAAGCTCCCCTGGGAGGAGAGAGACCGTTACATCATTTGTAAATTGGTCCTGCTCAATTTATGAGGTGTATGACAGAGTTAAAAAATCGTTTCTGCGCAAATGTGTGGTCCATAAATCGACAGACAGAGGTATCATATCATGTCTAAAGGACAGTGCAACACAGATTCAATGAATTTTCCTTACTAATAATATTAACTTCAGAAATTGTTTCCATCCATTCCAGATTTTTATGAGGAGGATTTACAGCCAGATCTACATAATACTTCATGCAAGACGTCTTCGCTGGAGGGAACGTTGCATTGGGCCAGAGTGCGTTGTCTCAGATCTGACTCGGTGTCTTGATTTCTTGGAATCAGCTAATAGAACACCAGGGTGAGCACCTCCAAGCCATGCCCCAAGAGACTCTGGAATCAAGGTCAGTGATCCACACGCAGGCTTCAAGACATTTTAAAAGATCAAGTGGAGAAAGGGCACCAAAAATTATCTGACATGGAGGTAGCGTGATATAGCAGTCCACATGTGGACCTTGGAATCCAACTGCCTGGGTTCAAATCCTGGCTCTACTACCACTAGCCATGTGAACATGGACAACTTAATGCCCCTGAGCTCCAGTGTTCTCATCTGTAAACTGGAGAGCACCATAGAGCCTGCCTCAGAGGGTTGTTGTAAAGATAAAATGAGGTTATACATATAAAGCACTTAGAATGTGACACAGAGTAAGCACTAAGTGAATGTTAGCTCTTGATTTTTGCCAATGGATAGGGGAAGTACCACATAGGACCACTGCTGGAAGAACACTTCACACATGGCTGCCTCCAAGACTGTATCCACAGGGTACACTGGTGAAAATCTCCTTCTGGCATCCATATAAGAGCAGGAAAGGATGTAAATCAACTATACTTCAATAAAATAAATTTTAAAAAAGAAAAAAGACTACTTCCATGTCCTGGCTATTGTAAATAGAGCTGCAGTGAACATTGTGGTACATGACTCTTTTTGAATTATGGTTTTCTCAGGGTTTATGCCCAGTAGTGGGATTGCTAGGTCATATGGTAGTTCTATTTGTAGTTTTTTAAGGAACCTCCATACTGTTCTCCATGGTGGCTGTATCAGTTTACATTCCCACCAACAGTGCAAGAGGGTTCCCTTTTCTCCACACCATCTCCAGCATTTATTGTTTGTAGATTTTTTGATGATGGCCATTCTGACCAGTGTGAGGAAGCAACCTAAGTGTCCATCGACAGATGAATGGATAAAGAAGATGTGGCACATATATACAATGGAATATTACTCAGCCATAAAAACAAACGAAATTGAGTTCTTTGTAGTGAGGTGAGGTGGGTGGACCTAGAGTCTGTTATACAGAGTGAAGTAAGTCAGAAAGAGAAAAACAAATACTGTATGCTAACACATATGTATGGAATCTAAAAAATGGTTCTGAAGAACCTAGGGGCAGGACAGGAATAAACACGCAGATATAGCGAATGGACTTGAGGACACGGGAGGGGGAAGGGTAAGCTGGGACGAAGTGAGAGAGTGGCATGGACATATATACACTACCAAATGTAAAATAGATA